>NC_041389.1:185731964-185843126 GCF_002162155.2 Triticum dicoccoides
AGCGTTGACGTTTTCGTTTTTGAGTCAGCTTCTTTCCCTTCTTGTTCATCGAAGAATAACTAAGCCCCTCATTGTGACTTTGCCTTCTCCATGGAGTACGATTTTTCTTAGGTAATGTAGTATTGGTTCTTATTTTGACATATACTTCATCATCATCGTCATCTTCCCTCATTGGGTTGCCGTACTGATCATAGTCTTCCTCGTTGGCGACTCCATCCATTCCAATGATGTTCCTTTTGCCTCTCCTCATGACAACATGGCTGGGATTGCGTGGGTCGGTTATGAAGAAGCATTGGGTCACGTGCTTAGCGTGTACCCATGGCTCGTTTTTTGCGATAGCGTTCACGGTAGCGCTCTTGGCGTCAGGTATAGTCATGGTAGTGAAAATCCGGTTTTCTCTTTCGACATTCTTAGCCCATCTGACACGGAACATCGTCGTGTTGTGCAGTCCAGAGTAGTCAATCTCCCAGATCTCCTCGACCCTTCCATAAAATCGTTCAGTTGCGTTGTTGTCACTGCCGGTCATGCATTCCGTCATCACCCCTGAGTTCTAATCATCACTATCCATATCTTTGGCCTCCATGTAGAACGTGTATCCGTTGATATCATATGCCTGATAGGTTACGAGGTTGGGCGAGGGGCCATGTGCTAAGGCGTATATGAGCAATCCGTCCGTAGAGCCCTCCTCCGGGGGATTAGCAATAATATGCTCTTTGAACCAATGCAGGAAAGTGGAGTTGTGCTCTCTAGTAACTTCGGCGTCCGGCCTACATACCCCCCGGTCATGATACTTCTTTGCGATAATTTCTTTGTGCAGTGCCACGAAAGGATCTACCTCGTCTAGGTGTTGTAGCACTACCAAGTTTGCTCTGTCAAAGTCGCTGCGTCGATCTGAGTATGCCACGTGCAGTTCCCTGTGACTGTTGTAGTGACCTTCTCCTTCGAGCCTCCCATCGTGCTTGTTAATGGGCAAACCAACACTAACACCAGGCGGCTGGTCTGCGCCATATAGAAAATTCTCACAGAAAGAGATGCACTCTTGTGTCACATAGCCCTGGACGATGCTTCCATCCGGACGGGACATGTTACGAACGAATCCTTTGATGATCCCATTCATACTCTCAAATGGCATCATGTTGTGCAGGAATGATGGCCCCAGGTCTATTATGTCATCCACAATATGGACACACAGATGCACCATCACGTCAAAGAACGCGGGCGGGAAGTACATCTCAAGCTCATTCAGTATCACAACGATCTCTTCCTATAGCCTTCAAAGCTGCTTCACACTGATCGACTTTCGAGAGATGACGTCTAAAAAGTTGCAGAGACCAATAAGCGTGTCACGGACGTGCTTGTCCATTATCCCTCTAAGGGCAACAGGTAGTATTTGCATTATCATCACATGACAGTCATGGGACTTCAGCCCACTGAACCTTTTCTTGTCCGTGTCTAGATATCTGCTTATCTTGCCACAGTAACGGGAACTAACTTTGACTCCGGTAAGGCACTTAAAGAATTGATTGATCTCAGCCTGACTTAAGGTGAAGCAAGAAGGGGGCAATAATCCTCTTTCTTTATTTTCTTGCCCTTCTTCTCCCGTGCCTCTCTCTCATCTGACATTTTATGGGGCGGTATGTGCAGATCTTCCCTGATTTTCAAATCTTGCAAGTCTTTTCTTGCCTTTGGCCCATCCTTGGTCTTATCCAGCATGTTCATCAGTGTTGCGAGCAAGCTCTCAAGGACATTCTTACATATATGCATTTGATCAAGGCAATGAGGTGTATAGAGTTTGTGCCAGTACTCCAAGTCCCAGAACATAGACCTCATCTTCCATACCTTCAGCAGTGGCTCCGGCGCCTTTCTCATCGTCTTTCCCGGCGCGGGGCACTCCTTCCAGTTTTTCAACAGCTCATCGATTTCGGCACCGCTCCCCTTACGTGGAGGTCCTCGATGCTCAGCATGACAATTGAATAGATCTCCACAGTTTCTCCACGGGTCGTCCTGTTCGAGCCATCTTCGATGCCCCATGTACACGATTTTCCCAGACCCGCCATCTTTCTTAATGTTAGCTGCTGAGATGTCGTATCATCCATGCACCGCGTGCATCTGCAATATCCATGGCACACCTGGTCTACCACATATCTGTAACCGAGATAGTCCTGCACTGTCGTGATCAGCGTGGCTCTCATGTTGAAATACCCGCCTTTGCTGGCGTCCCATGTCTTGGTCGGTGTTTTCCATAACGTGTCTAACTCCTCTTGAAGTAGCCCCAGATACAAATTAATATTATTTCCTAGTTGTTTTGGCCCTTGAATAAGCATGCTCATGTGAATGTACTTCGATTTCAGGCACAACCAGGGGGGAGATTGTACATCCATACAAACACGGGCCATGTGCTATGGTTGGTGTTCTAGTTGCCAAACGGATTCATGCCATCGGTACATGCACCGAGCACGATGTTCCTTGCATCACATTCAAAATAACGATAGAAGTTGTTCAATGCTCTCCACTGGCTTCCATCCTTGACGTGTCTCAGCTTCGGCTCATCTCTATCGTCGGGCTTCTTCCTCTCCGCATGCCAGCGCATTAGCTTTGCTTCCTTGGGATCTACAAAATACCTCTGGAGACGGGGAGTGATCGGTAAGTACCATACAACTTTATGGGGACATTTCTTCCTGGCCTTCTTGTATCGAGAAGCATTGCACACCGGACATCTTGTGTTTTTCGCGTGCTCCTTCCGATAAATTATGCAATCGTTGATGCATGCATGGTATCTAACGTGTGGCAAATCAAGAGGGCACACGATCTTCTTGGCCTCATCAACACTAGTAGGACATAGATTACCCGCGGGAAGAACATCCTCTAGGTACTTGAGATGCTCATCGAGGCGAGTGTTGGTCCATGTTGTTTTTAGCCTTCGTCTTCAGGAGTTGGAGCGTGAAACTCAAGCGGGTCACCTCAGGATTGCAACCATCATACAATGGAGTGTTCGAGTCTACCACCAGTTGCTCCAGCTTGGCCTCCTCTCTAGAAGCAGCTCTCTCAGTACTCGTCTCCTTGCAAATCAATGCTTGAACATGAGGGTCCCGTACGATTGAACTTAGTACCGACGAACTCTGTTGCGTGGAGTCCATGTCGTTCTCTCCGCCGCCATGTCCGGCCCCTTCTCCTCCGCCATGTCCGGCCTCTTCTCCGCCGCCATGTCCGGCCTCTTCCCCGCTGCCATTATCGATCATCTCTTCATCTTGCCCCGTGTCATCATTGCCTGCCCCGTCGGCATCCTCAACATCATCATCCTCATCTTCAATTATCCACCGAGTATAGACATCCATGAAACCAGTCATGAGCAGGTGCGCTTCGACACGACCATTGTCATGGGGGTCAAGCCAAACTATTCCTTAGCATTTTCGACACGGACATAAAACCTCTGTCCGGTTATTTTCTTTCATGTCCTGCACCGCCGACCGCAACCACCTGTCCACCATCGTTCCACTGACCATCGTCAACTCTGCACGGTAATAATAAACAAATTGATTATAAAAATTCGTGCATGTATCAAAGTCATACAAAAATTCGGCATGACCTTCCTTAAAAATAGAACATATATAGATCTAGAGTTTGCCCGGAATTCACCGTAACGGAAATAAATCGACATTTAGGCAAAACATAGGCAACTCAAAAGCACAATTTGGCATCAACTCGTGCCACACACACAATTTCCATAAACATATCACACACACATAAACATATTTCCATTTTGCAAAAGCATGAAATTTTAATCACCTCTATCTCGAGATCGAGCACACGGTGGAGATGATGATGTAGGGAGATCAAAAGTGCACAAAGCTCTTCTTGACAAAGATAGATCTAGTTAGGGGGCAAATAGGTCACTTAACTAAATGCTACATCTACCTAGCTACCTAATTTGGGAGGAGACAACTTCAACTAGTGGAGGGGGAAGGAAGAAGAGAAAGGAGATGCATTAATGGAGGTGGTGTAGTTAGGTAGGAGTAATGAAGAGAGAGAAAGATAGGTAGAAGAGGGAGAGTAATGGGGGAGAAGTATTGAGTAAGAAGAAGAGTGCGAGTGGGAGGATGTGGGAGGTAGGTGAAAGGGAAGAGAGGAGGGGGAGGGGAAGGACGGGTGGGGAAAAGGTGGTGGGTTGGTGCGGATTAGCAGTAGCGCGGGACGTAAAACGCGCTGCTGATAAGAAAGTAGCAGCAGCGCGCTTTCGGCACAAGCGCTACTGCTAACCGGGACCAAAAGTGTGCCCAATTTGAAAATTAGTAGCAACGACCTCAGAAAAACCGTGCTACTACTACAGCTTTAGCAGTAGCACGGCTCGCGGCACCGCGCTGCTGCTAAATGTAGTTTGGTGGGCACTGTCGGTCGATATTTGTAGCAGAGCGGGTTACACCGAGCTCGCTACTGCTAAACACTTGTCAGTAGCGGCTTTTCCGCACCCGCGCTCCTACTAATTAGCAGCAGCGCTCCTTTTTGAGCCGCGCTGCTGCTAAGCTTCTGTGTATAGGGTTTTCCCTAGTAGTGGTTAGCCAGTAAAGACCATGTGGAAAAGCTTTAGCCACAAGGGATTTTGAACTAGCATGATGACCACAATCCCCTTCATGGATTTCACGCAAAATCTCACAACCTTCTTCAGGAGAAGCGCAGCGCTGACACGCCCCTGAGACACTGCAGTGATGTAACTCGCCATTGACAATAGTCATGGACTTGGACCGCCGAATTATCTGCCTGGCCAAAATTTCGTCCTCGGGCAACTCGCCCCTGGTCAGATACGCCAGGTATGGCACCGTCCAATCGGGGATAGCATAAAGAACCGCCACCAATTGAGACTGCAGGTCAGGAACAGCCAGGTCTTCCTCCGTCAGTAGTTTGACCGACGGGTTATGCAAAACGTTAAGAAAAACATTGGGCGGCATCGGTTTACACTGAGACCCCAACCGGCTTAAAGCACCCGCCGCTTCATTCTTGCACCGATCAATGTGCTTGACCTGGTAACCCTTGAAGTGACCCGCTATAATGTCCACCTCACGCCGATAAGCCGCCATGAGTGGATCCTTAGAGTCCCAAGTGCCAGAAACTTGCTGAGCCACTAAATCGGACTCCCCAAAGCATCGTACCCAGATTAAGTTCATTTCCTTAGCCATACGAAGACTGTGGAGCAAGGCCTCATACTCAGCTGCATTGTTAGTACAAGGAAACATCAAATAGAGAACATAACAAAATTTGTCACCTCAAGGGGAAGTAAGAACCACTCCAGCCCCGAGCCCTCCAATTGTCTGGACCCATCGAAGTGAATAGTCCAATATGTGTTATCCGGTTTATCCTCCGGCGCCTGCAATTCTGTCCAGTCATTGATGAAGTCCACGAGCGCTTGGGACTTGATAGTCGTACAAGGCATATAGTTTAACCCATGAGGTCCAAGCTCGATAGCCCACATAGCAACTCAGCCAGTTGCTTCCCTGTTCTGAATGATATCTCCCAAAGGAGCAGAACTGACCACAGTGATGGGATGGCCTTGAAAATTTTGTTTAAGCTTCCGGCTCGCCATGAAAACTCCATATACAAGCTTCTGACAATGTGGATATCTCTGCTTTGACTCAATAAGCACCTCACTGATATAATAAACCGGCCGCTGAACCGGATACTCCTTACCTGCCTCCTTGCGCTCCACCACAATAGCCACGCTAACAGCCTGGGCATTAGCAGCCACATATAATAGCAATGGTTCTTTATCAATGGGGGTAGCAAGAACAGGCAGCTCGGCTAACTGCTTCTTCAAATCCTCCAACGCCGCATTAGCAGCATCACTCCAAACAAAATTGCCTGTCTTTTTCATCATCTAATATAGAGGGATGGCCTTCTCTTCTAACCGGCTGATAAACTGGCTCAGCGATCCAATACGACCCGCCAGACGTTGAACATCGTTGATACACGCCGGTTTAGCCAGAGACGTAATAGCTTTGATTTTCTCTGGATTAGCTTCAATGCCCCTGTTAGACACCAGAAAACCCAAGAGCTTGCCTATCGGTACACCAAAAACACACTTGGCCGGATTAAGCATCATCTTGTAAACCCGAAGATTATCAAAAGTTTCCTTCAAATCATCTATTAACGTCTCCGCTTTCCTAGACTTCACCACGATATCATCCACATAAGCATGAACATTGCGCCCGGTCTGATTATGGAGACAATTCTGCACACATCACTGATAAGACGCCTGGGCACTCTTGATCCCAAAAGGCATAGATACATAGCAAGAAGGCTCCAAAGGGAGTTATAAAAGTTGTCTTCTCCTGGTCCTTAACTGCCATTTTGATATGATGATAACCAGAATAAGACTCCAGAAAGCTCAAACGCTCACAACCCGCCGTAGAATCAATAATTTGATCAATACGAGGGAGAGCAAAGGGATCATCTGGACAAGTGTTGTTCAAATATGTGTAATCCACACACATACGCCAAGTGTCATTCTTCTTGAGTACTAGCACCGGGTTAGCTAACCACTCAGGGTGAAAAACCTCCACAATAAACCCTGCTGCCAAGAGTTGGGCTACCTCCTCGCCAATGGCCTTGCGTCTTTCTTCATTGAAACAACGGAGAAACTGCTTGACCGGCTTAAACTTGGGATCGATATTAAGAGTGTGCTCAGTGAGTTCCCTCGGTACAACTGGCATATCAGAAGGTTTCCATGCGAAGATGTCCGGGTTCTCATGGATGAAGTCGATGAGCACGCTTTCCTATTTCGGATCCAGGTTAGCGCTGATGCTAAATTTCTAGGATGAATTGCCTGGAAAAAAATCAACCAGCTTAGTCTCATCGTCCGATTTAAACTTCAAAGCCGGATCATGCTCTGTAGTTGGTTTATTCAAAGAAGTCATATCCGCCGGATCAACATTGTCCTTGTACAACTTCAACTCCTCTGTTGCACAAATCGACTCTGCATAGGCCGCGTGTAACGCCCCGAGTCTGATGCGCCAGGTGTCCGCCGGTTATTTGCCGTCATTGCCATGTCATTTTCTTGCGTGTTGCATTTTTCCATGTCATCATGTGCATTGCATTGCATTGCATACGTGTTCGTCTCATGCATCCGAGCATTTTCCCCGTTATCTGTTTTGCAATCCGACACTCCAACGTCCTCTGGCGTTCCCCTCTTGTCTCTTGTTGTGAGCGGGTGTTAAACATTCCCAGAATGGACCGAGATTTGCCAAGCGGCCTTGGTACACCACCGGTAGACCGCCTGTCAAGTTTCATGCCATTTGGAGTCTGTTTGATACTCCAACGGTTAACCGGGGAACCGTAAAGTCCTCTTTTGTTGCAGCCCAACACCGTTCCAAAATGGCCCAATAACCCATCCAAACCCCCTCCATGCTCTCGGCCGTTTGATCACGATCGTGTGGGCGAAAACCGCACCTCATTTGGAGTCTCCTAGCTCCCTCTACCTATAAATTCGTGCACCCCTCCTCCAAATTCGGGTCCAAAACCCTATCCCGCTCCCTCTCCGCCGCCGGACACGTCTGGTATGGTCGGACAGACCGCGCCACTGCCGCCGTGCCTATCCCACGCTGCCACCTATCCCGCGGGTCCTCTCCACCGCGCCGGCCCGCTCGGCCCGGGCTGGCCCCCGCGGCCCGAGCCGCCCCGCGCCCGGCGCGCCTCCGCCCGTGCCCCGCGCGCCTCCGCCCGCCGTCGCTTGCGCTCGCCGCCGCCTCGACCGCCGACCCAACGCCGGTCGCCGCCCGCCGCGCCAACTTCCGGCCGCCGCACCGCGCCACTCCGTTGGCGCGCCGCCCGGCCTCTCCCTCGCCTCCACCGACTGGATCCGGCGAGGAGCGCCTCGGATCCGACCCCTTTGTCCACTCCGGCCGCCTCCCTCCTCTCCGACGAGGACTCCGGCGAGCTCGCGCCGCTGCCTCGGGAACCGTGCCAAGAACCCTAGATCTGGACCGAAGGTTGACCCCGAATCCGTATGTCTTTTTCTGTAGTATTTTTATGCCATGTTCATCACATCATAACTCCATGCATACTACTTCATTTTGTGTGCGTGATATATCAAAATGTTCATTGGGAGATGCTCTTCATTTAATTCCATTGTGCCATGCTTTTTTGAGTTCATCTTGATGCCCAAATCATCGTTGCAAGAGTGCTATATGATGTTAACTGCTGCCTGTTATCAGAACTTGGTGATTTGTCTTTTTCGTTGCATTTTGTGTGTGCATCCTATGAGATAGATGTCTACATGATTTTTGAGATACATAATGCCATCTTTACTGTGGTGTAATCCATGTATTTTTTTGAGTTTTGTAGTGAGTGCATAGAGCTCGTGAAGTATGGTACTTGCTGTTACTGTTTTGCTAGTCTGAATTTGCTATCTCTTGATGCTAAGTAAACCTGCTGCTACAAGTCATTCTGTGCATAATCTGGAGATGTTCACTAAGGATATTTTGTTATACATGTCATGTTCTATCCGTCCGTGCCCCTGGTTGCATTTATGGCCTAATATAGCTTGTTGTAATCTTACGCAAGACTTGCTAAATAATGTTGATGTCAGCCTGTTAACATTAAGTTTAGTTTTTCCATGAGCTTTGCTAGTGATCCATGCACCCTATGAATTTGTTCCTGCCATGCTTAGCTTCATAAATATGTCATATTTCTGTTGGTCACCTTTTCATGCCATGTACTGCTCCGTGGTGAGTGGTACAAGCTCTCCAACATGCCTACTTATCATTGTTCCTGCCATGTCTGAATCTGTCATATCATTTGCCATGTTTGCATGGATGCCACCATATTTTCTGTTGACCTTTGGAATTAGTTCATTAAGGGAGTTTTGTTCTTTGTCTTTAGTATAATCATGCCATGCCTTTGTTTTCCATGATAAGTTCATGTAACATGTTGTTTGATAGCTCTAAACATTGCAGCCTGATGTTATTTCTGCTAAGCCTGAAACTGTTATTATTTGCAATCTTGCCATGTCCTTTTGGGCATGTTATTCTATTTTCTAGAGATAGCTCAGTGTTCATGTTTTGTCATGCTTTACCTTTACCTCATTTCCATGCCTTTTGTTCTTATGTTGAGGTCTGTAGCATATTGTCTTGATGCTTGTTAGATGCCTAGTTGTTGTTTTGGACAGCTTGTCCTTTAAACTTGTTTCATGTGTATGTGTTGAACCATTGCTCCGTTTTGAGTGTGCTCTATATGAAACTTGCTTAGTTTTTCTTGAGATTTCATATTACCTTGTTGCATCCTTGTTTTGGGAGTGTTTGCTTGATGTTTGAATGCCTTTTGCATCAATGCCATGTTTAACTTGTTTTGCTCATATCTTCTAGGCCGTAGCTCTGAATTAAACAAACTTTATATGTAACTTGACTTGAATTTCATGTAGATCCTCTTGGTGCTCTTTAACTTGCCGTTTAACAACTTCAACTTAATGTTTGTTCAGATCTGGACCAATTTTGAAATTTGCATATGAGGACTTACTGGATTTGTTATATGTTGTTTCCGGCCTCATTTAAACTTGCTTTGATGTGTTGTTCTTGTTTGCATCATCTCTTGCCATGAGTAGCCTCATCTAGCTTTGTCATGCATCATACTTGATTGAGCATCATGCCATGTCTATGTGTTGTGTGTTTACCTTGTTGTTTGCTTATTTCCAGGTGTGCTTCTTCTCGTTAGTTCCTGTTTCGTTGCGATCATGAGGATTCATTCGTCTACGCTTGGTTCGTCTTTGTGGCTTCATCTTCTTCATGGACTCGTTCTTCTTCCTTGCGGTATTTCATGCAAGATGACCGTCACCTTGGATCTCATTACTATCATTGCTATGCTAGTTGCTTCATTCTATCGCTATGCTGCGCTTCCTATCACTTGTTCTTAAAGCCTCCCGAAATTGCCATGTCAGCCTCTAAACTTTACACCCTTCCTAGCAAATCGTTTCTTGGCTATGTTACCGCTTTGCTCACCCCCTCTTATAGCATTGTTAGTTGGAGGTGAAGTTGAAGATTGCTCCATGATGGACAGGATTATGTTGGGATATCACAATATCTCTTATTTAATTAATGCATCTATATACTTGGTAAAGGGTGGAAGACTCGGCCCTATGCCTGGTGTTTTGTTCCACTCTTGCCGCCCTAGTTTCCGTCATACCGGTGTTATGTTCCTTGATTTTGTGTTCCTTACGCGGTTGGGTGATTTAATGGACCCCCTTGACAGTTCGCTTTGAATAAAACTCCTCCAGCAAGGCCCAACCTTGGTTTTACCATTTGCCTTACCATCACCTACTTTTCCCTTGGGAGTCGTGCTCTCGAGGGTCATCTTTATTCAGCCCCCCCGGGCCAATGCTTCTCAAAGTGTTGGTCCAAACTAGAGCCACTTGCAGCGCCACCTCGGGGAAACTTGAGGGCTGGTTTTAGTTGTACCTAGTGTTCATCCGGTGTTTCCCTAAGAACGAGACATGTGCAACTCCTATCGGGATGTCGGCGCATGGAGCGGTCTTGCTGGACTTGTTTTACCATTGTCGAAATGTCTTGTAAACCGGGATTCTGAAACTGATCGGGTCTTCCCGGGAGAAGGAATATCCTTCGTTGACCGTGAGAGCTTGTGATGAGCTAAGTTGGGACACCCCTGTAGGGTTTAAACTTTCGAGAGCCGTGCCCGCGGTTATGTGGCACACGGGAATTTGTTAACGGCCGGTTGTAGATAACTTAACACCAGATTCGAATTGAAACGCATCAACCACGTGTGTAGCCGTGATGGTCTCTTTTCGGCGGAGTCCGGGAAGTGAACACGGTTTTGGGTTATGTTTGACATAAGTAGGAGTTCAGGATCACCTCTTGATCATTGCTAGCTTCACGACCGTTCCTTTGATTCTCTTCTCGCTCTCATTTGCGTATGTTAGCCACCATATATGCTTAGTCGCTGCTGCAAGCTCACCACTTATCCTTTCCTTACCCATTAAGGTTTGCTAGTCTTGATACCCATGGTAATGGGATTTCTGAGTCCTCGTGGCTCACAGATTGCTACAACAACAGTTGCAGGTACAGGTTATGCGATGAACATGACGCGAGAGCGATATTTGCTTGTTTTGGAGTTCTTCTTCTGCTTCTTCTTTGATCAGGGGATAGGTTTTAGGTCGGCAGCCTGGGCTAGCAGGGTGGATGTCGTTTGAGTTTCTGTTTGTGTTTCATCCGTAGTCGGATGGTGCTCTTATGTAAGATGATGTTGTACTCGTGTGGCATTGTATGCCTTTTGAATGTATCCCCATCTATTATGTAATGTTGATGTAATGATATCCACCTTGCAAAAGCGTATCAATATGCGGTTCTATCCTTGGTGGGACCTTTGAGTCTCTTTAGGATAGTATCGCATATTGGGCATGACAAGTTGGTATCAGAGCCTCGACCGACCATAGGAGCCCCCTTGATTGATCGTGTAGTTTGGCCGTTGTCGAGTCTAGAAGAAAACTGTTTTCGGAGTCTAGTTATATCGGAGAGTAGGAATTCTTTCTACTCCTCAGCCCCTTCATCGCTCTGGTGAGGAATCTTGACGTAGGTGTTTTGAATTACTGCTCCTCCCCTTCAAACTTTTCTTTACGATCACGCAGTTGGTTTTCCGGTCGTTGTTCCTCAGCTCTTTTCATCCGGTGCATTTCTCGTCAAGTTGACTCGAGCCTCTTCATCTTTGCCAAGTTCAATCCTAAGTTGTTTTCTTTTACCACCCGCCCACCCCTTTTTCATCTCAGAGCCGGACTCCGTAATCGAGTATCAATCCTACTCGTGCGAAGTCTTTGTTTTCTTTCCTTAATGATTTCAACCAGTGTTTTCTCTTCAAAATATTCGTCGGTTCCCCCTTCCAAGTTGCCTTTGTTTTCCCGCCCTCCCACCCTCTTCTTCCTAGAGCCTGAGTCTATTTCGAGCATCAATTTCATTCATGTGGAGCCTCTTCAGTCTCCCCTCAATCATTTCAACCGGTGAATTCTCGTCTCGGTGGACATTCTTCATCTCTTTATCTTCTCCGGTGGATTCAATTCCATTTTTCGGTAGTGATTATATTATTTCCCTCGGCTCAAGCGTTTTCCTTGCTCGTTCACCTCTTGCGAGTTTGTCCTTTCGGAGTGTTCAAGACATCTCAGGGGATTCGTTTGTGTTCGAATTAATTCGAGGTTGTCACCTCATTCAAATATTTCAATTTTTCCGGTGCATCATCAATCTCTTCAACAATCCTTTTTCAACGGTGTTTTCTTTTAGTGGGCCCTAACCCACAGGTCGTTTCCCAGGATCTTACCTGACTCTTCTAATTCTCCCGGAGTTATTCTCAATTCTTTTCAAGTGTGACGTAAGAATGGATTTCATTAGTCAGATGCCATCTCCAAGATTGCTTTCAAATTCTTTTCATCTTTGGTTCAACCCTTCCTCTTTTACATTCTACCTGAGTACCTCAGTAGTTTTGGTGGTGTCTCGTCGTCATTTGAAGATCGAAGAAGAGTTTTCCTCTAAATCTTGTCTTTCATGGTCCTCGCGAATTATTCCATTTGTCAGTTATTCTTTTCTTAACCATCCGGAGTATGTCAGAAGTTGTTTTTCCATTTCTTTTCACCGGAGGCCATCATTCCAGAAGAATTCTTTGTCCTCACATTTCAGCTACTGTTATCCAATTATCCCGGTGCTTCGTTCAAGTTTTCTTTAATCAGCTCATGATCTCTTTGTTCTTTTGCATCTAAATCCCCTCGAGCATATTGATTCTTCTAATTCTTCTCTTGCAACAGTCATTTTCGAATTCTTATGGTGGTTCGTTCAAGATTCTTTTTCCTTCATTATCATTTTAATCCATTCGTCCTTTCGAATCCTACCGGTGGTTCATGAAGACTTTCTCAAGTTTTGTGCTATACCCCCCTTAATCCTTTTCAATAAGAGTATGTAGTATGCAAAATCCATTGCTTGTCATCAATTTAAGTTGATGAAGATTAAGCATACAATAAATCTTATTCTTATTTCTTCCAAGTGATTAATCCCTTCCTTGAGAGTGTGTTCATGATGAGTAATTTCGCGCTTCGAAGTGTTTTCATCTTTTCTTTTCCGGAGCTCAAAAGTTACTCGGCCATTTCGTCGGAACCTCCATCTAGATCATCACAGGTCTTTAATCTTATTCTTTCATCCTTCATTTTATCTCGTCATCCTTTTGTTACCGGAGTTCTTATGGTGGCTCGTCATGATTTAATTCATTCTTCAACTGTTCATCAAGATTCTTTGGAGGAGCTCAA
This sequence comes from Triticum dicoccoides, assembly GCF_002162155.2. Lineage (NCBI taxonomy): Eukaryota > Viridiplantae > Streptophyta > Magnoliopsida > Poales > Poaceae > Triticum > Triticum dicoccoides. Next base: position 185,745,241 of record NC_041389.1, read on the forward strand.
GTATCTTTCCTTCTTGCCTCTCGAGGTGCAAATAATTCTCCGTGTTCTTTAAAGTGGAGTTTTGCATTTCTTCGTTCTTCTCAGATATTCAAGCATTTGGTTGTGGCATAATTTCACCTCAAGTTTTGAGTTGTTTTTGGATAAGTCCACAACAAGCTTATTCTTTCGTTGTTGATTTTCTCAACAACTCCATTAAACCCTTCCTTCTAAGTTCTTTCATTCCATTCTTTCAATTCTTTAGGAGGCATTGCTTTGTTCATCTCGTCAAGTGCCATCCCATCTTGTGAAGTTCATGTTCTAATCCTTCCATTTTCAGCCGGAGTGCTGCCTAAACTCTTCCATTCTTATTCCTTTACTATCTTGTTCTAACCGGAGTGCCTTTAGAGTCTATCTTGTTTCCATGAGCATTTAATTCTCGTCATATTCGCCATTCATCTTTTCTAACCGAGTGCTCTCGACTTTGTTCATCTTCTCTCTTGCATTCTTACTTCACCTCTTCCTCTTTCTCTTCCATCTCGGTCCTAAGATCTCGGGACGAGATCTCTTGTTAGTGGAGGAGAGTTGTAACGCCCCGAGTCTGATGCGCCAGGTGTCCGCCAGTTATTCTCTATCATTGCCATGTCATTTGCTTGCGTGTTGCATTTTTCCATGTCATCATGTGCATTGCATTGCATTGCATACGTGTTCGTCTCATGCATCCGAGCATTTTCCCCGTTGTCCATTTTGCAATCCGACACTCCTATGTCCTCCGGCGTTCCCCTCTTGTCTCTTGTTGTGAGCGGGTGTTAAACATTCTCGGAATGGACCGAGATTTTCCAAGCGGCCTTGGTACACCACCGGTAGACCACCTGTCAAGTATCATGCCATTTGGAGTCCATTTGATACTCCAACGGTTAACCGGGGAACCGTAAAGCCCTCTTTTGTTGCAGCCCAACTCCCTTCCAAAATGGCCCAATAACCCATCCAAACCCCCTCCATGCTCTCGGTCGTTCGATCATGATCGTGTGGGCGAAAACCGCACCTCATTTGTAGTCTTCTAGCTCCCTCTACCTATAAATTCGTGCACCCCTCCTCCAAATCTGGGTCCAAAACCCTAGCCCGCTGCCTCTTCGCTGCCGGACACGTCCGGTCCGGTCGGACAGACCGCGCCGCCGCCGCCGCGCCTATCCCACGCCGCCACCTGTCCCGCGGGTCCTCTCCGCCACGCCGGCCCGCTCGACCCAGGGCAGGCCCCCGCGGCCCGAGCCGCCCCGTGCCCCGCCCGCCTCCGCCCGCCACCGCCTGCGCTCGCCGCCGCCCCGAGGCCGGTCGCCGCCCACCGCGCCGCCTCCCGGCCGCCGCGGCGCGCCGCCCGGCCTCTCCCTCGCCTCCACCGACCGGATCCGGCGAGGAGCGCCTCGGATCCGGCCCCTTCGTCCACTCCGGCCACCTCCCTCCACTCCGGCGAGGACTCCGGCGAGCTCGCAACGCCGCCTCGGGAACCGTGCCAAGAACCCTAGATCTGGACCGAAGGTTGACCCTGAATTCGTCCAAGTCTTTTTCTGCAGTATTTTTATGCCATGTTCATCGCATAATAACTCCATGCATACTGCTCAATTTTGCGTGCGTGATATATCAAAATGTTCATTGGGAGATTCTCTTCATTTAATTCCATTGTGGCATGCTTGTTTGAGTTCATCTTGACGCCCAAATCATCGTTGCAAGAGTGATATATGATGTTAACTGCTGCCTGTTATCAGAACTTGGTGATTTGTCTTTTTCGTTCCGTTTTGTGTGTGCATCCTATGAGATAGATGTCTACATGAGTTTTAAGCTACATAATACCATATTTACTGTGGTGCGATCGATGTATTTTTGTGAGTTTTGTAGTTAGTGCATCGACCTCGTGAAGTATGGTACTTGTTGTTACTGTTTTGCTAGTCTGAATCTGCTATATCATGATGCTATGTAAACTTGCTGCTACAAGTCATTCTATGCATAATCTGGTGAAGTGCACTAAGGCTGTTTTGTTATACATGTCACGCTCTATCCATCCATGCCCATGGTTGCATTTATTGCCTAGCGTAGCTTGTTGTAATCTTGCGCTAGACTTGCTAAATAATGTTGTTGTCAACCTGTTAACATTAAAATCAAATTTTCCATGAGCTTCGCTAGTGATCCATGGACCCTATGAATTTGTTCTTGCCAACCTTAGCTTCATAAATATTTCTTATTTCTTTTGGTCTCCTTTTAATGCCATGTGTTGCTCCGTGGTGAGAGGTACAACCTCACCAACATGCCTACTTATCGTTGTTCCTGCCATGTCTGAATCTGTCATATCATTTGTCATGTTTGCATGGATGCCACCATATTTTCTGTTGACCTTTGGAATTAGTTCAGTAAGGGAGTTTTATTCTTTCTATTTAGTATTAGAATGCCATGCCTTTGTTTTCCATGATAAGTTCCTCTAACATGTTGTTTGATAGCTCTAAACATTGCAACCTGATGTTATTTCTGCTAAGCCTGAAACTGTTATTACTTGCAATCTTGTCATGTCCTTTTGAGCATATTATATTGTTTTCTGGAGATAGCTCAGTGTTCATGTTTTGTCATTCTTTACCTGTACTTCATGCCCATGCCTTTTGTTCTTATGTTGAGGTGCTGTATCATATTGTTTTGATGCTTGTTAGATACCTAGTTGCTGTTTTGGACAACTTGTCTTTTAAACTTGTTTCATGTGTATGTGTTGAACCATTGCTCCATTTTGTGTGCTCTATATGAAACTTGCTTAGTTTTGCTTGAGATTTCATATTAACTTCTTGCATCCTTGTTTTGAGAGTGTTTGCTTGATGTTTGAATGCCTTTTGCATCAATGCCATGTTTAACTTGTTTTGCTCATATCTTCTAGGCCGTAGCTCCGAATTAAACGAACTTTATATGTAACTTGACTAGAATTTCGTGTAGATCCTCTTCTCTTTATCTTGCTGTTTAACAACTTCAACTTAATGTTTGTTCAGATCTGGACCACTTTCGAAATTTGCATATGAGGACTTACCGGATTTGTTATATGTTGTTTCCGACCTCATTTAAACTTGCTTTGACGTGTTGTTCTTGTTTGCATCATCTCTTGCCATGAGTAGCCTCATCTAGCTTTGTCATGCATCATACTTGATTGAGCATCATGCCATGTCTATGTGTTGTGTGTTTACCTTGTTGTTTGCTTCTTTCCGGGTGTGCTTCTTCTTGTTAGTTCCTGTTTCGTTGCGATCGTGAGGATTCGTTCGTCTACTTGGTTCGTCTTCGTGGCTTCATCTTCTTCATGGACTCGTTCTTCTTCCTTGCGGGATTTCAGGCAAGATGACCATCACCTTGGATCTCATTACTATCATTGCTATGCTAGTTGCTTCGTTCTATCGCTATGATGCGCTTCCTATTACTTGTTCTTCAAGCCTCCCCAAATTGCCATGTCAGCCTCTAACCTTTATACCCTTCCTAGCAAACCATTGCTTGGCTATGTTACCGCTTTGCTCAGCCCCTCTTATAGCGTTGTTAGTTGCAGGTGAAGTTGAAGATTGTTCCATGATGGATAGGATTATGTTGGGATATCACAATATCTCTTAGTTAATTGGTAAAGGGTGGAAGACTCGGCCTTATTCCTGGTGTTTTGTTCCACTCTTGCCGCCCTAGTTTCCGTCATACCAGTGTTATGTTCCTTGATTTTGTGTTCCTTACGCGGTTGGGTGATTTATGGGACCCCCTTGACAGTTCGCTTTGAATAAAATTCCTCCAACAAGGCCCAACCTTGGTTTTACCATTTGCCTTACCGCCACCTACTTTTCCCTTGGGAGTCTCGCTCTCGAGGGTCATCTTTATTCAGCCCCCCCCGGGCCAATGCTTCTCTAAGTGTTGCTCCGAACTAGAGCCACTTGCAGCGCCACCTTGGGGAAACTTGAGGGCTGGTTTTAGTTGTACGTAGTGTTCATCCGGTGTTACCCTGAGAACGAGATATGTGCAGCTCCTATCGGGATGTCGGCGCATCGGGCGGTCTTGCTGGACTTGTTTTACCATTGTCGAAATGTCTTGTAACCGGGATTCTGAAACTGATCGGGTCTTCCTGGGAGAAGGAATATCCTTTGTTGACCGTGAGAGCTTGTGATGGGCTAAGTTGGGACGCCCCTGCAGAGTTTAAACTTTCGAGAGTCGTGCCCGCGGTTATGTGGCAGACGGGAATTTGTTAACGGCCGGTTGTAGATAACTTAACACTAGATTCGAATTGAAACGCATCAACCGCGTGTGTAGCCGTGATGTTCTCTTTTCGGCGGAGTCCGGGAAGTGCACACGGTTTTGGGTTATGTTTGACATAAGTAGGAGTTCATGATCACCTCTTGATCATTGCTAGCTTCACGACGTTCCTTTGATTCTCTTCTCGCTCTCATTTGCGTATGTTAGCCACCATATATGCTTAGTCGCTGCTGCAACCTCACCACTTATCCTTTCCTTACCCATTAAGTTTTGCTAGTCTTGATACCCATGGTAATGGGATTGCTGAGTCCTCGTGGCTCACAGATTACTACAACAATAGTTGCAGGTACAGGTTATGCAATGATCATGACCCGAGAGCAATGTTTGCTTGTTTTGGAGTTCTTCTTCTGCTTCTTCTTCGATCAGGGGATAGGTTCCAGGTCGGCAGCCTGGGCTAGCAGGGTGGATGTCGTTTGAGTTTCTGTTTGTGTTTCATCTGTAGTCGGATGGTGCTCTTATGTAAGATGATGTTGTATTCATGTGGCATTGTATGCCTTTTGAATGTATCCCCATCTATTATGTAATGTTGATGCAATGATATCCACCTTGCAAAAGCGTATCAATATGCGGTTCTATCCTTGGTTGGACCTTTGAGTCTCTTTAGGATAGTATCGCATATTGGGCGTGACACCACGTCACCTTCCTCACATTCCAAAGCGATCTTACGGCGTCCATGTACTATGATGGTCCCCTTATGATCCGGCATCTTTAGCTGCAGATAAGCATAACAGGGTCTTGCCATGAACTTAGCATAAGCCGGTCGTCCAAAGAGGGCATGGTACGGGCTCCTGATTTTCACCACTTCAAAAGTCAATGTCTCTGATCTTGAGTCATGATCATCTCCAAAAGAAACCTCCAGAGCTATCTTCCCAACTGGATAAGCCAATTTACCAAGCACCAAACCATGGAAAATGGTGTTTGATGGTTTAAGATTTTTATCGGTCAACCCCATGCGACGGAAGGTTTCATAATACAATATGTTGATACTTCTCCCTCCATCCATGAGCACCTTGGTGAACTTATAACCTCCAACTTGGGGCGCCACCACCAACGCCAGATGACCTGGATTATCAACCCGGGGCGGATGATCCTCTCGACTCCACACAATAGGCTGCTCCGACCAGCGCAAGTAACGGGGCACCGCCGGTTCAACGGAGTTCACTACCCTTTTGTGAAGCTTCTGATCATGCTTGCACAGGCTAGTGGTGAAGACATGATACTGCCCACTATTCAACTGCTTCGGGTGGCTCTGGTAACCTGACTGTTCCTGCTGTTGATTCCCCTGTTGATTATAACCACCCTGGTTGCATGACTGCCTTGACCGCCATGCCCGCTTTGATTACCTTGAAATCCTGAGCCATAACCGCCTCCACCATAACCCGGCCCATGAGACCCGGGTCCTGAACCGCCGGGCGGTCCATGATCATACCGGAAAAGATCCGAGTTTTTGAACTCCCGCATAATAAAGCAATCCTTCCAGAGGTGCGTAGCTGGCTTTTCTCATGTCCCGTGCCTCGGGCAAGGCTGATTTAATAGGCGCTCAAGATTGACGCCTGATCCTCCACTACGTAGGGGCGGTTTACCCTTACGACGCTGGCCATTATCCTGCGCATTGGTGTTAGCCACAAAATCTGAACTATTATCCGCTTTACGCTTACCATTTTTTTCATGGCCCGCCGGGTTATGCTGCTGCCCCTAGGTGTTGCCGTTCTTCTTTCCCTTCCCCGGCTTTTCATGGTCAGACTCGGGATCCTTGGTACTATCAGATTCGGCATATTTAACCAAAGCTGCCGTAAGCGTTCCCATGTCATTGCAGTGACGCTTGAGCCGTCCCAACTTTAGCTTCAGAGGCTTGAACCGACAAGTGCCCTCCAACGTTATGACTGCTGAATCGACATTGATGCGGTCCGATGAGTGCAAGATTTATGAAACCAGGCGCACCCAATGTGTTGTCGATTCATCTTCTTCTTGGACACAGGCGACTAAAGCCACAATTGACATGGGCTACTTGCACGTGTCTTTGAAGTTCAGTATAAACCGAGCCTTTAACTCGCCCATGACCCAATGGAGTTAGCTGGCAAATTTTTCAGCCATGTGTGAGTTGTTCCTTCCAACATCATGGTGAAGTACTTAGCACATGCCGCCTCATCCACATCCAGCATCTCCATTGCCATCTCATAGCTCTCGACCCATGACTCGGGGGGTAAATCAGCAGTGTAATTGGGCAATTTATGTGGGCCCTTGAAGTCCTTAGGAAACCGCACATTGCGTAGAGCCGGGCTGAGACACGGCACCCCCCAAGAACTGAAAGCAACACCTGATTCCACTGAAGTTGTTGGATGAACCGGAGTAAGCTGATGGTCCACGTACTATGTTGCTAACTTGGCTTCTTGACACGCTCTACCGTGATCCACCACGTCCTGAGCATTCGCACCACCGCCCGCCGGGTTAGGCCCTCGAGGGGCATTACGGTTCCACATGCTGCTTGACACAGCCGGCTCATCAATATGCCTGTTGTAACTCTGACTCGGGGGAGGGGTTGAATGAATCATGTCTCGACTATACAAATAAGCCTGCTGCTGAACCATAGTCGTTTGAAGGAGATCTCTGGCCCGCCGTGTTTCAACCGCTGCTGGAGACTAGCCTTCCATCGGAATAGATGCCAACCGCGATGCCGCAGCAATCATGTTATCCAAAGGAGTGGAAAAGTGACCCGGAGGTGTCGGCATGTACTGAGGTGGGTCATGGTTCCGTAGAGGCGGGTCCGTCATCCGTGGCTAATCCGGCGCTCCTGCCCCAGGTGCTTCAATCCGGTTTACCGCTGGCGGGTTACTAGTTCCCGCTCCTAGTGTGTTAAAGAGGTTCACTGCTTCATAAACCGGTGGTAGACGAGACCGATGCCTCCTCCTCAACATGTCATTTGAAGCGTTCTGATCCAGCATCAGCCAGTAATTTTCCGCCTGGATCCGCTGCACCTGAGCATCCAAAGCGGCCCGCTCCTCAGCCATCCTGGCTTCCTCAACCGCCAAGTCCTCCTTGGCCTGAGCTATCTGATCTCGCAGCTTTGTGACCTCCGTATTATGCTGATCGCGATTATTTGGGGTAATATCTGTGGTCAACAATGTCGTCCATGCGTCCAAAAAACTGGATATGACTTGAGCCGGTGGGCGTGCAGGGCCTCCTGCCTGGCTGCTGATCCGGAAATCATCGCCGCTGCGGCTGAGGAGTGATGTGTTGGCTGTGTACCGACCATGAGGATTGCAATCCGGTTTCGCGGTTCAAGGGGGTTCGAAATACTGTCGCCATCGGAACAGCCCCCAAACCGGGCATCTTACATTTGGTACAGTGACTCGATCTCACTGGTGGATGATTCACCATCTGAACAGACGACCATCTCACCATCGGATACCGGTTCAGACTCAGCACCATTGATGAATCCAACGAACGCACGCTTCATGGCGGGCTGAGTCCGGGCGGGGCTTGCATGCCGAGCCGTCTCGATGAGGTCGTCGCAGATGTCCGGCTCAGGGCCTGGTTCGCCGATCTTGCCAATGAAGACATGAATTCCTCCAAAGGGGACCCGATACCCATACTCGACTGAGCCGGCATCGGGGCCCCAGCCTGAGTCGTCGATGTAGATCTTGCCGCGACGACTCTTGGTCATCCGGCCCACTGCGTATACCTTGATTCCTTCGAAGTTGCCATTTAAGAACTGGAAACCATCGTGCGATAGCCCCATGGTGGGCGCCAACTGTCGTGGAATTATCACGTCAGATGTCCTAGTGTGAGGACTTAGTCGTGGAGCCATCGCGACGAGATTAGCTTAAAGGGGTTAAACCGGACAAAGGACACGGGGAGTTTATACTGGTTCGGCCCCTTGCGGTGAAGGTAAAAGCCTACGATCCAGTTGTGGTGGAATTGATGGGGTCTCGGTGATCAGGGAGCGCATCCGCTTTGCCTGGCTCTCGAATTGTTGTTTCTTGTCCTTTAACAACTGCCAGGTCGTCCCTTTATATACACAGGTTGACGCCAAGCGCTTTACAGAATCCCGGCCGGCTCATACATGTTTCCGGCTCGGTTTCTAACGTTTCCTATCTTACAACACAAGTTACATAGTATATGGCGGTTTATGTCTACGGGCTCTAATCCGCCTTTGGGCCCTAGGCCTCTAAGTCTCTTCAAAAAAGCTCCATACTCCTTGTCTTCATGGGCTTCAATATGGATGACTCGTTACAGGTATAACCCGGCCCTACCTGGGTGGTTTATACTCAGTAGTTATATCCCCAACACTATCCCTACAAAATCATATAGTCTGGTTATGCTTTATCTTCATCGCACAAAGTATTTAATCATGCACAACTCTGATGACAAGCCATGCAATTGTTTCATACTTTTGATGTTCTCAAACTTTTTCAATCTTCACGCAATACATGAGAGTGAGCTATGGACATAGCACTATAGGTGGAATATAATGGTGGTTGTGGAGAAGACAAAAAGGAGAAGATAGTCTCACATCAACTAGGCATATCAACGGGCTATGGAGATGCCCATCAATATATATCAATCTGAGTGAGTAGGGATTGCCATGCAACGGATGCACTATAGCTATAAGTGTATGAAATCACAACACAAGAAACTAAGTGGGTGTGCATCCAACTTGCTTGCTCACGAAGACCTAGGGCACTTTTGAGGAAGCCCATCATTGAAATATACAAGACAAGTTCTATAATGAAAAATTCCCACTAGTATATGAAAATGGCAACATAGGAGACTCTCTATCATGAAGATGATGGTGCTACTTTGAAGCACAAGTGTGGAAAAGGGATAGTAGCATTGCCCCTTCTCTCTTTTCATATTTTTTTTATTTTTTTATTTTATTTGGGCCTTTTCTCTTTTTTATGGCCTCTTTTTTTTTCTTTTTTTGTCCGGAGTCTCATCCTGACTTGTGGGGGAATCATAGTCTCCATCATCCTTTCCTCACTGGGACAATGCTCTAATAATGAAGATCATCACACTTTTATTTACTTACAACTCAAGAATTACAACTCGATACTTAGAACAAAATATGACTCTATATGAATGCCTCCGGCGGTGTACCGGGATGTGCAATGAATCAAGAGTGCCATGTATGAAATAATGATGAACGGTGGCTTCGCCGCAAATACAATGTCAACTACATGATCATGCAAGGCAATATGACAATGATGGAGCGTGTCATAATAAACGGAATGGTGGAAAGTTGCATGGCAATATATCTCGGAATGGCTATGGAAATGCCATAATAGGTAGGTATGGTGGCTGTTTTGAGGAAGGTATATGGTGGGTGTATGGTACCGGCGAAAAGTGTGCTGTACTAGAGAGGCTAGCAATGGTGGATGGGTGAGAGTGCGTATAATCCATGGACTCAACGTTAGTCATAAAGAACTCACATACTTATTGCAAAAATCTATTAGTTGTCAAAACAAAGTACTATGCGCATCCTCCTAGGGGGATAGATTGGTAGGAAAAGACCATCGCTCATCCCGAACCGCCACTCATAAGGAAGACAATCAATCAATAAATCATGCTCCTCATCATATAACGGTTCACCATACGTGCATGCTACGGGAATCACAAACTTTAACACAAGTATCTCTCAAATTCACAACTAATCTACTATCATGACTCTAATATCACCATCTTCATATCTCAACACAATCATAAATAATCAAACTTCTCATAGTATTCAATGCACTTTATATGAAAGTTTTTATTATACCCATCTTGGATGCCCATCATATTAGGACTAACTTTGTAACCAAAGCAAATTACCATGTTGTTCTAAAAGACTCTCAAAATAATATAAGTGAAGCATGAGAGATCAACAATTTCTATAGAATAAAACCACTACCGTTCTCTAAAAAGATATAAGTGAAGCACTAGAGCAATACTGTCTAGCTCAAAAGATATAAGTGAAGCACATAGAATATTCTAATAAATTTTGATTCATGCGTGTCTCTCCCAAAAGGTGTGTACAGCAAGGATGATTGTGGTAAACTAAAAAGCAAAGACTCAAATCATACAAGACGCTCCAAGCAAAACACATATCATGTGGTGAATAAAAATATAGCCTCAAGTAAAGTTACCGATAGACGAAGACGAAAGAGGGGATGCTTTCCGGGGCATCCCCAAGCATAGGCTTTTGGTTTTCCTTGAATTTAACCTTGGGGTGCCTTGGGCATCCCCATGCTTAGGCTCTTCCCACTCCTTATTCCAAAATCCATCAAATCTTTACCCAAAACTTGAAAACTTGACAACACAAAACTTCAACAGAAAATCTCATGAGGTCCTTTAGTATAAGAAAATAAAACACCACTTTAAGTTACTGTAATGAAATCATTCTTTATTTATCTTGGTGTTAAACCTACTGTATTCCAACTTCTCTATGGTTCATACCCCACTGATACTACTCATAGATTCATCAAAATAAGCAAACAACACACGAAAAATAGAATCTGTCAAAAACAGAACAGTCTGTAGCAATCTGTAACTTTCGAATACTTCCGTAACTCCAAAAATTCTGAAATATATTGTTGGACGTGAGGAATTTGTCTATTCATCATCGGCAAAAATAATTAACCTAAAATCACTCTTCTGTAGCAAAAGTTTCTATTTTTTACAGCAAGATCGCAAAGACTTCTCCCAAGTCTTCCCAAAGGTTCTACTTGGCACAAACACTACCTAAAAGATAAAACCACATCTAAACAGAAGCTAGATGAATTATTTATTCCAAAACAGTTGAAAAAAATCAAAGAACAAAAATAAAATTGGGTTGCCTCCGAACAAGGGCTATCGTTTAACGCCCCTAGCTATGCATAAAAGACAAGAATAGATCTAGGTGTTTCCATCTTTGGTACGCAATCCATAGGTGGCTCTCATAATAGATTCATAAGGTAATTTAATTTTCTTCCTAGCAAAGTGTTCCATGTCCTTCCTTAACGGAAATTGGAATTTAATATTTCCTTCTTTCATATCAATAATTTCACCAATTGTTCTATGGAAAGGTCTACCAAGAATGATAGGACATGTAGGATTGCAATCTATATCAAGAACAATGAAATCTATGGGCACATAATTCCTGTATGCAACAATAAGAACATCTTTCGTCCTTCCCATAGGTTTCTTAATGGTGGAATCTGCAAGATGCAAATTTAAAGAACAATCATCAGATTCACGGAAACCTAGCACATGGCAAAAAAAATCGAATCGTGGAAACACTAGCACCCAAATCACACAAAGCATAACATTCATAATCTTTAATCTTAATTTTAATAGTAGGTTCCCACTCATCATAAAGTTTCCTAGGGATAGAAACTTCTAGTTCAAGCTTTTCTTCATAGGATTGCATCAAAGCATCAACGATATGTTTAGTAAAAGCTTTATTTTGATTATAAGCATGAGGAGAATTTAAGACGAATTGCAACAAGGAAATACAATCTATTAAAGAACAATTATGATAATTAAATCCCTCAAAATCCAAAACAGTGGGTTCATTGCTATTTAAAGTTTTGACCTCTTCAATCCCACTTTTATCAATTTTTGCATCTAGATCTAAAAACTCCGAATTATTGGGAGGCCTTTTAGCTAAAGTTAAATAATATCCAATCCCATCCTTGTCAAGATTCACATTCGAAAACAAAGATTTAATAGGAGTCACATCAATCACTTTTAGATCTTCATCATTATTATCATGAAAACTAGAAGAACACGCTTTCACAAACCAATCTTTTTTAGCATGCATCCTAGCGGTTCTTTCTTTGCAGTTATCAATGGAAATTCTCATGGCTTTGAGGGACTCATTGATATCATGCTTAGGTGGAATAGATCTAAGTTTCAAAGAATTAAAATCAAGAGAAATTCTACCCATGTTCCTAGCCAACTCATCAATCTTAAGCAATTTTTCTTCAATCAAAGCATTGAAATTCTTTTGCGAACTCATAAATTGTTTAACACTATTCTCAAAATCGGAGACCATCTTATTAAAATTTCCATAGGAGTTTTTGTAGGAATTACCATAATTATTAGAGGAGTTACTAAGAAACGACCTAGGATTAAAATTGCCCCTATAGGCGTTGTTACCAAAATTGTTCCTACAAACAAAATTCACATCCATAGATTCATTATTATTCTCAATCAAAGTGGACAAAGGGATTTCATTAGGATCAGAAGAAACACTTTATTAGCAAACAATTTCATAAGTTCATCCATCTTTCCACTCAAAACATTAATCTCTTCAATCGCATGAACCTTTTTACTAGTGAATCTTTCGGCGTGCCATTGAGAATAATTAACCATAATATTATCTAGGAGCTTAGTAGCTTGTCCTAAAGTGATTTCCATAAAAGTGCTTCCCGCGACCGAATCTAAAATACTTCTAGAAACAAAATTCAATCCGGCATAAAATTTTGTATAATCATCCACAAATTCAAACCATGTGTAGGGAAATTATGTATCATTAATTTCTTCCTCTCCCAAGATTGTGCAACATGCTCATGATCAAGTGCTCAAAATTCATAATCGTTCATAAGGGAGATGATCTTAGCGGGAGGAAAATACTTAGAGATAAAAGCATCTTTGCACTTATTCCATGAATTAATACTATTTTTAGGCAAAGAAGAGAACCAAGTTTTAGCATGATCTCTAAGCGAAAACGGAAATAACTTCAATTTAACAGTATCATTATCCACATCTTTCTTCTTTTGCATATCACACAAATCAACAAAGTTGTTTAGATGGGTTGCGGCATCTTCACTAGGAAGGGCAGAAAATTGATCTTTCATAACAAGATTCAACAAAGCGGTATTAATTTTACAAGATCAACATCGATAGTAGGAGCAATCGGAGTCCTAATAAAATCATTGTTGTTGGTATTGGAAAAGTCACACAATTTAGTATTATCTTGAGCCATCGTGACAAGCAATCAATCCAACACACAAGCACACAAGAAGCAAGCGAGAAGAGATGAATGGAAGAGGGGAGAAGAAAAGGCAAAGGTTTTCAAAAATCATTTTAGAAGTGGGAGAGAGGAAAATGAGAGGCAAATGGCGAATAATATAATGCAAGCGAGAAGAGTTTATGATGGGTACTTGGTATGGCTTGACTTGGCGTAGATCTCCCTGGCAACGGCACCAGAAATCCTTCTTGCTACCTCTTGAGCTTGCGCTGGTTTCCCTTGAAGAGGAAAGGGTGATGTAGCAAACTAGCGTAAGTATTTCCCTCAGTTTTCATAACCAAGGTAACAATCCATAGGAGACGACGCACAAGTCACCGAATACCTGCACAAACAATCAAGAACTTGCAACCAACGCGATAAAGGGGTTGTCAATCCCTTCACGGTCACTCGCAAAAGTGAGATCTAATAGAGATAGTAAAGTAAATATTTTTGGTGTTTTTATTCCATGGATTGGAAAGTAAAGATTGCAAAATAGTAAATGAGATTCAATAATATGGAAAAGAGACTTTAATATAATGGAAAAGAGAACCGGAGGCCATAGGTTTCACTAGTGGCTTCTCTCGAGATAGCATGTATTATGGTGCGTGACCAAATTACTGTCGGGCAATTGATAGAAAAGTGCATAATTATGATGACATCTAAGGCATCTACTACTATTACTCCACACATCGACCGCTATCCAGCATGCATCTAGAGTATTAAGTTCATAAGAACGGAGTAACACATTAAGCAAGATGACATGATGTAGAGGGATAAACTCAAGCAATATGATATAAACCCCATCTTTTTATCCTTGATGGCAACAATACAATACGTGCCTTGCCTCCCCTACTGTCATTGGGAAAGTACACTGCAAGATTGAACCCAAAGCTAACTACTTCTCCCATGGCAAGAAAGATCAATCTAGTAGGCCAAACTAAACCGACAATTCGAAGAGACTTGCAAAGATATCAAATCATGCATATAAGAATTCAGAGAAGAACCAAATAATATTCACAGATAATCTTGATCATAAATCCACAATTCATCGGATCTCGGCAAACACACCGCAAAAGAATATTACATCGAATAGATCTCCAAGAACATTGAGGAGAACTTTGTATTGAGAATCAAAGAGAGAGACGAAGCCATCTGGATAATAACTATGGACCCGAAGGTCTGTGGTAAACTATTCACGCTTCATCAAAGAGGCAATGGTGTTGAAGTAGAAGCCCTCCATGATCGATTCCCCCTTCGGCAGATCGCTGGAAAAGGCCCCAAGATGGGATCTCAAGGGTACAGAAGGTTGCAACGGTGGAAAAAGTGGTTTCGTGGCTCTCCCTAATGTTTTTAGGGTATAAGAGTATATATAGGTGAAAGAACTAGGTCGGTGGAGCTACGATGGGCCCACGAGGGTGGGAGCGCCTACCCCCCCCCCCCGGGCGCCCCTCCTGCCTCGTGGACGCCTCGTTGTGTCTCTAACTTCAACTCCAAGTCTTCTGGTTTGCTTTTGGTCCAAGAAAGATAGCGCGAAGGTTTCATTCCGTTTGAAATCCGTTTGGTATTCCTTTTCTGCAAAACTCTAAATAGGCAGCCTCCGGTTAATATGTTAGTCCCAAAAATAATGTGAAAGAGCATATTAAAGCCCATTATACATCCAAAATAGATAATATAATAGCATGGAACAATCAAAAATTATAGATGCGTTTGGAGACGTATCAGTAGAAACTACATGGACTAGGTCCGTAACTTGAGGATTATCCTCATTGCTGCACAGAAGAATTATGTCCTTGATGCACCGCTAGGTGAAAGGCCTGCTACAGGCGCAGATGCTGATGTTATGAACGTCGAACAAGCTCGATCTGATGACTACTCGATAGTTTAGTGTGCCATGCTTTACGGCTTAGAATCGGGACTTCAAAGATGTTTTGAACGTCGTGGAGCATTTGAGATGTTCCAAGAGTTGAAGTTAATATTTGAAGCAAATGCCCGAGTTAAGAGATATGAAGTCTCCAACAAGTTCTATAGCTGCAAGATGGAGGAGAACAGTTCTGTCATTGAACACATACTCAGAATGTCTGGATATCATAATCACTTGACTCAGGTGGGAGTTAATCTTCCAGATGATAGTGTTATTGACAGAGTTCTCCAATCACTGCCACCAAGCTATAAAGGCTTTGTGATGAACTATAATATGAAAGGGATGGAGAAGACTATTCCCGAGCTCTTCGCAATGCTCAAAGTTGCAGAGGTAGAAATCAAGAAGGAGCATCAAGTGTTGATGGTTAACAAGACCACTAGTTTCAAGAAAAAGGGCACGGGAAACAAGGGGAAGTTCAAGAAGAATGGAAAGCAAATTGTCACTCCCGAGAAGAAGCCCAAAGTTGGACCTAAGCCTGAAACTGAGTGCTTCTACAGCAAAGGGAGTGGTCACTGGAAGCGAAACTGCCCGAAGTATTTGGTGGATAAGAAGGATGGCAAAGTGAACAAAGGTATATTCGATATACATGTTATTGATGTGTAACTTACTAATGCTCGTAGTAGTGTCTGGGTATTTGATATCGGTTCGGTTGCTCCTATTTGTAACTCGAAACAGGGTCTACGGATTAAACAAATATTGGCTAAGGACAAGGTGACGATGCGCGTCGGGAATGGTTCCAAGGTTGATGTGATCGCCGTCGGCACGCTACCTCTACAACTACCTTCAGGATTAGTTTTAAACCTGAATAATTGTTATTTGGTGCCAGCGTTGAGCATGAACATTATATCTGGATCTTGTTTAGTGCGAGACGGTTATTCATTTAAATCAGAGAATAATGGTTGTTCTATTTATATGAGTAATATCTTTTATGGTCATGCACCCTTGAAGAGTGGTATATTTCTGTTGAATCTCGATTGTGGTGATACACATATTCATAATATTGATGCTAAAAGATGCAAAGTTGATAATGATAGTGCAACATATATGTGGCACTGCCATTTCGGTCATATTAGTTTAAAACGTATGAAGAAACTCCATGCAGATGGACTTTTGGAATCACTTGATTATGAATATTTGATACTTGCGGACCATGCCTCATGGGAAAGATGACTAAAACTCCGTTCTCCGGAACAATGGAGTGAGACAATGACTTATTGAAATAATACATACCAATGTATGCGGTCCAATGAGTGTTGAGGCTCGTGGCGGGTATCATTATTTTCTGACCTTCACAGATGATTTGAGCATATATGGGTATATCTACTTAATGAAATACAAGTCTGAAACATTTGAAAAGTTCAAAGAATTTCAGAGTGAAGTGGAGAATCGTCGTAACAAAAAATAAAGTTTCTACGATCTGATCGCGGAGGCGAATATTTGAGTTACGAGTTTGGCCTTCATTTAAAACAATGTGGAATAGTTTCACAACTCACGCCACCTGGAACACCATAGCATAATGGTGTGTCCGAACGTCGTAACCATACTTTATTAGATATGGTGCGATCTATGATGTCTCTTACCGATTTACCACTATTGTTTTGGGGTTAGGCATTAGAGACAGCGCATTCACGTTAAATAGGGCACCATCTAATGTGGTTTGGCAATAAACCTAAGTTGTCGTTTCTTAAAGTTTGGGCTTGCGACACTTATGTCAAAATGCTTCAGCCTGATAAGCTTGAACCCAAATCGGAGAAGTGCGTCTTCATAGGATACCATAAGGAAACAATTGGGTACACCTTCTATGTCAGGACCCCGATCCTAAGTCACACCGATCTAGCATGTAACACATCATATCACTTTGCGGCCTCACGCACGGTATTCCCACGGGTGCCACCTTACCTGGCCCGGGACCGTTTGCGCCTTTTGGCTCACGTATATGATAGTGTCGCTAGCATCCATATGACAAAGAACCCGGGCTGACATGGCTAGTCGTGAACCCAAACTGGCACTAACTTACAGGGACAGGCATCCATGACCCAGCATCGAACGTGTCGGTCATCAGCGAGTGAATCCAGGCTATAGCACTGGGCTAGCAGGACTCCGGTGAACCGGGCTGTAGCGGGCTAACAGGACTCCGGTATTCATCGCGTGACATTTCCCCGAAGGGACAGACACAGGAACGAAGAAGGACACATGCCGGCCAGCCTAAGTGTTCCGGAGCAGTAGCAAGCTACCATGGCTCGGTGGAAACACTAGGAGAAATTTCCCGGTAAGAGAGGCTACTAAGGATAAACAACTAGATAGCCAGATCCCACACATACCAAGCATTTCAATAACATACACACAATATGCTCGATATGTGTAAATACAACATGGCATCACAACATGACTCTACAACTCAAGTATTTATTCAATAGGCTCCGAGGAGCGAGATATTACAAACATGGGTCTCATGACCCAACAATCAGAGCATACAAGTCAAAGCACATGCGGAAGCTTAATATGTCTGGGTACAGACATCTATAATGAAAAAGGCTGAGAAGCCTGACTATCTACCAGATCCTGCCGAGGGCACAAGATCGTAGCTGAGGTAACAAGCTAAACGTCGAAGTCCACGCGGAACTACTAGTGAGACTGAAGTCTCTCTGCAAAATATAAATTAAGCAACGTGAGTACAAATGTACCCAGCAAGACTTACATCAGAACTATCTACAAATGCATCATTATCAACAAGGGGATGGTGGAGTTTAACTGCAGCAAGCCAGCTTTGACTCGGTGGCTAACCTGAACTACGACTGCAAGTAACTCTTTTGAGGTGGCGCACACGAGTCCACATATTCACCATATCAATACACCACTATGGATCCGCTCCCGTCTCCCTATGAGAACGCCATCCATAGCACTCACGCTTATCTTGCGTATTTTAGGGTATCCACTTTCACTTGTCTATGAACTATGCAAGGGGTCCAAGTTTCCATATCCGAGGAATCCGGCTATTCGAATAGATAATGATAACCCTGCAGGGGTGTACTTCTTCACACACGCTCCCGCCACTTATCGCCCTGTACACGTCATGTACCTCGACAACCTTCAAGCGGAAGCCGGGCGAGGGAGTCGGCCACGACCTGACTAACCTAACAAGTCTCTAGTCCAGGTTTATCGCCCATTCGGGTTCCATCCGCAAGGAGATCCGGCCGGGGTGTCGCTCACGGCCCCAAACGATGTGAGCAGGGTTCCCAAGCCCACCATCCGGGTGCCACTTGGTACACCGTGCCACTGTGCCTAGTCTGTCCCAAGCCCACCTGTACCGGGTGCCACTTGGTAGACTACTAACACTACCTACAAACACCAGAAACTAGTTGCAACTCCTGGACAGAGATCAAGTTGATTAATAAGTCGAGAGGGGCACTTAAGCATTCCAATGTGTGGTAGTAGCTGGTCATGGATCACAAACACAGAACTCAGTTCCTGAGGACGGCTGCAATGAGACAACCCACCATGTACTCCTACATGGCCTCTCACCGCTACCTTTACCAAATCGTGTTCACACACTTAGCTCACACACAGTAGGACATGTTCACACGCCTCTGATTCATCCCCGATGAATCAGACCTGACTCAACTCTAAGCAGTAGCAGGCATGACAAACAAGCATGAATGAGTAGGCACATCAGGGCTCAAACAACTCCTACTCATGCTAGTGGGTTTCATCTATTTACTGTGGCAATGACAGGTCATGCAAAGGATAAAGGGGTTCAGCTACCGCAGCAAGTAACAAATATGTCGTTGTTGTCCTAATGCAGTAAAAGAGAGCAGGAGCGAGAGAGTGGGATTTTATCAGAATGAACAAGGGGGTTTTGCTTGCCTGGCACTTCTGAAGATAGCATTGAGTCTTCATCAGTGTCAACAATCACATCATCGGTATCACGTCTATCGAGAGGGGACAAATACCGGCAACACAGAAGGGAACACAATCAATGCAATGCACAATATGATGCATGATCATGACATGGCAAAATGAATGTGTTTTGGGCTAATGCATCTAGCAACAAGTTAAATGGAGTTGGTTTGAACCCTAGGTTCAAATTCAAACTCCACATGTGATTATTTAAATGCCATTTATATGATTTGTGCTAAACAGCAGTTATAAGTTGTTCTAACATGCATGAAAATGGTACAGATGGATTCCTTGAATTTTTCTGATAATTTTTCATATATAATTTATTTAATTTGGAGTTACGGTTGAGTTTCTATGAATTTTCGAAGTTTTGAATATTTTCTGAAATAAATAAATCATTTCTGATTTATTTAAAAACTCCAGAAAACATTTACTGCGTCAGTATGACATCACCCTGACATCATCATGTCAACAGGGCGGGTCCAAGTCAAACCTGACGTGTGGGGGCCACACGTCAGTGTCACAGGGCTGCTTAGCTCACTGACAGGTGGGACCAGGTCAACAGCCACGTCAGCTTGGTCAAAGCTGACGTGTGGGCCCACGGTGGTTAGGTTAAGACTTAACAGAAAATGATAAGGATTAAATAAGGGCGTGGGGCCCATACGTCAGCGGCTCTGGGGAGGGTTAGCTGGCCGTGATTAG
Source organism: Triticum dicoccoides (assembly GCF_002162155.2). Lineage (NCBI taxonomy): Eukaryota > Viridiplantae > Streptophyta > Magnoliopsida > Poales > Poaceae > Triticum > Triticum dicoccoides. The sequence continues at coordinate 185,765,013 of NC_041389.1, forward strand.
TGCTAATCACGCGGCCACGCCGGCTAGTGACGCCGGGGACCATGGCGACGGCGGGACCTCGCCGGAGTTGCTCGGGATGGCGCTACAGCCCGCGGCTGGTCGCGCTGAGGGCACCAAGAGGGAGCCCGTGCTCCCGCGCATCTAGTGGCGCACACAGCTAGGCACAGGGAGGCCGGGGTTCGCCGGAAACGGGCTCCTGGCGGCGGCCGGAGTTCGGGCATCGGGCATTTCGACGCTGCTGCTCACAAACGAGGGAGCTGAGGCGCTGGAGGGGCTCTACGGGTCGCGGCAAGCACAACGGGTGCACGCCCGTGACCAAATGGTCACCGGGGTTTCGCCGGCGACGAGCCCGTGCGGCGGAGCGTCTCGGCTCCGGTAGAGGGGGCGGCTAGAGCTCGAATTCGGACATGGGGTTAGGGGGAAACGAAGCAGGGGCTCACGGGGATCATGCCGGGAGGGTCAGCGAGCTCGGGGAAGCACGAACGGCGGCGAATCAACGGCGACCATCGGCGGCGGTCGAGGACGAATACGATGGCGTGGAGGCGATGCAGGGCTTCCCGAGGGGCTTGGCTCGGTGGGGAGGAAGAGGGGATCGAGGCGGAGCTCCCTGGGGCGTCGGTGAGGCGTGGGGGTGGCGGTGGCCGCGAGGGAGCTCGTCGGTGGCGGCGGCTCCGTTCGGTCCGGGCGGGAGAGAGGGAGCAGAGGAGGGAGGGTCGAGGGGGGAGAGTGAGCGAAACGGTCTGCGGGATCGGGACGGCCTGCGGGAGTCGACCACGCGTGCAGGGGCTCGTCGGCAAGCAGGAGGTGGCCGCGCGGCCGTGCGCGTGCGAGCACGCAGCTGCTTCGGGGCAAGGGGAGGAAGACGACAGAGGGCTGCAGTGGTGGGCTGGGCCGGCTTCTGCAGCAGGCCGCACAGGTAGGCGCCAGGTAAGTACTCTCTTTCTCTCTCTCTCTGTTTCCTCTTTTCTATTTTCTGCAATTTGTTTTTGATTTGATTTAAAATATCAAATCATTTAATAAAATCCTAGAAACAATTATGCGTGCTTTCTGAATTATTTCAGTGACCCTTAACAATTTCCAACATTTATTTGAACATTTAAATTATTTATAGTATTTAAATGCCCAAAGTCAAATACAATATGGTTTACTCAAAAATCCAAAAATGTCTTGGAAAAATATCCATCATCTCTGGAAATGGTTTTCACCCTTTTCCATTAATCATGAACATTTTTGCAAACCAATTTGGGTTCTTTGAAAAATATTTTGAAGTTGAACCTATTTGCATTGCTTTGGTGCTAGGGCTTGGTCCTCCCCATTTCAAATTTCATGAACTTCAAACATGATGCATGAATGCCTTGATGCAACTAATGACAGACAAATTCTAGGGCTGTGACAACTCACCCCCACTAAACAAGAATCTCGACCCGAGATTCAAGCGTAGGGTAGGATGAAGGGGGAACGCAAATTAACATAATCTTCACGATCCAGGTTGCACATCACAAGAGTGTTGATTTGATCCTCATCTTTGTCTCGACGTCTTGCTTTGAGAACTCCAGCCAACATGACAACGAGAAGAAAGGAAAACTCTAAAACAATCGATCTTCGAGAAGACCGAACAACTCAGGATCAACTCATGGGATGAGACATAGCAGCATCTCTCGAGCTGAGACACGAGATGCACATCAAGAGGGGTGGAAAGAAACGGATGACGAAGGTTCACTAGGTGGACAATAATTCCACGCTTAAGAAGGTGGTGAACGGTTGTCAACGTAGTGAGGAGTTGAGTTGCCATGATACCACAACAATGCACCTTAGGGAAGGTGACTCGTAGAAATATCCCCTTAAGTGGCAAAAAGAATTACCTTTGATTTAAAGATCATTGAAACTCTTTATACCAGCTTAAGGCAAATCATAATCGATCATTTAGAGGGGTTCGGTAGAAAGGCATACCCGGACTTGGATGATGTGGATTACCTTGTTGAAGACAACGTAATGGATGAATTTGCTTATCGCCGGAAATGGAAGAGACCCATGGTAGAATGGCACATTGGTGGTGCAAGCTGGGAATAGAATGCAAATGCTGGGAATGATTCTGGTAACTGGGGAAGAACCCAGCAATAGAGAGTGAATTCACTGTTGAAAAGGTCATAGCATTGCCGAGGAAACTGAGAGGAATCCAAGTTAATGCCGATGATAACACGTAGCGCTTGTGCGTGCTCTCAAGAACTTGAGCATTTCCACAATCATCAAGGTTTTATCAACATCCGTGTCAAGGGTGCTGACAACACAACATACTACCATGATGGCTAATGATGGATGATGCAGATGCAAAGGAAGATAACACCTTCTCAGATTTCACCTTAGCGAGGCCAAGGAGACAAAATCTGGACGATCGACCGAGAGACATTTAGCACTCCGCTCCTAATGTTCTCCTTGATGTGCTAGCGTAATCCATAGATAATTATGGTTGGATGTCACAGCCCTAGAATATTGTTTGTAAATAGTTGCATCTTCATCCAGGCATCATATTTAAATTTCTGAAACATGAGTTGAGGATTGTTGGAAGCCTCAAAACCCTAAATAAAAGCAGGGCAAAAGAACCCTGGAAAATGCATTCAATGATTCCAAAATGGCCTTAACTAATGTTGGTTATATTTTGGCCAGGGTTTTACACCAAACCAAAAATAATGAGCATTTTTGAGGAATATTTTGAGCATTGAATTTAAATCATATTCTATTTGAATTTGGAATTATATTCATAATATATGATGAATATATTTCCAAATTACCTGAGATATTTTTTGTATTTGTGAAAAAGTCCATTAAGTGACTTAAAATATCCAGGGGAGTTTTGGCACTGTTTTCAAATTGTTTGAATTTGAATTCAGTGGCAACTAAATAAGAAAAACAAAACAGAACAGAAATAAATAGAAAGAGAGAGGAAACCTACCTAGGCCAGTTACCCGCAGCCTACCTGGCGCCACCAACCGGCCCAGCCGGCCCAGCCCATCTCCACCCCCTCCCCTGTCGTCTTCCTCCCTCGCCAGAAGGACAGAGGCGAGGCGTGGCGCGCGCCCGAGAGGCCTCGGCCACCTCCTGCTTCCTCCTCGACGCCCGGAGACGCCACGCACCTCCCTGCCTCTCTTCCTCACTCTCCCACGTCCTCATCCCCTCCCTCTGGACCGCTCCCCCTCCTCTGGCTCTCTCTTTCCCTCTCTCCCCTGTGATCCCCGAGCGCAGCCGTCGCCGCCGTTCGCTATAGCCGCAGCCACCAGCCCTCCCTCGCCCCTCCGCCAGTTCCATAAGCTCCGCCGCGTCGTCCTCGACCTCCTCGCTGAGCTACGCAACGCCGGACGCCCTGAAGCCTTGCCAGTGCCGCCGTTTTCGACCTCGGCCGCCGGAGATCCCCCTCGATGCTTCGCTCGCTCCGGTGCCTCCCCGAGCTCGCCGAGGCCACCGCTGCACCCGCTGTGAGCTCCTGTGCTGTTTCCCCCTCTTCCCTGGCCCGATTTCTTCCTCTAACACCGATGCCGTCGCGGCCGAGAGCTTCTCGCCGCCGGCCATGGCGCAGCCGTGGCCATAGCCGCGCATGCCCACGACGGAGTGCTCCACCGTGCTCATAAAGCCCCCAGGAGCCCAACACACCAACCAGCTCCCCCTCCCGCGCACCGAAACGCCAAACCCGCGGGTGCCCGAACTCCGGCCGCCGCGGAAGTGCTCGTCGCCGTCGACTCAGGCCATCCCAACTGCTGTCGCTGCTACCAGTAGATGCGCAAGAACGCCAGCAAGCCGTAGCAACAAACCGCGCTCAAAATGGAGCCCCGTAGCGTTTTTCCGAAACGCTCCGCCGTCGTTTTGGTCGCCGCCGGCGTAACTCCGGCAAGGGTGACGTGGCAGATTAATTCGGGCTAATGACGCACTTAGTCAACACCTAGTGACACTGACAGCAGGGCCCCACCCCTGGTCAAACCTCAGTTAGCGCTGGGTTTGACCGGGATTAGCTCCTGTGTCACTGACGTGTGGCCCCCACACGTCAGGTTTGACCTGGGGCGCCCAGTTGACCCTGCTGACGTCACCGTGACGTGGTGCTGACGCCATAATCATTTCTGGATTTAATATTATTCAGGAAATTCCATAAAATGCCTAAAACTTCTAAAATTCATAGAAATTCAACCGTAACTCCAAATGAGATAAATTATATATGAAAAGTTATCAGAAAAATTCAAGGAATCCATATGTACCACTTTCATGCATGTTAGAACAACTTATAGCTGCTGTTTAGCACAAATCAATTAAATGGCATTTGTATAATCACATATGGAGTTTGAATTTGAATCTTGAATTCAAACCAACTTCATTTAATCTGTTGCTAGTTGCATTAGCTCAAAACACATTCATTTTGCCATGTCATGATCATGCATCATATTGTGCATTGCATTGATTGTGTTCCCTTCTGTGTTGCCGGTATTTGTCCCCTCTCGATAGACGTGATACCGATGATGTGATCGTTGACACTGATGAAGACTCAATGTTATCTTCAGAAGTGCCAGGCAAGCAAAACCCCCCTTGTTCATTCCGATACAATCCTACTCTCTCGCTCCTGCTCCCTTTTACTACATTAGGACAACATCGATTCATCTGTTACTTGCTGCGGTAGCTGAACCCCTTTATCCTTTGCATGACCTGTCATTGCCACAGTAAATAGATGAAACCCACTAGCATGAGTAGGAGTTGTTTGAGCCCTGTTGTGCCTACTCATTCATGTTTGTTTGTCATGCCTGCTACTGCTTAGAGTTGAGTCAGGTCTGATTCATCGGGGATGAATCAGAGGTGTGTGAACATGTCCTACTGTGTGTGAGCTAAGTGTGTGAACACGATTTGGTAAAGGTAGCGGTGAGAGGCCATGTAGGAGTACATGGTGGGTTGTCTCATTGCAGCCGTCCTCATGAACTGAGTTCTGTGTTTGTGATCCATGATTCAGCTACTACCACGCATTGGGCCCGAAACCAATGGACCCTCTCGGCTTCTTGATCACCCTTGTCCTCTGTCCAGGAGTTGCAAGTAGTTTCTGGTGTTTGTAGTATGCTGGAGGCCGTGCGCAGCACTGACCGTAGGGGTGGGCTGTGATGCGGTAGGCACGTGGCCGGGTAAATCGGGCGCCCGTTTGGTGTCACGGAACCCTGTTCACATCGTTTGGGGCTGTGAGCGAAACTCCGGCCGGATCTCCTCATGGATGGAACCCGAATAGGCGATAAACCTGGACTAGAGACTCGAGTGTTTAGGCAGGCCGTGGCCGACACCCACGTTGGGCTTCCGCTTGAAGGTTGCCGAGTACATGTCGTGTAAACGGTGGTAAGTGGTGAGAGCGTGTGTGAAGAAGTACACCCCTGCAGGGTTAACATCATCTATTCGAATAGCCGTGTCCACGGAAAAGGACTTCTGGGTTGCTTATATCAGTTCATAGACAAGTGAAAGTGGATACTTTAAAATACGCAAGATAAGTGTGAGTGCTATGGATGGCGTTCTCGTAGGGAGACGGGAGCGGATCCATAGTGGTGTATTGATATGGTGAATATGTGGACTCGTGTGCGCCACCTCAAAAGAGTCGCTTGCAGTCGTAGTTTAGGATAGCCACCGAGTCAAAGCTGGCTTGCTGCAGTTAAACCCCACCATCCCCTTGTTGAAAATGATGCATATGTAGTTAGTTCTGATGTAAGTCTTGCTGGGTACATTTGTACTCACGTTTGCCTATTTTATGTTTTTGCAGAGAGACTTCAGTCTCACTAGTAGTTCCACGTGGACTTCGACGTTTAGCTTGTTACCTCAGCTACGATCTTGTGCCCTCGGCAGGATCTGATAGATAGTCAGGCTTTTCAGCCTTTTTCATTTATAGATGTCTGTACCCAGACATGATAGCTTCCGCTTGTGCTTTGATTTGTATGCTCTGAATGTTGGGTCATGAGACCCCTGTTTGTAATATCTCGCTCCTCGGAGCCTATTGAATAAATTACTTGAGTCGTAGAGTCATGTTGTGATGCCATGTTGTGTTTGCACATATCGAGCATATTGTGTGTATGTTATTGAAATGCTTGGTATGTGTGGGATCTGACTATCTAGTTGTTTATCTTTAGTAGCCTCTCTTATCGGGAAATGTCTCCTAGTGTTTCTACCGAGCCATGGTAGCTTGCTACTGCTTCGGAACACTTAGGCTGGCCGGCATGTGTCCTTCTTCGTTCCTGTGTCTGTCCCTTCGGGGAAATGTCACGCGATGAATACCGGAGTCCTGTTAGCCCGCTACAGCCCGGTTCACCGGAGGCCTGCTAGCCCAGTGCTACATCCTGGATTCACTCGCTGATGACCGACACGTTCGATGTTGGGTCATGGATGCCTGTCCCTGTAAGTCTGTGCCACTTTGGGTTTACGACTAGCCATGTCAGCCCCGGGCTCCTTATCATATGGATGCTAGCGACACTGTCATATACGTGTGCCAAAAGGCGCAAACGGTCCCGGGCAAAGGTAAGGCGACACCCGTGGGAATACCGTGCGTGAGGCCACAAAGTGATATGAGGTGTTACATGCTAGATCGATGTGGCATTGAGTCGGGGTCCTGACATTGGATATCTAGAACATCAAGTAAAGGTCGGACTTCGGGAGCACAAGAATCATAAGGAACAACTAGGGAGTAAATCCTACGAAGTCCTTGTGGGAAGGTGGCCAACTTCCTCAATCAAGTTACTACAATAATAGGTCTTCCGGCTGGGTGTGTTGGCCACGACATCCACTTTACCGGTTATCGCAAGACCAGTATTATAGTTCTTGGGAAATGTTCCAAACCATCATATCTGCCTGAGATTCAGATCTGGTTGGTGTCAGGATATTCTAGACTCATCGAGTCTAGGAAGAAAAATGAAAGTTTGCAACACAAATCGATGAAATGACGTTGCTAGATTCTCGGGAAATGAACTACGATAGCAAGCTCCAAAACATGAGTTGGTTCTGCTACACATGTGTGAACACGCTGCCTCAGACAAACATGATCACATGGTAGTCTTACAATAAAACACTACCGAGTTCTAGTTGGGAACCATCAGCGAGGATATCGAAGTTCTTTCATAAGTCCGGATTAGCTCTTATGAAGATACTCCTTCTCCTTGAGCAAATCAGTCAGTGGCTTGGTGTGCTAGGATAGACATATGGAATGAAGATGATCAGTCTATCAAACCACAGAATACTTCGCACGTGCATAACTGACTTGGGATGGTTCCAGAGGAGGTAAAAACATGCTTTCTCGAATTCACGGCGGCAACTTACATCAAATGCACGTGAATCAAAGGAAGTCACTTCTTTCATCCAAACATATGCTTCACGAGCGGGGCATGAAGAAAATGCTTACACAAGTTTCCAACACTAGGTTGATGTTGAACATGAATCATGGGGGAGACAAAATGCTGCTGATGGGCTCAACAACAACTCATCGGAATTTCCATATCACTGGACTTCCACCATCATGTGAACACGGTGATAGTATTGGTCAGACCAAAAGATGTAATGGTATATACTCGAGGGATCGACCACGAGTAATACAACATTACGAGCATCGTTGGTACTGATTTGATTGACGATAGCCCACACTCAAATCAAAGGATTGATAAGACAATAGGTCCAGCAACTGATCACAGGGACCAATCGATGAAGATATCCTCTTTCTTCAACACACACTACACAGAATATCCCTTTGGAACGAACTAAGTTAGGCAAGCTTTTATCTTCCAATTCTCCAAGTTGTTGTCTAGCTTAACCAACTAGCTCAGGGGTATCCAACACGGATTCTTGGAGAAATAGGGGTTTACAGGAATAAACCAACTTGATCACGAGATCAACATAGTGGTCAGGCGACAACCTGGTGATACTTCCGAGAAGAAATTCGGAATATCATGAACCACTGGTATGTTACTAAGCTCGAGAACAATCTCGCTTTTGAGGGCAAGACGATATGATCAAATGAGTGAGGACTTGACAAGATCCTAACTCATCAATCGAAGGGTGTACCGAAATAAGGACTAGGTAGCACGATCAGTCTTAGAAGGATGATTCAAAACCAACACGCTAAGAATGAAATTATTGTCCTTTAACTACCAAGCAACGAGGTTGCTAGGAGTATTGATTTCACACATCACAATTCTTCTGTCGGTATTCCGGTTGCATCGACACGAAGACCGAGGAATGACTAATGATGGTGAGAAGTATCACTACGTCAAAATTCATGAGAGTTGGTGCAGTTCCCATGACAATTCTGACATAAAGGAGGTAATACTCCAAGGTAGAACAGAACCAAAAGCTGGATTGGCATTTGATCTGCGGAATACAACTACTTTGACCCAATCCTGGAAATGGATAAGGTACTGGAGTTTGTTTCTCCTAGTCATTCTGGAATAGAATGGCTTGACGGACCACAAGAATAATAGGCATCGATAAACGAACGCACGCATACTCTTGACTATCAACTGATAGACGAAGGTCAGTAGACAACTAAAGAGGGACAACTCAAAGGAACATATAACTTTCTGAGTTGTGGATGCATAGATTAGTATGTCGAACCAAGTTCAACTTAATTCTTCCGGATAACCCATGCAGAACGGTTGAGCTGGCAGAGTCACAATATAGCATGGAGAACTCATCGAGAGCACTCTTGTTGTCATCTTTTGGTTCAAAGGAACTCCTGCCAAGGATGGTTCATGGTAATTGGAAGAAGGATGTACCACGAACCTCGAGGACTATCGCAAAGGTTACTAATATCCTAAAGGAACTAGCAAACACTATCAACATGAAGTAAGTAGAGTGAATCTCGGGTTCAAAACCCAGGAATAGAATACCTACTACTAAGTAGCACCACGAGATGCTTTCGAGAATGATGGCCAGAATCTTCACACTGGGAACACAAAACATTGCTAGATTACTAGATGATCCCCTAAGACACCTAGGGTCATAATACCAGCTCCAACATATAGGTCGAGGCAGTAGAGTACCTCAACTCAACAATTTGTGTGATTAACCTGGCCTAGAAAGACATTGAAACCAGAGGAAAAGGATTTTGCAATTGCATCAGACTCTTTGGAAACCTGGGATGACTCGGACAGCATAACGGCTGTAAATGCTCAGAAAAGATTTGAGACATTCACAAAAATGGTGGCATAACCACTCAGAAGCACAATATCAAGGTTTCGAGATCATCAGAGACATACCGAAGTAGTAGGAACTGGACTGAGGCTTAAGTCCAACAGTTCTATAGGTCTACGGATTAGTAACACGTGATCCTGATAGAAAGAAGAGAAAGCCTAGTTCCTTAACCCCACAGGAAAGATAAGATGACTCAGATCAGAAGGCATGAGATATAAGGAGTAAAAAGAGCCTTACGTTCCATCCCACAATCAATTCCCTTATATAACTAAAGAATTTCTAGACTCAACTTCGACCAGTTTGGCTTGGTAATCCTACAAGCAGTCAAGCTCTGATACCAACGCTGTCAGGACCCCGATCCTAAGTCACACCGATCTAGCATGTAACACATCATATCACTTTGCGGCCTCACGCACGGTATTCCCACGGGTGCCACCTTACCTGGCCCGGGACCGTTTGCGCCTTTTGGCTCACGTATATGATAGTGTCGCTAGCATCCATATGACAAAGAACCCGGGCTGACATGGCTAGTCGTGAACCCAAAGTGGCACTAACTTACAGGGACAGGCATCCATGACCCAGCATCGAACGTGTCGGTCATCAGCGAGTGAATCCAGGCTGTAGCACTGGGCTAGCAGGACTCCGGTGAACCGGGCTGTAGCGGGCTAACAGGACTCCGGTATTCATCGCGTGACATTTCCCCGAAGGGACAGACACAGGAACGAAGAAGGACACATGCCGGCCAGCCTAAGTGTTCCGGAGCAGTAGCAAGCTACCATGGCTCGGTGGAAACACTAGGAGACATTTCCCGGTAAGAGAGGCTACTAAGGATAAACAACTAGATAGCCAGATCCCACACATACCAAGCATTTCAATAACATACACACAATATGCTCGATATGTGTAAATACAACATGGCATCACAACATGACTCTACAACTCAAGTATTTATTCAATAGGCTCCGAGGAGCGAGATATTACAAACATGGGTCTCATGACCCAACAATCAGAGCATACAAGTCAGAGCACATGCGGAAGCTTAATATGTCTGGGTACAGACATCTATAATGAAAAAGGCTGAGAAGCCTGACTATCTACCAGATCCTGCCGAGGGCACAAGATCGTAACTGAGGTAACAAGCTAAACGTCGAAGTCCACGCGGAACTACTAGTGAGACTGAAGTCTCTCTGCAAAATATAAATTAAGCAACGTGAGTACAAATGTACCCAGCAAGACTTACATCAGAACTATCTACAAATGCATCATTATCAACAAGGGGATGGTGGAGTTTAACTGCAGCAAGCCAGCTTTGACTCGGTGGCTAACCTGAACTACGACTGCAAGTAACTCTTTTGAGGTGGCGCACACGAGTCCACATATTCACCATATCAATACACCACTATGGATCCGCTCCCGTCTCCCTATGAGAACGCCATCCATAGCACTCACGCTTATCTTGCGTATTTTAGGGTATCCACTTTCACTTGTCTATGAACTATGCAAGGGGTCCAAGTTTCCATATCCGAGGAATCCGGCTATTCGAATAGATAATGATAACCCTGCAGGGGTGTACTTCTTCACACACGCTCCCGCCACTTATCGCCCTGTACACGTCATGTACCTCGACAACCTTCAAGCGGAAGCCGGGCGAGGGAGTCGGCCACGACCTGACTAACCGAACAAGTCTCTAGTCCAGGTTTATCGCCTATTCGGGTTCCATCCGCAAGGAGATCCGGCCGGGGTGTCGCTCACGGCCCCAAACGATGTGAGCAGGGTTCCCAAGCCCACCATCCGGGTGCCACTTGGTACACCGTGCCACTGTGCCTAGTCTGTCCCAAGCCCACCTGTACCGGGTGCCACTTGGTAGACTACTAACACTACCTACAAACACCAGAAACTAGTTGCAACTCCTGGACAGAGATCAAGTTGATTAATAAGTCGAGAGGGGCACTTAAGCATTCCAATGTGTGGTAGTAGCTGGTCATGGATCACAAACACAGAACTCAGTTCCTGAGGACGGCTGCAATGAGACAACCCACCATGTACTCCTACATGGCCTCTCACCGCTACCTATACCAAATCGTGTTCACACACTTAGCTCACACACAGTAGGACATGTTCACACGCCTCTGATTCATCCCCGATGAATCAGACCTGACTCAACTCTAAGCAGTAGCAGGCATGACAAACAAGCATGAATGAGTAGGCACATCAGGGCTCAAACAACTCCTACTCATGCTAGTGGGTTTCATCTATTTACTGTGGCAATGACAGGTCATGCAAAGGATAAAGGGGTTCAGCTACCGCAGCAAGTAACAAATATGTCGTTGTTGTCCTAATGCAGTAAAAGAGAGCAGGAGCGAGAGAGTGGGATTTTATCGGAATGAACAAGGGGGTTTTGCTTGCCTGGCACTTCTGAAGATAGCATTGAGTCTTCATCAGTGTCAACGATCACATCATCGGTATCACGTCTATCGAGAGGGGACAAATACCGGCAACACAGAAGGGAACACAATCAATGCAATGCACAATATGATGCATGATCATGACATGGCAAAATGAATGTGTTTTGGGCTAATGCATCTAGCAACAAGTTAAATGGAGTTGGTTTGAACCCTAGGTTCAAATTCAAACTCCACATGTGATTATTTAAATGCCATTTATATGATTTGTGCTAAACAGCAGTTATAAGTTGTTCTAACATGCATGAAAATGGTACAGATGGATTCCTTGAATTTTTTTGATAATTTTTCATATATAATTTATTTAATTTGGAGTTACGGTTGAGTTTTTATGAATTTTCGAAGTTTTGAATATTTTCTGAAATAAATAAATCATTTCTGATTTACTTAAAAACTCCAGAAAACATTTACTGCGTCAGTATGACATCACCCTGACGTCATCAGGTCAACAGGGCGGGTCCAAGTCAAACCTGACGTGTGGGGGCCACACGTCAGTGTCACAGGGCTGCTTAGCTCACTGACAGGTGGGACCAGGTCAAAATCCACGTCAGCTTGGTCAAAGCTGACGTGTGGGCCCACGGTGGTTAGGTTAAGACTTAACAGAAAATGATAAGGATTAAATAAGGGCGTGGGGCCCATACGTCAGCGGCTTTGGGGAGGGTTAACTGGCCGTGATTAGTGCTAATCACGCGGCCACGCCGGCTAGTGACGCCGGCGTCATGGCGACGGCAGGACCTCGCCGGAGTTGCTCGGGATGGCGCTACAGCCCACGGCTGGTCGCGCTGAGGGCACCAAGAGGGAGCCCGTGCTCCCGCGCATCTAGTGGCGCACGCAGCTGGGCACAGGGAGGCCGGGGTTCGCCGGAAACGGGCTCCTGGCGGCGGCCGGAGTTCGAGCGTCGGGCATTTCGACGCTGCTGCTCACAAACGAGGGAGCTGAGGCGCTGGAGGGGCTCTACGGGTCGCGGCAAGCACAACGAGTGCACGCCCGTGACCAAATGGTCACCGGGGTTTCGCCGGCGACGAGCCCGTGCGGCGGAGCATCTCGGCTCCGGTAGAGGGGGCGGCTAGAGCTCGAAATCGGACATGGGGTTAGGGGGAAACGAAGCAGGGGTTCACGGGGATCATGCCGGGAGGGTCAGCGAGCTCGGGGAAGCACGAACGGCGGCGAATCGACGGCGACCATCGGCGGCGGTCGAGGACGAAGACGATGGCGTGGAGGCGATGCAGGGCTTCCCGAGGGGCTTGGCTCGGTGGGGAGGAAGAGGGGATCGAGGCGGAGCTCCCTGGGGCGTCGGTGAGGCGTGGGGGTGGCGGTGGCCGCGAGGGAGCTCGTCGGTGGCGGCGGCTCCGTTCGGTCCGGGCGGGAGAGAGGGAGCAGAGGAGGGAGGGTCGAGGGGGGAGAGTGAGCGAAACGGTCTGCGGGATCGGGACGGCCTGCGGGAGTCGACCACGCGTCCAGGGGCTCGTCGGCAAGCAGGAGGTGGCCGCGCGGCCGTGCGCGTGCGAGCACGCAGCTGCTTCGGGGCGAGGGGAGGAAGACGACGGAGGGCCGCAGTGGTGGGCTGGGCCGGCTTCTGCAACAGGCCGCACAGGTAGGCGCCAGGTAAGTACTCTCTCTCTCTCTCTCTGTTTCCTCTTTTCTATTTTCTGCAATTTGTTTTTGATTTGATTTAAAATATCAAATCATTTAATAAAATCCTAGAAACAATTATGGGTGCTTTCTGAATTATTTTAGTGACCCTTAACAATTTCCAACATTTATTTGAACATTTAAATTATTTATAGTATTTAAATGCCCAAAGTCAAATACAATATGGTTTACTCAAAAATCCAAAAATGTCTTGGAAAAATATCCATCATCTCTGGAAATGGTTTTCACCCTTTTCCATTAATCATGAACATTTTTGCAAACCAATTTGGGTTCTTTGAAAAATATTTTGAAGTTGAACCTATTTGCATTGCTTTGGTGCTAGGGCTTGGTCCTCCCCATTTCAAATTTCATGAACTTCAAACATGATGCATGAATGCCTTGATGCAACTAATGACAGACAAATTCTAGGGCTGTGACATTCTACCACTGATCCGAAGGCAAGATCTTTGTTGCCAAGAATGGAACCTTTCTAGAGAAGGAGTTTCTCTCAAAAGAAGTGAGTGGGAGGAAAGTAGAACTTGATGAGGTAATTGTACCTTTTCTCAATTTGGAAAGTAGCTCATCCGAGAAATCCGTTCACGTGATGCCTACACCAACTAGAGAAGAAGCTAATGATGATGATCATGAAACTTTAGATCAATTTACTTCCAAACCTCGTAGGTCAACTAGAACATGATCGACACCAGCGTGGTACGGTAATCCTATTCTCGAAGTCATGTTACTAGACCATGGCCAACCTGTGAACTATGAAGAAGCTGTGATGAGCCCAGATTCAAATAAATGGCCTCAGGCCATGAAATCTAAGATAGGATCCATGTATGAGAACAAAGTGTGGACTTTGGTGGATTTTCCCTATGATCGGCGACCCATAGAGAATAAATGGATCTTCAAGAAGAAGACTGACGTTGATGGTAATGTTACTATCTATAAATCTCAACTTGTCGCAAAAGGTTTTCGACAAGTTCAAGAAGTTGACTACGATGAGAATTTATCACCTGTAGCGATGCTTAAGTCTGTCCGTATCATGTTACCAATTGCCGCATTTTATGATTATGAAATCTAGCAAATGGACATCAAAACTGCATTCCTTAATGGATTTCTAAAATAGGAGTTGTATATGATGCAACTAGAAGGTTTTCTCGATCCTAAAGGTGCTAATAAAGTGTGCAAGCTCCAGCGATCCATCTATGGACTGGTGCAAGCATCTCAGAGTTGGAATACGCGCTTTGATGAGGTGATCAAAGCATATGGTTTTATAGAGACTTACGGAGAAGCCTGTATTTACAAGAAAGTGAATGGGAGCTCTATAGCATTTCTAATATTATATGTGGATGACATATTGTTGATTGAAAATGATGTAGAATTTTTGGATAGCATAAAAGGAACTTGAATAAAAGTTTTTCAATGAAAGAACTCGGTGAAGCTACTTATATATTGGGCATCAAGATCTATAGAGATATATCAAGATGCTTAATAGGACTTTCACAAAGCACATACCCTGATAAAGTTTTGAAGAAGTTCAAAATGGATTAGGCAAAGAAAGGGTTCTTATCTGTATTACAAGGTGTGAAATTGAGTCACACTCAATGCCCGACCACTACAGAAGATAGAGAGAAAATGAAAGTCATTCCCTATGCCTCAGCCATAGGTTCTATCATGTATGCCATGCTGTGTACCAGACCTGATGTGTGCCTTGACATAAGTCTGGCAGGGAGGTACCAAAGTAATCCATGAGTGGATCACTGGACAACGGTCAAGAATATCCTGAAGTACCTGGAGAGGACCAAGGATATGTTTCTCATTTAAGGAGGTGACAAAGACCTCGTCGTAAATGGTTACGTCGATGCTACTTTTGACACTGATCTGGATGACTCTAAGTCACAAACAGATACGTATTTATATTGAATGGTGGAGCTGTCAGTTGGTGCAGTTCCAAGCAAAGCGTCGTGGCGGGATCTATGTGTGAAGCGGAGTATATAGCTGCTTTGGAAGCAGCAAATTAAGGAGTCTGGATGAAGGAGTTCATCTCCAATCTAGGTGTAATACCTAGTGCATCAGGTCCAATGAAAATCTTTTGTGACAATACTGGAGCAATTGCCTTAGCGAAGGAACCCATATTTGACAAAACGAACAAACACATCAAGAGACACTTCAACTCCATCCATGATCTAGTCAAGGAGGGAGACATAGAGATTTGCAAAATACATACGGATCTAAATGTGGCAGACCCATTGACTAAGCCTCTTCCACGAGCAAAACATGATCAGCACCAAGACTCCATGGGTGTTAGAATCATTACAATGTAATCTAGATTATTGACTCTATTGCAAGTGGGAGACTGAAGGAAATATGCCCTAGAGGAAATAATAAAGTTCTTATTTTGTATTTCCTTATTCATGATAAATGTTTATTATTCATGCTAGAATTGTATTAATCAGAAACATGATACATGTGTGGATACACAGACAAAACACTGTGTCCCTAGTAAGCCTCTACTAGACTAGCTCGTTAATCAAAGATGGTTAAGTTTCCTAACCATAGACATGTGTTGTCATTTGATGAACGGGATCACATCATTAGGAGAATGATGTGATGGAGAAGACCCATTTGTTATCTTAGCATTATGGTCGTTCAGTTTTATTGGTATTGCTTTCTTCATGTCATATACATATTCCTTTGACTATGAGATTATGCAACTCCCGAATACTAGAGGAATACCTTGTGTGTTATCAAACGTCACAACGTAACTGGGTGATTATAAAGATGCTCTACATGTATCTGCGAAGGTGTTTGTTGAGTTGGCATAGGTCAAGATTAGGATTTGTCACTCCAAGTATCGGAGAGGTATCACTGGGCCCTCTCGGTAATACACATCATAAGAAGCCTTGCAAGCAAAGTTACTAATGATTTAGTTGCGGGATGATGTATTATGGAACGAGTAAAGAGACTTGTCGGTAACGAGATTGAACTAGGTATAAAGATACCGACAATCGAATCTCGGGCAAGAAACATACCGATGACAAAGGTTCGACCAATAAAGATCTTCGTAGAATATGTAGGAGCCAATATGAGCATCCAGGTTCCGCTGTTAATTATTGACTGGAGAGGTATCTCGGTCATGTCTACATAGTTCTCGAACTTGTAGTGTCAGCACGCTTAACGTTCGATGACGATTTTGTATTATATGAGTTATGTGATTTGGTGATTGAATGTTGTTTGGAGTCCCGGATGAGATCACGGACATGACGAGGAGTCTCGAAGTGGTCAAGAGGTAAAGATTAATATATAGGATGATAGTATTCGGACACTGGAAGTGTTTTAGGTAGTATCGAGTATTTATTGGAGTACCGGGGGGTTACCGGAGCCCCCGGGGGAATAATGGGCCATATGGGCCATAGGAGGGGAGCACACTAGCCGACAAGGGGTGGCACCACCCTAAGGAAGGAGGCTGAATAGGAGAAGGAGGATGGGGTTTGCCCCCCTTTCCTTCCTCCCTTCCCTCTTCCCTTTTCCCCTCGAGTGAAATAAGGAAGGGGGGTGAATTGGAATAGGAACCCCAAGTAGGATTCCTCCTACTAGGGGCGCCCCAAGTCTACTCCCCTCCCCCTCCCACCTATATATACATGGGGAGGGGGCACCTAGAGCACACACCAAAAATCGTTAGCCGTGTGCGGTGCCTCCCTCCACAGATTACACCCTCGGTCATATTCTCGTAGTGCTTAGGCGAAGCCCTGCGTGGATCCCTTCACCATCACCATAACCACGCCATCATGCTGACAGAACTCATCTACTTCCTCGACACTTTGGTTGATCAAGATTTTGAGGGATGTCATCGAGCTGAACGTGTGCAGAACTTGAAGGTACCGTACGTTCGGTGCTTGATTGGTCAGAATGAGAAGAAGTTCGACTACATCAACCACGTTGTCAAATGTTTCCACTTTCGGTCTACAAGGGTATGTAGACACACTGTCCCCCTTTTGTTGCTATGCATCTCCTAGATAGATCTTGCATGAGCATAGGATTTTTTTTGAAATTGCATGCTACGTTTCCCAAGAGAAATGTACTAGATAAAACTATTAGCCCAACAAATGATATGTTGACATTAATTACCAAAATTAGCCAGGGAGCACTTGTGCTTTGAATCTCCCCCTTTTTGGTAATTGATGACAACATACATCAAAGCTTCAAGTAAATGAGATGAATAGTAGTAAGCAAAGCTTTGGAAGAACATGTAACATGCATAAGCTCCCCCTACATGTGTGCAATCATGTGATGATAAAATTGAACAACATGTGAATGCACATCATGACAAGGCAAGAAATGAGTTACATGTATCTTGGCTATATGCATCAGAGCAAAGAATTAAGAGAGATGTACCTTCATGTTTATGAATCCCTCTTGCAAACAATATGTGCAGAAGCAAGAGATCATCATACACATGAGTGTAATGCATATACTTATCTTGTGGTTCTTGAGCTAATTCTTGACGAAGCAATCTTGAGAAAAAAGGTTAAATAACACAAGAAAACTTCCAAAGGAAGAATTCCAGGACCCACAAAACTGGGATGACATGTAATAGGTGAGTACCACAGAGTGAGTACTTCGTTCAAATATAGACATGTCCCCAAGAATTTAAAGATTTGCAATGAATTCTAAGGATGTTCCTCCCCTTAAACATGGACTCTTTCTCCCCTTGAATCTAACATTAGATAATGTAAGAAGGTAGGGCGAGATAAAATCAGAGCAAAGATAACTCCATCAGAGCAGAAATGGATAAGATCCAAAAATATCTCAAAACAAATACTAACATGTCTTTCCCCTTTTAAAGACATGTGACTTCTCTACTCTTATGACATTGCATCTCTTTTCTTTTCTTAGAATAGTTTTGTGATAATAGGCTTTGATGTGCTCTCTCTCCCCCTTTGACATCAATTTCCAAGAAGGGTAGTTTTCATGGAGATGAGTCAAGTGAGTATGATCCTTGAGAGACACAAGCAAGCATAATGTAGCTCAAGATGCAGGTAGAGGAAAAGATTCATTGAGTGGAGCTGAAGAAAATAGGTAGTGTAAGATGGCAAAAAGTTTTCTCAGCAGTGAAATCATTGGCGCCGATCTGTTTCAATCGGTGACTCCAAGATAGTAGAGCCAATGAAGGTGCGCATCGGTGAGACCAAGTGAGTCTGTTTTGGTTGAACCGATAAACTGCATACAGGTAGAACTTGTATTTCGGTCTGCCCGATAGGCTTAAATCGGTGGATCCGAGTTCAGTCTAGAGGAAAAATTTTGTCAACTCATCTCACTTTGCAAATGAAATTTCACAAGGATTTTCAAGGAATTTTTAGAAAGATTTGCAGTGAATTAAATTTTTGACTTAAAGACAAACAAAACAGAAATCAAAAGAGATTTAGATGATTTTTTTATTTAGAAGGGAAACACCAGAAGAAATGCAATGTATAGGAAGAACACTAGAGACCTTCATCTAGTGGTGGTCGGCGACAAAGTCACCTATGTTAGAGTATATTGACTTAGGAGCCAAGTGAGATCACTTGATCATAGGTCATACTCATCGTTAAGCTCAAAATGGGGTTGCCATTTTTATTTAAGCGTCTTGATGTATTCAGATCTTGTTGAGTTGCTTTAACTCATGACTTGGAGTAAACTTCTATAAGATGGAGTGGAAAGAAACTTGGGAAGGCTAGAAATCAAGGTTCAAAAGGTTGGAATGGAATCTCTTGATCTCAGGACATGAGTAGGTGGTCCTCTCTCAAAAAATGTATGGTGGAAGTGTAGGCACATTCTGATGGCTCTCCTCAATGAGGAAGAAGGGGTGGAGGGGTTTATATAGCCTCCACACAAAATCCAACCGTTACACACTTTTGACTCATCTCTGGGGCACCGATTAGGAAACTCGATGGCATCGATCTGTTCAAAAATATGGAAGTTAGGAATCTCGGTGGGATCGACTAGAACAACTCGGTGGGACCGATGTGCTAGGGCTTAGGGAAAACTTCATCTCGGTGGCACCGATTGCATCAACCCGGTGGGATTGAAGTGACGCACTAAGCAACAGAGAATCTGTCAAGCCAACTTGGTGAGACCGATTGCAAAATCTCGGTGGGACCAAAGTGAATGCAATAGATTAGAGAGCGTTGGCAAGGCCATCTTAGCGGGACCGAAATCCGTATCAGTGTGACCGAATTGTTAGGGTTTCTGGCAGTGGCTATGTCGAATTAACTCAGTGGCTCCAGGGAGAAAGAATCGGTGGGGCCGAGTTTGGAATTAGGGTTTGGACATATTTGGATGGAGAAGGTGTCGGAGTCAATGACCATGGGTAGCCTAACCAGCTCCCCCTGGCTCTTTAAAAAATATCGGGCTGACTGGGCCCTCAAACATCCAACACGCAAGGCCGCCTTCTCCTGGCCGGCTGTCTCATCGGCCGGCTGCTGGAAGGCGGCAAGGCCCCATGATCCCTCTTGAAGCAGGTCGACTCCTAGCAGCCGGCCACCAGAGTGGCCGACTCCTAGCAGACGACCTGATCTATACCCTCAAAGTTTGCACCCACATAGCGGTGATGAGATAGGGCATGGCTACAATGAAGCCTGCCACCCTCGAATCCGGGAGCGAGCATGGCCATAGTGCGTTGTACGGTGCGGCCATTCCCCGTCCGGCGCGGCACTGTTGCCACGTTGACCATGACGTCGCCCACGACAGGCTGTCAGTACGGCCCACAGGCGGCGGGCCCCTCCTGCTAGAGAGATACCAGAAGGCGGCTGGACTCGACCTGTCAGGACCCCGACTCAATGGCACACCGATCTAGCATGTAACACCTCATATCACTTTGCGGCCACACGCACGGTATTCCCACAGGTGTCGCCTTACCAGGCCCGGGACCGTTTGCGCCTTTTGGCACACATATATGATAGTGTCGCTAGCATCCATATGACAAGGAGCCTGGGCTGACATGGCTAGTTGTGAACCCAAAGTGGCAGTAACTTACAGGGACAGGCATACATGACCCAGCAACGAATGTGTCGGTCATCAGCGAGTGAATATGGGCTGTAGCAACTAGGCTAGCAGGACTCCGATAAACCGGGCTGTAGCAGGCTAACAGGACTCCAGTAGAAACCGCGTAACATTTACCCGAAGGGACAGACACAGGAACTAAGAAAGACACATGCCGGCCAGCCTAAGTGTTCCGGAGCAGTAGCAAGCTACCAAGGCTCAGTGGAAGCACTAGGAGACATTTCCTGGTATGAGAGGCTACCAAGGATAAACAACTAGATCGTCAGATCCCACACATACCAAGCATTTCAATAACATACACACAATATGCTCGATATGTGCAAATACAACAAGGCATCACAACATGACTCTACAACTCAAGTATTTTACTCCATAGGCTCCGAGGAGCGAGATATTAGAATCATGGGTCTCTCGACCCAGCATTCAGGGCATACAAGTCAAAGCACAAGCGGAAGCTTAACATGTCTGAGTACAGACATCTATAAATGAAAAAGGCTGAGAAGCCTGACTATCTACAAGATCCTACCGAGGGCACAAGATCGTAGCTGAGGTAACAGGCTAAACATCGAAGTCCGCTTGGAACTACTAGCAAGACCGAAGTCTCTCTGCAAAAACCTAAAATAGGCAAACGTGAGTACAAATGTACCCAACAAGACTTATATCAGAACTAACTACATATGCATCATTATCAACAAAGGGGATGGTGGGGTTTAACTGCAGCAAGCCAGCTTTGACTCGGTGGCTATCCTGAACTACGACTGCAAGTAACTCTTTTGAGGTGGCGCACACGAGTCCATATATTCACCATATCAATACACCACTATGGATCCATTCCCGTCTCCCTACGAGAACGCCATCCATAGCACTCACACTTATCTTGCGCATTTTAGAGTATCCACTTTCACTTGTCTATGAACTGTACAGGCAACCCAGAAGTCCTTTACCGCGGACGCGGCTATTTGAATAGATTATTATAACCCTGCAGGGGTGTACTTCTTCATACATGTTTCCACCACTTATCGTTTGCACACGACATGTGCTCGGCAGACTTCAAGCAAAAGCCGACGTGGGTGTAGACCATGACGTACCTAAACACTCAAGTCCCTAGTCCATGTTTATCGCCTATTCAGGTTCCCTCCATAGGGAGTCTGGCCGAAGTTTCCACATACGACCCCAAACAATGTGTGCAGGGTTCCTGAGACAACAAACGGGCGCCCGGTACACCATGCCACGTGCCTACCACATCACAGCCCACCCCTTGGGTCAGCGCTGCGCATGGCCTCCAGCATACTACAAACACCAGAAACTACTTGCAACTCCTGGACAGAGGACTAGGGTGATTAAGAAGTCAAGTGGGGTCATATTTCAGGGCCCAATGCATGGTAGTAGCTGTTTCATGGATCACAAACATAGAACTCAGTTCCTGAGGACGGCTTCAATGAGACAACCCACCATGTACTCCTACATGGCCTCTCACCGCTACCTTTACCAAATCGTGTTGACACACTTAGCTCACACACAAAAGGACATGTTCACCACATTCCAATTCATCCCCGAGGAATCAGACCTGACTCAACTCTAAGCAGTAGCAGGTATGAAAAACAAGCATGAATGAGTAGGCACAACAGGGCTCAAACAACTCCTACTCATGCTAGTGGGTTTCATCTATTTACTATGGCAATGACAGGTCATGCAGAGGATAAGGGGTTCAACTACCGCAGCATGTAACAGTTGAATCATTGTTGTCCTAATGCAATAAAAGAGAATAGAGCGAGAGAGTGGGTTTGCATCGAAGTGAACAAGGGGTTTTGCTTGCCTGACAGAGTGGTAATGGGATACTACCCTTAAGTTGGATACTCGTGAATATCCTCGGAGACAGAACCTACCACGAAGAACACATTGACACACAATCATACATGGCAATATGCAACATTATGATGCATGGAAATGACATGGCAAAATGAGTGTGTTTGGCTAATGCAACTTAGAACAGATTGGTTTGAGTTCATTTGAATCAAGGATTCAAATGCAAACCCAAAATAAGAGGTCATATTAGTGCATTAACTTGTTTCACCTAAACGGCAAGGTTAGGTTGCTCTAACATGCATGAAAAAGGTACAGATGGATAGATTGGATTTTTCTAATCATTTTTCATATATAATTTATTTAATTTGGAGTTATGATTGAATTTCTATGAATTTTAGAAGTTTAGATCATTTTCTGAAATTTATAAATCATTTCTGATTTATTTTAATTCCAGAAAATGTTTACTATGTCAGCATTCGGTCATGCTGACCTCAGCAGGTCAACAGGGCTGCCCCCGGTCAAACCTGACCAGTGGGTCCCATTGGTCAATGTCACGGTGCTAGCTAGAGTCACTGACGTGTGGGCCCAGTCAACGGCCACGTCAGCACAGTCAACACTGACGCGTGGGTCCATCGTGATTAACTTAAGTCTAACTAATTTTGTTAGGGGTTTAAATAAATTGGTGGGGCCCGGCTGTCAGTGGCTTAGCGTCTCAGTTAGCGGGGTGATTAACCCCTAACAGTGGCTATCACCGGCGGCTAATCGCCGGCATAACCAGGACACGGCAGCGTTGCCCGTCCGGCCGGTTCCGGCGGTGGGAGCGAGCGGGGCGAGCACGGTGGGTTGCGGGTTTGGTGTTAGGGAGCACGGCAGGAGGAGCTGCTGCATGCGTTCGGCTCCTGGGAGCACGGTGAGAACGGCGACACGCTCAAAAGCGGGCGGAGGCAGCTCTGGCTGCAGCAGCGACATGGCACGGCGGCGGCGAGATTCGAGCACGGCGGTGAAGCTAGTTGGGGGCGCAAAAAGTAGAGAGAGGAGAGGGGGGAGACGTAGTAGCTCACAAGGAGGACGGGGAGAGGGTCAGCGTGCTCGAGGAAGGCTTGACGGTGGCGGAATCCCGGCTGCGATCTCCCGTGGCCGAGGAAGAAGATGAGGCCGAGGACGACGTGTCGGGGCTCTTCCGGTCGCCTGAGCCGACGGAGAGGGCTACGGCGATGATTCGGAGCTCCTGGACTGTTCAAGGGGAGGAGGGAGGGGCGGTGGCCGCAGTTATGGCAGCAGCGAGCTTGTGGGGGTCTTGGCCATGGTGGAGAGGGCGAGAGGGAGACGAGAGGGAGAGTGCGGGGTGGTGAGAGCGATCCAGACAGCTCTCGCGGATATGTCCGCGGCGCCACGCAAGCTAGCAGGCAGGAGGTGGCATGGGCGTGTGTGTGCGCACGGCGAGCACGCGCCTTCGTCCTCCTGGCAGGGGAGGTAGACGACAGGGAGGAGGGGGATGGGCTGGGCCAGCAGGTGGGCTGCCAGCTGGGCCGGCCAGGTAAGTGGCCCAGGTAAAAATCTCTCTCTCTCTCTCTCTTTTATTTATTGTTTTTGTTTTTCTATTATACTGTAGTCTTTAGGGCTTTATTTAAAATACTTAAACAGATCCAAAAATCATGAAACTAATCATGGCTACTGTTTAGAATATATCCAACAGTAAAAAATTTAGTTTATGATTATTTGAGCATTTAAAATATTTTATAGTATTTAAATGCCCAAATGAAAATATCATATGATTTAATTCAGAGCCCAAATATGTCATGGAAAAATGTGCAACACCTCTGATTACTGTTTCCAGCATTTTCCAGAAATGATGAACATTTTTTAAAGCCATTTGGATTCACTTAGTTGAACCTAGTGAATTCCTTTGATGCTAGGGTTTAGGCAATCCCTATTTCAAGTTTCAAAAGAATTTAAACATGATGCAACACATGACTAGCTAGCTTAGTGCATACCAGAACTAGGGATGTGACAAGACCAGTCGGCACAGGGGGAGGCCGGCATCCAGCAGCCAGCCTGCCCCCTGCCCTAGGAGTTTGTGCACCATTAAGCAGATAAGACGGGGTAAGGCTACAGTGAACGCCTGCCAGGCGGCGGCACTGTAGCCATGCTTACCACGACAAAGCCATCGTCACCAAGAGTAAGGCCACAGTAACCAGCAACCGACAAGACCCCCGGGTGGTGGGCCCAACCTGTCGGCCCAGAGGCCAGCAGCCAGCGGGACCGACCAGTCGGCGGGCCCCAGCAGCCGGTGGAGAAGCCGGCGACCATAGACACTGACGGCCTGGACCCACATCCAGCCGAATTCCCATTGTGCCCCTGAGGGGTAGGCCTATATAAACCCCCTAGGGAACCCATGCAAAGGGTTGATCTCTTAGAGTTCCACACACCACATAGAGAGAAGAGAAGAGCGAGCCTTGCCCTTCTTCTTCTTCTAGCAAAACAGCTCAAGGAGCTTCTTGTAGCTACTTGTTGATCTAGTGATCATGCGGAGACCCCGCAGAGCAAGACTAGGGGTGTTATCTCCTAGGAGAGCCCCGAACATGGGTAAGATTCGTCGGCATGCATGTCTTCGCCTTATCCCATTTCCAGGCACCGGCGATGTCTTACTGGCTCCCACAATGCTTAGCCACCCGTTGGCATATGTTGCACCTACCACCCAACATTTGGCGCCCATCGTGGGGCCAGGTGCACCGTCGTCCGGAGACCTGCTCTGGACGGGAACCCTCTTCCTTCCTAGCGAGTGTAGCTAGCCTGGCACGCTCGATGGCGCTTGCCCCGATGTGCTGCATGGCGTCGATGACGCGTGCGCAGCGAGCGGTCTCGCCGATCTTCTCGGTGAGGTTCGCATCTCCGACGAGCCCGTGCCAGGCGCGGGTGCAGCCAGCTCCGAGAGCTACCTCGTCGACTTCCTTGGCAAGCTCGACATCACCAAGGAGGTCACCTCCGACCTGGAGTCGATCAGCTGCACCAACCCGATGCTCGTCGACTCTGACACGGCATCCCTTGACGCCTACCCCACCTATGTGGTGGTCATCGACGACCCTCTTCCTCGAGCCAACAGCGGCGGCATCACTGTTACTGAGGTGTTGGTCATCAGTCATGGTGTCACTTCCGGCGGAAACGCCCACGACACTGCAGATGGTGCTGCATGATCTGTCCGCCCCCATTACGGCTGACGTTGACGCTGACACGCTGGAGGCCCACCGCCTTGCCCTCATCGAGAACGGCAAGAAGATAGCCTCCATGAGACGCCTCACCGAGGCTTACCAAGGCGAGGTCGATCGTGCCACCTCTAGCACGCCACCTGCTGGTGGACCCAGCCAGATTGGTGCTATCAAGAAGCGCGGCGCGACCATCACCAGCATGCTGGGTGTTGACTGCCTAGTCTACGCCACGCCACTCGAGAACCTGCATGCAGCCCAGGCGGCCGTAGACGAGCTGGAAGGGCTGGAGGGCGACGAACTTCACTGCATGACCAGATGTGTCTAGCAACAGATCGACGCGGCCACAGAGCGGCATGAAGCCGGCGCCCGCACTAAGAGTCCTCCCCCACGCCGAGAGCACGGCGTGACCTCCCGGACGCCAACTGCAGGCGACATCCGCGAGCGAAAAGACAAGGAGCTGACCGCTAGCCGCAGTCGGACGTGCCTCACCATCGAGTGCAACACAGAAGGCCACCCCCGAGTTGTGGAGCGACGAGGGAACAACCCGCCTACTCCTCTGCCCTGCGGGGAGAGATATCCCACCCCGCCGCCTGTCATGCACCCGATGCTCAGCGGCCGACTGGCCCGCCGTGAAGGAATCAGAGAGAATGATGCCCGCCATCGGATCAACCTCCTGGCACGATCCCTGGCACTAGAAGAAGAAGACGATGTCGGCCCGCCCTGTTTCGCCCCCCGCTTCTGCGACGAGCCTTTCCCCAAAGGGTTCTCGCTCCCAAGAGACATGCCAAAATACAACGACTCGGTGAAGCCGGAAGATTGGTTGATAGACTACTCCACTCCAGTCAGTATAGCGAACGGCAACAGGCGCGTTGCTGTGAAGTACGTCCCTCTCATGCTTCAAGGCACGACACGCACCTGGCTGAACAGCCTCAAGCCTTACAGTGTCAACAGCTGGCTGGACTTCACAGAAGTCTTCATTCGCAACTTCACTAGAACGTACAAGAGGGCACCCAAGCCACGTCAGCTTTCCCTTTGTGTCCAAGTCCCGATCGAGTCCAGTCGTGACTAACTGATGCGCTGGGCCGAGATCCGCAACTCCTGTGAAGGGGTGCACGAGGTGCAAGCAATAGAGTACTTCACCGCTGGGTGCCGAGAGGGCACCCTCCTCAAGCACCGACTTCTCTGCGAGCCAGCTACACTCGACGAGCTGCTGATCATAGCAGACAAGTACGCGACATCCGACTCCTCAATGAAGACCGAGATCCGAGTGGACGCCTCTGGAAAGGTGCTTCCTTCGGCTTCAAAAACGCCGGCTGGCGACTCCAACATGCGCCCTCATCAGAACGACAACAAGCGCAAGGCTCTGATGCCGACTTCCACCAGTCGGCAAGTGGCAACGGTCAAGGACGAACAGCCTGAAGGGCAGCCTATGCCCAAGCGTCTGAAAGGCGGCAGGCCGGCTTGGCAGCCCGCTTTCTCCTACGAACAAACCCTTGACACCCCCTACAAGTTCCACAGCGGCGCGAAGCCGTCCAACCACATAACCCGGAAGTGCCATTGGCTCACCCGAATCTCCAAGGGCGAAGGGCTGCTGCCTCCTCCGCCTACTGGCCAGCTGCCTCCGGCTCCTCAATAGCCTGCCGCCCGCCCAACGATCGGAGCCATTCAAGACGAGTTCCTTGACGAGCATGCAGCCTACGTCATCTTTACAACCCGAGCTGAGGACAGGCGCAGCCGGCGCTGACAGCACCAAGAAGTCAATGCAGTCGCCTCCAAAGATCCAGAGTTTATGCATTGGTTTGAAAAGCCCATCAGCTGGAGCCGAGCGGAACACCTAGAGGTGATGCCGTCTCCAGGCTCCTATGCATTGGTGTTGGATGCCACCTTTGCAACAGAGAGGCGAGCTGCTCGTTTCTCTCGAGTTCTGATTGATGGCGGGAGCAGCATCAACATCCTGTACCGCGACACCATGGAGAAACTGAATATCAAGACGAAGCAACTTTTGCCCAGTCGGACTGTCTTCCATGGCATTGTACCCGGCCTATCATGCTCACCGATCGGCGAGATCAAGATAGGCGTCCTATTTAGAGACAAAGATCACTTCCGCCATGAGGCAGTTTGGTTTGAGGTAGTGGATCTAGAGAGCCCTTACCACGCTTTACTTGGCCGACCTGCCCCGGCCAAGTTCATGGCTGTGCCCCACTATGCCTACCTCAAGATGAAGATGCCGAGCTCCAAGGGCATCATCACCATAGTCGGAGACTACAAAACATCCTCTACCTATGCTGCAGCCAGCAACCGACTGGCCAAGTCCCTCGTGATTGCTGCCTAGAAGAAGATCCTTGACCGGGTTGTGGCCATGGCCAGCAAGCAGCCGGACCTATCACCCAATCCCAAGGAGTTGGAAGCACAGGGCTCCTTCCAACCGGCCAAGGAAAAAAGAAGATACCTCTGGACCAGAGCACCCGGAGTGGTTTGCTGTTCTAGGAGCAAACCTGGACAGCAAATAGGAAAGCGAGCTCGTCGATTTCCTCCGTGAGAATCGGGATATCTTTGCATGGTCCCGCAAGGACATGCCGGGTGTTCCGACGGATTTCGCCAAGCACAAGCTACATGTCCGAGCAGATGCAAAACCAGTCAAACAGCCCCTCCGCCGACTGTCGGAGGAGAAGAGAAGAATTGTTGGTGAAGAGATAGCCTGACTTCTGGCAGCTGGCTTCATTATGGAGGTATTCTTTCTAGAATGGCTTGCCAACCCAGTCCATGTACTGAAGAAGAACAAGAAATGGCGCATGTGTATAGATTATACCATCCTCAACAAAGCTTTCCCCCAAGATCTGTTTGCTTTGCCCCGGATTGACCAAGTGATAGACTCCACGGCCGGATGTGAGCTGTTGAGTTTCTTGGATGCCTACTCAGGTTACCATCAGATCAAGTTGGATCCAGCGGACCGCCTAAAGACCGCCTTCATCACACCATTCGTAGCTTTCTGCTACCTAACTATGACATTCGGCTTGAGAAATGCCGGTGCCACTTTTCAGTGTTGCATGCAGAAATGCCACCTCAAGCAACTCGGAAGAAATGCCCATGTCTACATAGACGATATTGTGGTGAAGACGGAGAAGCACGGCACCCTGCTGGAAGATCTCAAGGAAACATTTGACAACTTGCGCCGATTTCTGATCAAGCTCAACCTTGAGAAATGTGTGTTCGGAGTACCTACCGGCCAGCTCCTAGGCTTCCTGGTCTCTGAACACGGCATCGAATGCAACCCATTGAAGATCAAGGCCATAGAGAGGATGCAGATTCCTACCTGACTTCGAGATGTCCAAAAATTCAACGGGTGCCTGGACTCCCTTAACCGCTTCATCTGTCGACTAGGGGAGAAGGCTCTTCCCCTGTATCAGCTCATGATGAAATCCACTCACTTCGAGTGGAACGACCAGGCGGACGAAGATTTTCACAAGCTAAAGAAGATGTTGACCACGCCGCCAGTCCTGGCGGTACCGACTGAGAAAGAGCCAATGCTCCTTTACATTGCCGCAACTAGCCGGGTGGTCAGCATTGTCATCGTGGTTCAGCGCCCAGAAGAAGGCAGAGTTCAGCTGGTCCAGAGGTTGGTGTATTACCTGAGTGAAGTACTGTCAAACTCAAATCAGAATCACCCCCACTACCAGAAGATGTGCTATGGCATGTACTTTGCCGCCAAGAAGCTCAAGCCCTACTTTCAAGAGCACCCCATCACGGTCATTTGCACTGCCCTTCTTGCCGAGATCATGGGCAGCCGGGATGCATCTGGCCGGGTGGCCAAGTGGGCCATTGCGCTAGCTCCTTACACCATGTTCTACCAGCCTCGCACCGCCATCAAGTCCCAAGTGCTTGCCGACTTCCTCGTCGACTGGGCCGAGACCCAGTACCTGCCACCAGCACCCGACTCCACTCATTGGCGAATGCACTTTGATGGATCCAAGATGCGCACCGGTTTGGGAGTCGGCATCGTCGTCACCTCTCCCAAGGGCGATAAGCTCAGATACACGTTGCAAAATCATTTTGCCGCCTCCAACAACGTGGCCGAGTACGAGGCACTCATACATGGGCTCTGGCCGGCCAAAGAACTCGGCATCCGTCGGATCCTGTGTTATGGCGACTCGGACTTGGTGATCCAACAATCGTCTGGTGATTGGGATGCCAAGCACGTGAAAATGGTGAGCTACCGCTTCCTCGTTCAGCAACTCAGCGGATACTTCAATGGGTGTGAGTTTCTCCACATGCCACTGGCCGACAACGAGCAAGCACATGCCCTGGCACGAATCGGCTCCACCCGACAAGCTATACCAACCGGCGTCTCCCTTCAGCGCCTCCTCAAGCCGTCCGTCAAGCCGTCTCCAGAATCAAACTCCATCTTCGTACCGCCTGACCCTGATGCAGTCGGATCCGACTTGGGGAACCCAGCAGGCGGCTCGGGAACTTCGGCAGATAGCTCGGGGACTGCTACAGTCGCACCCGACCCGGGGACTTCAGAACCCGGCCTGAGGACTGCAGCAGTCGGCCCGGGGACTGCAATGACACAGCAGGCGGTGGCCGACTCCAACCCTCAACCTCCCAACTAAACCACCCTGGTCACAGTAGCCATGTTGGCAATAGAAGAAGTCATAGCTCCATCATGGGCCCATCCCATCCTCAACTTTCTGGTTAACTAAGAACTGCCGACTGACGAGATCTCAGCAAGACAAGTTCAACACCGAGCCGGAGCCTACACAATAGTAAATAGAGAGCTCGTTAGGCGCAGTGTGACTGGAGTTTTCCATCACAGCATCGAGCCAGAGAAGGGCATCGCAATCCTCAAGGACATCCACCAAGGCTAGTGCGGTCACCACGCGGCCTCAAGATCACTTGTCGCCAAAGCTTTCCGTCGTGGTTTCTTCTGGCCGACTACTTTGGAAGACACCAAAGAATTGGTCAAGCACAGCAAAGGGTGCCAAGTTTTCACCTCCAAGCAACACCTGTCGGCTTCCGCAATCAAGATCATCCCCCTCACCTGGCCCTTTGCCGTCTGGGGGTTGGATATGGTGGGCCCATTCAAGACGGCACGTGGCGGCATGACACACCTGCTTGTTGCAATGGACAAGTTCACCAAGTGGTGAAGCAAAGCCAATCATGAAGTTGAATGGGCCGACTGTTGTGACATTCATCGCAGACATCACCACCCGGTATGGCATACCACAGAACATCATCACCGACAACGGCACGAATTTCGCCAAAGGAGCATTGGCACATTTTTGCGCAACACAGGGCATCCGACTGGACTTAGCATCCGTTGCCCATCCGCAGTCAAACATCCGAGTCGAGCGAGAAAACGACCTCATCATGTCCGGCATCAAGCCCCGACTAGTTGAGCCACTGGAACGCCCGGTCGGCTGCTGGCTCGAGGAGCTACCGGCCGTCCTCTGGAGCTTGCGTACCACCCCAAACAAGTCAACCGGCTTCAGACCTTTCTTCCTTCTGTATGGTGCCGAGGCTGTCATCCCAACTAACATCGAGTTCGAGTCACCACCCTGCCAACCGACAGCTAAGCAGCCGGCTGGCCGGCTTCCCACTCACCTTGCTACAATAAAGTAAAGCTAAAGTACTTGCCCTCCCACCCGGCCAAGTACTTTCCCAGCCACAGCCTGCAGAGCAGCTGTCCGGCTGGGAAGGCGGCGACCAAGAGAGGGCGGCAAAGGAAACAGTCGGAAAAAAGATCTAAAGCAAGCACAGTCGGAAGTCAAACACATGCAAGCTCATATTTACACAAAAGGCCTTCGAGGGCCAGCATTAAACATTAGTTTGAATAGACCCCTAGTGGGTGGAACTGCGCAAATTTAACAAACATTGTTCCAAAGACTAACGAGCAGGAAGAAAAAGATAAAAATGGCGGCTTAGGCCAAGGATGCAACAGGCGAGCTGGGAAGGTCAGTGGAGACGGCGGCGCTGGCTGGAGGAGTGGCCGGCTGGCGAGTCTCGGCTTGATCACCAGCAGTAGGCGGCGTGTTCGCATGTGCCTCATTGCTGGAGGCACGGTCAGCCTGAGGCTGGCCGACTGCTCCATCATCTGGCGCGGCGTCTTCACCGTCCTCTTCCTCCTCCTGTTCACCCTCGTCGCTGGAGTCGATCTCCTCCGTCGAGTCTTCACCATCCGCCGGGTTCAGCCCAAACCAGTCCGCCGGTAGCGCAGCGCCGTGGTCGTTCAGCTCGGGGACAAAGACATTGGTGTCACTGTATTCAGCAATCGATGCAGCGCGATGAATGATAGCCAGTCGCACCGCCTCCAGCTCCTCGTGGGCCTCCTGCTGGAACGTGGCCAGCTGGGACAGGTCCAGCCCGGGGTACCATGCTCGGACGAACTCCAACGCCCGCCTGACGCCTGCCCGGGCTGCAGAAGCCTTCCACGCCTCGAAGCGGCTGGCCGCCACCTCCAGCCAGTCGGCGGTCCGACTAGGGGTGCGGGGAATCACCTCATCAGGCCAGAGGGTGGAAAGCACCTGAGCTCCAATGCGCTGAAGGCGGCGGAGCATCTGGTGGGCCGGCTGGAGATGCGCCTAGATGGCCAAGAGCCGCTCCTCAAGCGTCTGGCGAGCATCTGGCGCAATCTCGAGAGAATGTTGCGGTGGGCCTCGATGACCTGGCTGGCGGCATTAGAGTAGCCGGGGAAGTACTCTGCGCGAAGAAGAAAAGAGAAAATGCAAAGTCAGAAGTCGGACCAAGCAACAGGCGGCAAACAAAGGGACAAAGAGGAAGGCAGCTTATCGTCAACCATGTCTTCAATATGGCCATAGCCATCGTTCAGCGCCTGCCTCGACTCGGCCCAGTTCGCTGCCTCGGTCTCGTACTCGGCTTGGAGGGCGGCCTCACTGTCCTTCAACGCCTTGAGAGCCGCCTTATGACTCTCCTCCTAGTCAGCCAACTTCTTGGCCAAATGGTCGTGCTCCTGAGCCGCGGCACTGCACTGAGCCTCCTTGGCACGCAGCACGGTCTGGGCCTCACCCAGTTGCTGCCGCAGGTCGGCATTGGCCTCTGCAAAGAAGGCAAAGAAGAAAACAGTAAGAAAGAAGTCGCCAGAAAAGATCCGTCCAGACTGCTCAACAGTCGGCCTGAATCTCGGGGACTACACCCAGTGGGTGCGCTAACACGCCCCCACGAGAGATAGAAGATGAACACTTACTCCGGCTTTCAGACAAGTCGGTGGTCTTCTGAGTCAGCTCCCGGACATGGGAGATGAAGGCGGCCTCACGAAGATTATGATAGTCCTAAAAAAAGGACAGATGAACAAATAAAGATAATTCAGCACCCGAGTCTACTTAGAAGTTCCAAGCCGCCTGCTCAGCAGCCGACCCGAAACTCGGGGACTACACCTAGTGGGTGTGCTGACACGCCCCCACGGAAGAGTACAAGAGCGAGAAGCAAGAAGCCAGGGGCTTACCCAGATGGCTCCCCGCATCACCTGGAACTCCAGGTTGTAGTTCTTCAAGGCGACGGCCTGAGACTGAGGTCGACTCCGGGCGTCCTGCGCCGCCTCGTTCAGCACGGCCATCCCGCCTCCCGACGTCCATTCCGGCGAGCCGACGCTCACCGTTTCCAGCTCCAGGGCCGACGAGCTTGAGCCCCTGGCCTTCTGCGGGTACGGCACCGAGGCCGCCTTCCCTGTGCGCTGGCGTGCTGGAGATTGGACTACGAGGTCTTCCCTCGCAGCCGGCTCGCCTCCAGCCAGCGGCACGGGTGGTGCACTCGGCTGGCCGCCTTGGTTCGCTGCAGCTGGCGCTGGCGGAGTCACCTCCTTCTCCGGGGCGACGACATCGCCCTCCTTGAGGGAGTCCTGGATTACGGTGTCCTCGGACAGCCGGACTATGTACTTGTGCCAGACTGTTGGACTATGAAGATACAAGATTGAAGACTTCGTCCGGTGTCCAGGTGGGACTCTCCTTTGCGTGGAAGGCAAGCTTGGCAATTCGGATATGTAGATCTCCTTCTCTGTAACCGACTGTGTGTAACCCTAGCCCCCTCCGGTGTCTATATAAACCGGAGGGTTTAGTCCGTAGGACAACAACAATCATAATCATAGGCTAGCTTCTAGGGTTTAGCCTCTACGATCTCGTGGTAGATCAACTCTTGTAATACTCATATCATCAAGATCAATCAAGCAGGAAGTAGGGTATTACCTCCATAGAGAGTGCCCGAACCTGGGTAAACATTGTGTCCCCCGCCTCCTGTTACCATTAGCCTTAGACGCACAGTGCGGGACCCCCTACCTAAGATCCGTCGGTTTTGACACCGACATTGGTGCTTTCATTGAGAGTTCCACTGTGTCGTCACCATAAGGCTTGATAGCTCCTTCAATCATCCACAGCGATGTGATCCAGGGTGAGGCTTTCCTCCCCGGATAGATCTTCGTATTCGGCAGCTTCGCACTACGGGCCAACTCGCTTGGCCATCTGGAGGGGAGCGATAGCTACGCCCCTGGCTGTCAGGTCAGGTTGGGAAGCCTGAACTACACAGGTGACATCCACGGAGACTTGATCTTCAACGGATTCGAGACCATGTCAGGTGCGCCGAACAGTCATGATGAGCATGACTTAGATTTGCCATCAGATGGTGTTCGGGAAATCTCACCTGCGGATGCCCCGGCTCTTAATCCGGAGCCGATCGTGCCATTCGAGGACGGGTGGATGGACCCCGCCACGGAGGCCACACACTCAGCGGCGATAGAGCCGAACACAGACTTCGCCTCCAATGAGGTCTGCGGCGTCGGACCCCCGGACTCGTCTCCGGTCGCAGGCTCCGAACCGCGTACATCCGTGCCCATCGACTGATTGGGCACCTATCATGGAGTTTACCTCCCCCGATATCTTTCAGCACTCACCCTTGGGCGACGTGCTAAATTCATTAAAATCCCTCTCCCTATCAGGAGACTCTTGGCCGAACTATGTCTGGCTTGAGTGGGATGCGGACGATGAAGAAATTCGTTACCCACCCACCACCCACTTAATAGCCACTCTCGATGACTTAAACCAACATGCTTGATTTCGACTACGAAGATATCGACGGTATGGACGACGATGCCAGAGAAGAACAGGAACCACCGCCTAAAGGACACTGGACAGCCACCTGTAGGACCTTGAAGTATGTCTAGAGGGGGGGTGATTAGACTGCTTGATCAATTAAAAACTTAACCTTTTCCCAATTTTAGACTTTGGCTGATTTTAGCTATCTTTGGACAAGTCAAGCAATCTTCACACAATTCAAGCAAGCATGAAAAGAGTATATGAGCAGCGGAATTTAAAGCATGCAACTTGCAAGAATGTAAAGGGAAGGGTTTGGAGGATTCAAACGCAATTGGAGACACGGATGTTTTTGTCGTGGTTTCGATAGGTGGTGCTATCGTACATCCACGTTTATGGAGACTTCAACCAACGAAGGGTAAGGTTGCGCGAGTCCACGGAGGGCTCCACCCACGAGGGTCCATGAAGAAGCAACCTTGTCCATCCCACCATGGCCGTCGCCCACGAAGGACTTGCCTCACTAGCGGTAGATCTTCACGAAGTAGGCGATCTCCTTGCCCTTACAAACTCCTTAGTTCAACTCCACAATCTTGTCGGAGGCTCCCAAGTGACACCTAGCCAATCTAGGAGACACCACTCTCCAAGAAGTAACAAATGGTGCGTTGATGATCAACTCCTTGCTCTTGTGCTTCAAATGATAGTGTCCCCAACACTCAACTCTCTCTCATAGGATTTGGAGCTGGTGCAAAAGAAGATTTGGGTGGAAAGCAACTTGTGGAAGGCTAGAGATCAAGATTCATATGGTAGGAATGGAATATCTTGGCCTCAACACATGAGTAGGTGGTTCTCTCTCAGAACTGGTAAGTTGGAAGTGTAGGTTTGTTCTGATGGCTCTCTCCACGAATGAAGAGGAGGTGGAGGGGTATATATAGCCTCCACACAAAATCTAACCGTTACACACAATTTACCAAACTCAGTGGGACCGAATCAACAAACTCGGTCGGTCCGATTTAGCAAATCTAGTGATCGTTAGGATTTTCGGTGGGATCGACATGCAACTCGGTATGACCGATATGGTTAGGGTTAGGGCATAACGTAATCTCGGTGAGACTGATTACACAAACTCGGTGAGACTGATTTTGGTAATTAGCTAACCAGAGAGTTGGTCAGGAAAACTCGATGGGACCGATTCGCTCTTTTCGGTGAGACCGAAATGTTACGAAAGGGAAACAGAGAGTTTACA
The DNA here is from genome assembly GCF_002162155.2 of Triticum dicoccoides. Taxonomy (NCBI): domain Eukaryota; kingdom Viridiplantae; phylum Streptophyta; class Magnoliopsida; order Poales; family Poaceae; genus Triticum; species Triticum dicoccoides. Next base: position 185,800,618 of record NC_041389.1, read on the forward strand.
TTGCAATCTCGGTGGGACCGATCGCTCACTTTGGTTAGACCAAAGCGTTACGAAGGGAAACAGAGAGATTACAATCCCATCTCAGTGAGACGGAGATCCCTATCGGTGAGACCGATTTGCCTAGGGTTTGTGGTAGTGGCTATGACATTTGAACTCGGTGGCGCTGGATAGAAAGAATCGGTGGGACCAATTTTGACTTTGGGTTTAGGTCATATGTGGATGTGAGAAAGTAGTTGAGGGTTTCTGGATCATATCACTAAGCACTTGAAACAAGAGGCTCATTAAGCAACACCTCATCCCTCCTTGATAGTATTAGCTTTTCCTATAGACTCAATGTGATCTTGGATCACTAAAATGTAAAATGTAGAGTCTTGAGCTTTTGAGCTTGAGCCAATCCTTTGTCCTTAATATTTTGAGGGATCAACTTTCATCATCCATGCCATGCCATTCATTGAGCTTTCCTGAAATATTTGTCTTGGAATAGCATTAGCTCAATGAGCTATATGTTGTTATGAATTACCAAGACCACCTTGGGATAGTTGCACTTTCAATCTCCCCCTTTTTGGTAATTGATGACAACATATAGATCAAAGCTTCAACAAATGATAATAATATTGAAAAACATCGTCTCTTTGAGAAGTATGTGATAAGCAAGAGCTCCCCCTAAATTTGTGCATAGTTTAAGATTTGCTTTGGACTGCAAATGCACAAGGAATTAGGCTCATGGGTTACTCTTCCATGTCACATACATCTTGGTGGAGCGCTCAAAATAATAAAGATTGAATACATGCACTCATCACCAAGCAAAGTGAATGATCATATAAGGATAAGTAAGATAATATCATCTAACAAGCATAAGTGTAGATTATGATCAAACACATGATCATCAATGTCTCACAGATAATAGCATAGTATCTCAAGCAATCAAAAGCAAACAAAGTTCAACCAAGAAGACAAGAGAGAACAAAAGCAAACTCTCGCTCTCGAAGCCTATGATCTATAAATTTTTCTCCCCCTTTGGCAACAAGTTACCAAAAAGTTCCTAGAAAATGCATAGTACTATATCGTCTCTCAGGCTTGGTCTTCAGTTGGTGGTGTAGAGATGGCTCCTTTGACGAAGACTTCAGTTGATGTGGATGGATCTGAAGGAGTTGGTGCTGAAGCTTATTGCACTAGAGTTGTAGCTAGTGCATATGAAGTGACTCTGGTGTCTGTTACTGGCTCTGCAGCTGATCTCTGAGCTCGAGGCACTTTGGCTAATGCATCAGTAGTTGTTCTGCCCTTCCTCTCCTACATGTCATCCTGTAGCTGCTCCACAACTGACTGAATCTTAGTTACTTTGACATCGAAATCATAGAATTTTTGTTCCATGATTCTTTCCAGGCTCTCCTGGTTTTGAGTTAGGGTGGCCAACCCTTTCTCAATCCTCAGAGTTGATGCTATCAAGTAACCAAGCTGGTCCTGCTTGTTCTTCAAAAAGTATTCAAATGCCTCCTCTTGAGTTGGCATCTTGGCAGCCTTCTCTTTCTTTGCTTTCTCCTTCTTCTCTTGAGCTTGTACTGATGAAGGTTCATTCTCATTCATCACAACTTGATTGTCCTCAAAGTCTATATAGAGAACAAAGTGTTCCTTATCCAACAGATATTTTCATGTGCCCATCTTTGAGTTAATCAACTCCTGAATTTGTGGGGCATATCCACAACTTCTCTTTTGGTCTGCTACTGTCCTCTTGATAGTCTCAACCATGAGGCTCATGACCTTGAATTTCTGTGGAACATCAAATATGTGTAGCAAATGAATTGCATGCCCTCTGATCATGTTGCGGTCACCTGACTTGGGCAAAAGAGTGTGCCTTAGGATCCAGTTGATCGTTGGCAGCCCTGACAGAAGAAAATGGACTGACCCAAACTTGAAAGTCTCAAGAGCTTCGTCTGGGATCTCCTTGTACATATGTGACATAGAATTGTGATCCATCTTTTTCTTGGCATAAACATCCAAGTCATCTTCACTCTCCTTTGGGGCATTGATCAGCTTAGCCCGTTCCTCAATAGTTGATTGGTATCTCGTACCTTCAGAAATCCAAACTATCCTGCCATCTGGATAGAAATGTGTTGTGGAGTAGAATTGCATAATGAGCTCATCATTCCAGTTTGTGAGCTTCTGCCCAACAAAGTCTGCAACTCCACACGCACTGAAGCTGTCATACACTCCAGGATAATGTTCTTCATTCTCCTTCATGTAGGTCTAGTCGACCCACCCCATATCACACACTATAGGCTTCTTGTCCAACAAGATTGTCTCATCAAAATCCTGTTGTTCCTTTGTGTGGAACCTGTAATCAACAGCAGTCCTTCTCCTGGTGGCACATGGATCTGACTCTCTCCATAGCCTCAACCCTGAGTCTCTCCCGATCTTCATGTTCCCAGCCACAGGATGAGCATCATTGTGGTCTGGAATCTTGGGTTTAAGCTTCCTCAGGACTTGTCCTTCATCATCTTCCTCAGCAGCAACTTCAGGCACTAGGTCCTTGTTCTTCTCAGCAGCTGGTATACTCCTGGTATTCCTCTTTGGTGCATTCTTGGGCTTGGAGGCAGCTTTGGGTGCTTCTTTGGGCTTTGATGTTGCAGCCCCTGACCTTATAGCATCACCCATCAGCTTTTGTGCCTTGGGTGTTGGTGCAGCAACCTCTTCTTCCTCCTCCTCAGAGTCTCTCCTCATAGAGGGATTGCCAAGAACTTTGGCAGTAGTGGTTCTAACTCTCTTTTTCTTTTTATCTTGACCAGCAGCTTCATCTTCTGACTCAATAGTAAACTTCCTGGTTTCTCTAGTGGCAACCTTCCTGGGTTTGGAAGTAGGAACCCTTCTTGCAGGTGCCTTCTTCTGCACTACTGGCTTAGTGGCTGCAGCTGAACCATATTCTTTCTTGACCACCTTCTTCTTGGAAGTGGCCTCATCTTCAGCTGCCACATAATCCTCATCCTCAGAGTCCGAGGTTCTCTTCCTTCTGGCTCTTATGGATGCTTTAGGCAAATTGCTAGGAGTGCTTCGGCTGCCATCATATGAAGTGCTAGAGGGACGAGTGCCCTCACTCATGTGAATCTGCTCTTCTGACTTGTTCTGGCTGTCACTTTGGTCTGACCTGTTGAATTTACTGACTGCTGACCCTGTGAATAGTTATAGATGAGATAGAGTGGATGAGCATCACAAAATGCAGATATTTTTGCAAAAGAATGATTCAAAAACTTAGTTTTAGTTTTCCAGAGAAAGCATTTCGGATCAACCGATTTTCAAACTTGGTGATACCGAAGCAGTTTTGGAACCTAAACTAGTGAACTCGGTTAGACCGAGTCACAGTTCGGTGGCACCGAGACTGCTAGGGTTTCACAAAGTTCTAAAATCGGTCACACCGATTAGCAATTCTCGGTCAGACCGAGAGTTACTAGTGCAATGGCGTTAGCCGAATCGGTGGGACCGAGTTTTTCAACTCGGTGGGTCTGAGATGGTTTCGGCGGAAACCTAACCCTAAATTTTCAAATAGCATCTATTCTAAGGATTGTTTTGACTGGATAGAGGTGTTTCACTCGTGGAAAGAATCATAATGAACACAATGTGATGAGAATCAGAAGAGGATAGCACCATGATCGAGTTCATACCCTAGTTCGGCGATGAACTCGCTACGGCGGCAACGGCGGAGATGAAATCCGTTGACGGCGGCGGAGACCAGCGACAGGAGGTAGTTGGCGATGAAGTCGACGATCCAGAGACCTAGAAGGCAAAGCTTTCTATGCGCGGGCGAAGAGGTTTGGAGAAAGTTTTCCAAATTTTGCCCGTGTGAATATATAGCCCGACACTATCGGTGTGACCGAGTGGAACGACTCGGTGGCACCGAGATGCATAACTGTTGACAGTTACAGCAACTCGGTGTGACCGAAAAGTTCAAATCGGTTGCAGCGAGATTGAAAACCTAGATCGACTTAGTGATCTCGGTGTGACCGAAATGGAAGAATCGGTCAGACCGAAAAGCACAAAGAAGTTTTGGAAGTTTAAGTCTATGACGAATCGGGGACTCCGAGTGCTCCTCACACAGAGTGGTTCGAATCTGACTTGATCAAATTTTGTGATGTAGCATGAATAGAGTTTGATACGAGAAAAGCATAGATAGCTAGAGAAGGTTCTTAGGCATTATTGTCCATCCACTTGGCCAAAGAAAAAGAAACCAATCAATCAAAACAACAAGTGGATGTCCTCGAATGAGTAAAATATGCAACCAACATGCTCACACAATAAAATGGTAAATGAAATATGCGGCAAAGCATGCACAACCAATTCTAGCATCTATCAAACAATTGGCGATGACTAGGTAATCTATATATGAGTATATTGACTTAGGAGTCAAATGAGAACATTTGATCATAGGTCATACTCATCATTTAAGCTTAAGTGGGGTTACCACTTTTACATAATGCATTGATGTCTTCACATCATTAGAGTTGCTTTGACTCAATTCTTAGAGTTAAGCTCCCCCTAGATGTGAGATCCCCCCTTGGTGGGATGAACTAACCTTGGCTTTTATCGATGATGACTTCATGTACGTGTTGAAGATGTGGATGCTCAATGTTGGTGTAGATCATTTGGAGCAATCCTTTAGAGTGAGTTGCACTTTCAATACCTACATCGGTTAGTCCCACAAGGAACAAACAAGAATATCCATAGACATAGAGTGATGCACACACAATATGATGTCCATGAAAACATTAGGTTACCTTGTCCCTTGCCTTACCAACATGAGGGTTTGTGACTCCTTGAAGTAGTGCAAGATATGGAAGTTGATTGCACTTGTCCTTGCCATAATGATATGAGTGAAGAATGTTGGCGGAGTCACCCTCAAGAACACTCTAGTTCTTCTTCTTCGGGATCGACATCATCTTGATGGGAATCCTTGGAGTTGTAGTTGTACTTGATGAAGTAGAACTTGACGTAGTCTTGGGAACCCACTTGACCAAGGCCTTATGTGCTTCTTCAAATGCATCAATCTCCTCTTGAAGCTTGTCCTTGCCTTTGTTCTTGTGGTCTTGTGGTGGAAGATCATCTTGTGCTTGTGCTCCCTGGAAGGAAGTAGGATCACACTTCTCTTGTTGAGGAACAAACTTCGTCTTGGGGTATTGATATTCTTCCCACTCAACTCCATTGGCATTGAACTTTCGCTCAAAACCAGCACCTTGATTCTTCCGGTGCCTTCCTTCCTTGCGTACAATTTCCTCGAATTGCTTACTCCCGGCAAGGCTCTTGTATACACCTTTCTCTATAATTCTCTTCAATAAGCTATTTTATTTCTCAAGTGTAACTTGGCTAAGAGAATCATTAGTGGAATCAAGAGAACTACTAGAAGCAACAATATTTAATTTAGCATTATTATTGTTACTACTAGAGGAAGAATCTTTCTTGTTCTTGTTACTAGACTTGACTTGAGGCATGTAAGTAGATAAGAGTAAATGCTTGGCAACGTAAGAAGAACTTTTCTTACGGATATCATCATTAATTGCCTTTAAGAACTCATGCTCTTGCTCAAGATTGAGCTTTTCAAAGCGTAACTTCTCGTGAGCCCTTAAAAGTTCTCGATGATCTTCAAAGATAGTTTCATGAGCTAACTTAATAGTGTTTAGTTCTTTAGTTAGAAGCTCAATCTTCTCCTTATCACTGTCATTTGTTTTATCTTGATTAGCATGATTAGTTGACATTTCATCATAGTATTCATTACTAGAGTTGTCAATAAGTAAATCATCATCACCTAACAAGTCATCTTCATCACTATTAAAATCAACATACTCGGGGTGTGTTACCTTAGGACCTTTGGCCATGAAGCATCTTCCAATTCCTTCATTTGGTGAATCAAATATGTCGTAGGAGTTGGTTGACACAAGTGCTAGACCGGAAACACCTTCATCTTGAGTATATTCGGAGTCGGAGTGATAGCTTCTCTTGGAGTGATTGTCAGAGTCGGAGTCGGATACCCATTCACCAACATGAGCTTGATGTCTTCGTTTTGTGTAGCTCTTTGATGACTTGTCCTTCCTTTCCGAATCCTTGCGTCTCCGTGAGGGTCTTCGTTCATAACGATCATCTCTACTCCTTCTCTCTCTTGGTGGTGATTCTTCTCTTCTACTTCTTCTTTTTGGAGAATCTTCTCTTCTTTAGGGTGCCGTACACTCATTGGAATAGTGTCCGGGTCTCCCACAATTGTAGCAATTGCACTGTCGACTAGAAGATCTTTTGTCATTGTAGGACCTCGACTTAGAGCTTCTTTCTTTGCTTCTACTCTTGTAGAATTTGTTGAAGTTCTTCACCATTAAGCTCAATTCTTCATTGAAGGTTTGTTTCTCACTTGATGATGTGGGGGATTCACATGAGGCTTTGTAAGCACCACTTGACTTGTTGTGAAGTTCCTCCTTATCCTTGAGTGACATCTCATGAGCAACAATTCTTCCAATGACTTCCGTTGGCTTGAGATCTTTGTAATTTGGCATCATTTGGATCAATGTGCACACGGTATCATATTTTCCATCCAATGCTCTTAGGATCTTCTTGATGATGAATCTGTCGGTCATCTCTTCACTTCCTAAGCCGGCAATCTCATTTGTGATAAGAGCAAGCCTAGAGTACATTTCAGCGACACCTTCACCATCCTTCATTTTAAACTTGTCAAGCTTACTTTGAAGCACATCCAACATTGATTCCTTGACGGAGTCGGTACCTTCATGCATATCAATCAAAGTATCCCAAATTTCCTTTGCATTCTCAAGACGGCTGATTTTGTTGAATTCTTTGGGGCACAAGCCATTGAAGAGGATATCACAAGCTTGAGCATTGTATTGCAGCATCTTCAATTCATCCGCACTAGCTTCACGGTTCGGCTCTCTCCCATCAAAGAATTCACCTTGAAAGCCAATAAACACAATAGCCCAAACGGCAGGGTTATGTCCGAGAATATGCATTTTCATCTTATGCTTCCAACTAGCAAAGTTAGTGCCATCAAAGTAAGGACCTCTACGGTGATAATTTCCCTCGCTAGACGCCATATTCTCCTAGGTTGTGAAACCAAGGCTATGACCACCAAAAGCTATGGAAATCAAAGCAAATGGAGACCAAAGCACTGATACCACTTGTAGGACCTTGAAGTATGTCTAGAGGGGGGGTGATTAGACTACTTGACCAATTAAAAACTTAACCTTTTCCCAATTTTAGATTTTGGCAGATTTTAGCTATCTTTGGACAAGTCAAGCAATCTTCACACAATTCAAGCAAGCATGCAAAGAGTATATGAGCAGCGGAATTTAAAGCATGCAACTTGCAAGAATGTAAAGGGAAGGGTTTGGAGGATTCAAACGCAATTGGAGACACGGATGTTTTTGTCGTGGTTCCGATAGGTGGTGCTATCATACATCCACGTTGATGGAGACTTCAACCCACGAAGGGTAACGGTTGCGCGAGTCCACGGAGGGCTCCACCCATGAAGGGTCCACGAAGAAGCAACCTTGTCTATCCCACCATGGTCGTCGCCCATGAAGGACTTGCCTCACTAGCGGTAGATCTTCACAAAGTAGGCAATCTCCTTGCCCTTACAAACTCCTTGGTTCAACTCCACAATCTTGTCGGAGGCTCCCAAGTGACACCTAGCGAATCTAGGAGACACCACTCTCCAAGAAGTAACAAATGGAGCGTTGATGATAAACTCCTTGATCTTGTGCTTCAAATGATAGTCTCCCCAACACTCAACTCTCTCTCATAGGATTTGGATCTGGTGGAAAGAAGATTTGAGTGGAAAGCAACTTGGGGAAGGCTAGAGATCAAGATTTATATGGTAGGAATGGAATATCTTGGCCTCAACACATGAGTAGGTGGTTCTCTCTCAGAACTGGTAAGTTGGAAGTGTAGGTTTGTTCTGATGGCTCTCTCCATGAACGAAGAGGAGGTGGAGGGGTATATATAGCCTCCACACAAAATCTAACCGTTACACGCAATTTACCAAACTTGGTGGGACCGAATCAACAAACTCAGTCGGACCGATTTAGCAAATCTAGTGACCGTTAGGATTTTCGGTGGGACCGACATGCAACTCGGTATGACCGATATGGTTAGGGTTAGGGCATATCGTAATCTCGGTGAGACCGATTACACAAACTCGGTGAGACCTATTTTGGTAATTAGCTAACCAGAGAGTTGGTCAAGCAAACTCGGTGGGACCGATTCGCTCTTTTCGGTGAGACTGAAATGTTACGAAAGGGAAACAGAGAGTTTACATTGCAATCTCGGTGGGACCAATCGCTCACCTCGGTTAGACCGAAACGTTACGAAGGGAAACAGAGAGATTGCAATCCCATCTCGGTGAGACTGAGATCCCTATCGGTGAGACTGATTTGCCTAAGGTTTGTGGCAGTGGCTATGACATTTGAACTCGGTGGCACCGGATAGAAAGAATCGGTGGGACAGATTTTGACTTTGGGTTTAGGTCGTATGTGGATGTGAGAAAGTAGTTGAGTGTTTCTGGAGCATATCACTAAGCACTTGAAGCAAGAGGCTCATTAAGCAACACCTCATCCCTCCTTGATAGTATTGGCTTTTCCTATAGACTCAATGTGATCTTGGATCACTAAAATGTAAAATGTAGAGTCTTGAGCTTTTGAGCTTGAGCCAATCCTTTGTCCTTAATATTTTGAGGGATCCACTTTCATCATCCATGCCATGCCATTCATTGAGCTTTCCTGAAATATTTGTCTTGGAATAGCATTAGCTCAATGAGCTATATGTTGTTATGAATTACCAAAACCACCTAGGGATAGTTGCACTTTCACCATCTCATCATATGATATATATATATGGTGGACAGGCCCAAATAAAGCAATGGCGACGAGGCAACGAAGGATAATCCCCTCGAGAAGCAATCTAAGCGCCGGCGGCGCTGCTCTAAACCCCGCCATAGCAAAACTGGCGATACCAGCACAAGAGACAATAGCACTCCGGATGGTGCCGAAGACAAAAACAATCCCGCCTAGCCAAGCTTCGAACAAACCAGACGGGAGTATGGGAAAGTTAGCCCTGATAAACAGGCAATGGATGGAGACTCGGAGGATGACAACTACATGCCCCTCTCCAAAGACGAGGTGAGCCTCGGCGACAAAGAATTCATCGTGCCCGAGGATCCCGTCGAGCAGGAGCGCTTCAAGCGCCGGCTTATAGCCACTGCAAAAAGCCTGAAGAAAAAGCAGCAGCAGCTTCAAGCTGATCAAGATCTACTAACTGATAGATGGACTGAGGTCCTGGCAGCCGAGGAATACGGACTCGAGCGCCCAACCAAAATTTACCCAAAGCGTAGGTTGTTACCTCAACTCGAGGAGGAGGCACTAGAGCCTACACTACCAGCGTAGGATGCGGCTGACCGGCCACCACGTGGCCGAGACAAAGCGGTGCATCAGCCCGAACACCAGAACGCACCCCATCACCAAACAAGCAAAGACACAAAGGCCCGGGCCTACATGCATAACCTGCAAGACAAATTGGAAAACAAAGCAGGACAGTCAAGATCGATCTACGGATCACGGGGGCGCGTTCCAGCGCGTGACGATGACCGTCATGCCGGATATACTAAATACAAATCCGGCCGGGCCGAATACAACAGATCAGACTCATTTGAACTGCGCCGTGATGTAGCCCGGCGTAGAGGCGCCGCACACCCCATATGCTTCACTGACGAAGTAATGGATCACGAATTCCCAGAAGGGTTTAAGCCCGTGAATATCGAGCCCTATGATGGGACCACGAACCCCGCTGTATGGATAGAAGATTTCTTTCTCCACATTCACATGGCCCCCGGGGATGATCTACACGCCATCAAGTACCTCCCACTAAAACTCAAGGGACCGGCTCGGCATTGGCTGAATAGTTTGCCGGCAAACTCCATTGGAAGTTGGGAGCACCTGGAAGATGCATTCTTGGATAACTTCCAGGGCACCTATGTGCGACCACCGGATGCTGATGATTTAAGTCACATAACCCAACAGCCCGGAGAGTCAGCCAGGAAATTCTGGACCCGGTTCCTAACTAAAAAGACCAAATTGTTGACTGTCCGGATGCCGAAGCCCTAGCGGCCTTTAAGCATAACATCCGTGACGAGTGGCTTGCACGACACGACGACCAAGAGAAGCTGAAGTCCATGTCAGCCCTAACGACACTCATGACCCGCTTTTGCGCGGGCGAAGATAGCTGGTTGGCTCGTAGCAACAGCACAGTAAGCAATCTTGGCCCACCAGATGCTAGAGATAGCAACGTCAAGCCCCGACGCAACAAACACAAGCGTCGCAATAATGGCGATAACGCCAAAGACACGGCCATTAATGCCGGATTCAGTGGCTCTTAGTCCGGTCAGTGGAAAAAACCATTCAAAAGGAACAATCCGAGCCCGTCCAGTCTGGACCACATACTCGACCGTCCATGCCAAATTCATGGCACCCCAGGAACACCAGCTAATCATATCAACAGAGAATGCTGGGTCTTCAAACAAGCCGACAGGTCAGGTTCCAAAAACAAGGATAAGGGGTCTCAAAGCGATGATGACAACGAGGAGCCCCGGCCACCGAACTCAGGAGGGCAAAAGAAATTCCCCCCGCAAATCAAAATAGTGAACATGATAAATGCCACCAACATTCCCAAGTAGGAACGGATGCGCACTCTTAGGGATGTCGACGTAACAGAGCCAATCGCCCACAATATAACCTATGGCCGATCACCTTTGACCGTACGGATCATCCATCCAATACCAATCAGGGCAATTCAGCCGCACTAGTCCTTGACCCAATAATTGACAGATTCCACCTCACACGAGTCCTTATGGACAGAGACAGCAGTCTAAACCTGCTGTATCAGGACACAGTGCGCAAGATGGGTATTGATCTTTCGATAATCAAGCCCACTAAAACCACCTTTAAAGGTGTTATACCAGGTGTGGAGGCCCATTGTACAGGCTCCATCACTCTGGAGGTAGTCTTCGGATCACCGTACAATTACAGTACTGAAGAGTTAATCTTCGACATCGTTCCTTTTCGCAGTAATTATCATGCAATGCTCAGACGAACCGCGTTTGCTCGATTCAACGCGGTGCCACATTATGCCTACCGTAAGCTCAAGATGCCTGGTCCGTGCAGCATCATTACAGTTAATGGCAAGGCCGAATGCCCCCTCTGTGCCGAAGAGTATACCGCCGCCTTAACAGTAGAAGCAATGAGTGGCATCTTTGAATCGAACCTTGCATCGACGGCCAAGCTTCCGGACACCATCAAAGGAGTCCGAACTACTACACGGCAGGATAGCCCAGCTCGTTAGGAGCTCATTTAAACCTCCCGGCAGTAAAGGGAGGCACAGCTAGGATAGGCCACACAATGTGCCTTAACCGCTCTGTGGCACACAAATATCTTTTTGCACTTTGTTTGCAGGTCCACTTTTGCGTAAGCCAGGACTGGAGACATGGAAACAGCTCGAACGCGTAAGGGAATCCTTAGATATTCCCCTCGATGACCATCCGATTATACTCCGGATCTGCACACAGCCTCCTCCTGCCTGGTCTCAGCAAGTTCCGAAGTCATATCTCTTTTTATCACATTACCTGTACTCGTACGCACTGACGTGTTATACAATTACAACATGTGGCTTTATATGACGCTTATCTGCTGTTGTTTCTTATTGACACTCTTTGTCAAATGGCATCTGTACACCGCGATATGCCTGAATATGCCACGGGCTTCATTGTACCCATAATACAGCAATAAAGTCCGAACACCTTCATGGTCATTCGGCACCCCAAACTTATAGCATTATATGCATCATCTCCGAATCATGTCTTGGGCCAATAGTTGGGTTTGCCCGGCTCCCATGTTTTGCTGCCTTACGTTCCGCTATATCGGCTAAGGCGGCACAGGGCGAACTACCGCGATTGTGTCCCGGTTCTTCTGGACGAGCGCCTCAGTAGAGAAAGACGAAAACTAACTGTCACGATACGGCGAGAGCTGGTCAGCTGTTCGAGAGGTTGTAAAATCTTTAAGGATTTCTTCCACATTATGCGATAACTAATCCAGCGTGCGATGGATCGGCTTTTCTTCCAATCAGGTGCCTATAGAGCCCCCTGTGCGGTCTTCCGAACACAAGGGGCTGCGCCTACCTTCCTTTTGTCAAACTCCTATGGCTAAGTGAGAGTGATAAGGCCTTATAGTCCGATTGCCTAGTTCGTTGCGCCGAACACCTCCTTCAAGGACTCAAAACTGGGATAAAGAGTGCTCAGGTTTATCCCGAACACCCCCGTACTTCCTACATGGGGGAAGAAGCCGACGACTGGCCAACTCTCTGGATTAATATATAAAACGGCCGCGCAGGAGGAATTTTTTTCAAATATCAGGCAATAAATAGTAGAAATGACCTTGTTCAACATTACAAAGGACAACATGACTGTATTCATGGAAATATAATGTCCTTAGTGCATTGCTCCGCCACAAGGCAGGATCCTTTCAGGACACTATCATAATATAACTCGGGCTTGCGGTGCTCCTTCCCTTCCGATGGTCCCTCGGTCATCAGCTTTTCAGCATCCATCTTCGCCCAGTGCACCTTTGCACGGGCGAAGGCCATTCGTGCACCCTCCATACAGACCGACCGCTTGATGATTTCAAGTCGAGGGCAGGCGCTCACTTGCCGCTTCACGAGCCCGAAGTAGCTGCTTGGAATCGGCTCAGCGGGCCATAGCCGGATAATTAAATCCTTCATGGCTAATTCCATCGCCTTATGCAGTTCGATTAGCTGCTTCAGCTGATCGACAAATGGCACTGCATACACCGGCGCCAGATAACGCAACCAGAAGAGCTTCTCTGTAGTGCTCCTTTCTTCGGCTCGATAGAATTGTGCGGCATCAGATATGCTGCATTGCAGCTCCACAAATACCCCTGGAGAAATCTGAATTCCAATTAGCAATGTAATTTTCTCCTGAAATACTTGATTTGCATAGCTAAAGCCTTACCCGCCGCGATCTTCCTCGCCTCCTGGATTTCCTGCAGGGCGCCTTGGGCATCCCCCGGGGCATCGCGTGCGACTTGATGTGCCTTGGTGAGTTCGGACTCTTTCTCCCTTAAACTCTACTCCAAGGTCTCACATTTGTTCACAACTTCTTGGAGCTCTTGCTCAGCTTCAATAACCCTGGCCTCGTGCTTATCACGAAGAGCCTGCTCTGTGGCTGCCTTTTTCTCAGCCTCGGCCACAGCCTTCTTCAGAGCCTCGACTTCGGTCATCGCCCATAGAGCACACCATGAACATATTTTTATCATACTAAAATTATTCATTCGCGCTGAACGCGAGCAAAGTTTTTTGCACACCTTGTGAGGGAGTCCTGGACTAGGGGGTGTCCGGATAGCCGGACTATCATCATCAGCCAGACTCCAAGACTATGAAGATACAAGATTGAAGACTTCGTCCCGTGTCCGGAGGGGACTTTCCTTGGCGTGGAAGGCAAGCTTGGCGATACGGATATGTAGATCTCCTACCATTGTAACCGACTCTGTGTAACCCTAGCTCTCTCCGGTGTCTATATAAACCGGAGGGTTTTAGTCCATAGGACACAACCATTACAACAATCATACCATAGGCTAGCTTCTAGGGTTTAGCCTCCTTGATCTCGTGGTAGATCCACTCTTGTACTACCCATATCATCAATATCAATCAAGCAGGAGTAGGGTTTTACCTCCATCAAGAGGGCCCGAACCTGGGTAAAACATCGTGTCCCTTGTCTCCTGTTACCATCCGCCTAGACGCACAGTTCGGGACCCCCTACCCGAGATCCTCCGGTTTTGACACCGACATTGGTGCTTTCATTGAGAGTTCCTCTGTGTCGTCACCGATAGGCTTGATGGCTTCTTCGATCAACAACAACGCCGTCCAGGGTGAGACTTTTCTCCCCGGACAGATCTTCATGTTCGGCAGCTTTGCACTGCGGGCCAATTCACTTGGCCATCTGGAGCAGATCGAAAGCTACGCCCCTGGCCATCAGGTCAGATTTGGAAGCCTAAACTTCACGGCTGACATCCGCGGAGACTTGATCTTCGATGGATTCGAGCCGCAGCCGAGCGCACTGTCACGATGGGCATGACTTAACTCTGCCGCCGGACAGTACCCTGGAGGCCGCACACAAGTCCGCTCTGACCCATAGTTCGGAGCCGACCGCGCAGATCGAGGACAGGTGGTTGGACACCGCCTCGGGGGCTGCAACTTCTACGGCGATAGAGCCGAATATCGACCTTGTCCCTTGCAAAGCTTGTAACTCCGAGGTGCCGGACTCCTTGCCGGACTCCGAACCTACGGCGCCCCTGCCAATCGAATCCGATTGGGCGCCGATCATGGAGTTCACCGCTGCGGACATCTTTCAGCACTCATCCTTTGGTGACATTTTGAATTCGCTGAAGTATCTCTCGTTATCGGGAGAGCCCTGGCCGGACTGCGGTCAGGATGGTTGGGATGCGGATGACGAAGAAATTCAAAGCCCACCCACCACCCACTTTATAGCCACTATCGACGATCTAACCGACATGCTAGACTACGACTCCGAAGACATCGATGGTATGGACAATGACGCCGGAGACGATCAAGAACCAGCGCCTACGGGGCACTAGAAGGCCACCTCAACTCATGATGTATATATAGTGGACACTCCAAAGGGGAGCGATAACGAGGAACAACGGGACACGGCGAAGGATAATTCATCCGAAAAACAACCAAAACGGCGACGCAAGCGCCGCCCCAAGTCCCGCCTCGATAACAACAACACCCATAATGACCCAGCCATAGAGAACGGCAAGCCAATGGGCGACGAGCATGCAACCAAGCAGCCATCAGAACAGGATGAACCGGATGACCAGCTCATCCTCGTCGAAAACAACAACCCGAACGATCTCACGCCGGACACAACACCGGAGCGCAAGAACCTCCAAAAAAGGCTTGTCGCCACCGCAAGAAGTTTGAAGAAGGAAAAACGGAAGCTCAAAACAGCGGAAGACATACTCAGAATGAGGTGGAGCAAAGTACTCAAGACCGCGGACAAATATGGCAATGACCACCAAACAAAGAGCTACCTGAAGCGCAAGCTGCTGCCAGAACTCGACGAGGAGGCCATAGAGCCCCCACAGGCAAAAGGCAAAGAGGCCGCCTGGCCAGATAGACGACCAGATGACAGGCCAGAAGCGGCAAGCGGCGCCGCACATAAGCCAGCACATGACACATATAAATATCCTCGCAAAACGGATGGTCCGGTCAAGTCCATCTATGGGCCAAAAAAGAGGGCCCTAGGAAGCAACACAACACGCTGCATGTTCGAAGATAATGGCACGCCTAAATATAGGGGTGCCGCACACCCACTATGTTTCACCGACGAGGTGCTGGATCATGAATTTCCAGCGGGATTCAAGCCCGTAAACATAGAGGCATACGACGGAACAACAGACCCCAGAGTCTGGATTGAGGATTACATCCTGCACATACACATGGCTAGAGGAGATGATCTCCACGCCATAAAATATCTACCCCTCAAGCTCAAAGGGCCAGCTCGGCATTGGCTCAAAAGCCTCCCAGAAAATACTATTGGAAGTTGGGAAGAGCTCGAGGACGCATTTAGAACAAATTTTCAAGGGACTTATGTCCGCCCTCCGGATGCAGACGATTTAAGTCACATAACTCAACAGCCCGGAGAGTCAGCGTGCAAATTCTGGAACAGGTTCCTTACCAAAAAGAACCAAATAGTCGACTGCCCGGACGCCGAAGCCTTAGCAGCTTTTAAACATAATGTCCGAGACGAATGGCTCGCCAGACATCTCGGCCAAGAGAAGCCGAGAACAATGGCCGTGCTAACAAGCCTCATGACCCGCTTTTGCGCGGGGGAAGACAGCTGGGTAGCAAGATGTAGCACCAGCGACCCGAGTACATCCGAGATCAGGGATGGAAACGGAAAATCACGGCGCAGAAAGGACCAGCGCCGAAATAAAGAAAAAAGCCAAAAGAACACGGTGGTCAACACCGGATTCAAAAAGCTCGCGGCCGAACAACAAAACACTGCCTCTTAAGGACAACAGTGACGAGCTATCCAACTTAAACAAAATTTTGGATCGGATATGTCAAATCCACAGTACCTCCGGAAGGCCTGCAAACCACACCCACCGAGATTGTTGGGTCTTCAAACAGTCCGGCCGACTCAACGCCGAACACAAGGGGCTCGACGCGCCAAGCGATGATGATGACGAACCCCACCAGCAGAGCGCCGGAAAACAAAAGACTTTCCCACAAGAAGTCAAAACAGTAAACTCACTTCAGGTGATAATACAGAACAACAATGCGGCACCCGCCAAAGTAGGTGTCGCACGGTCCACCCCAGCGGAACCTCGAGATTGGATGTCAAAACCAATCACTTTCGACCACCTGGACTATTCCAGAAGTATTCGAAACGCAGGATGGACTGCTCTAATATTGGATCCTATAATCGACGGATTACAATTTACACAAGTCCTAATGGATGGCGGCAGCGATTTAAACCTGCTATATCCGGACACAGTCCGCAAGATGGGGATAGACCTTACTAAAATTCGACATAGCCACACTTCCTTTAAAGGAGTGCACCAGGCCCTTACGCCAAGTGCACAGGCTCCTTACTACTAGAAGTTGTGTTAGGGTCAACCAACAACTTCCGACGCGAAAAGCTAATCTTTCATGTCGCCCCATTCAAAAGTAGCCATCAAGCACTACTGGGGCGCGAAGCTTTTGTCCGCTTTAACGCAATACCACACTATGCGTCTCTCACACTTAAAATGCCCGATCCACGCGGCATCATCTCACTAAAAGGTCGTTAAAGACCCCGGACACGGCTAGACGAGTCCGGCATAAATAAGCTAGGGGCTCCCTAGCCGCACACCCCTTTACAAGGGGCTGTGCGTATGAGCAATAAGGAGCTAATAAAAGCTCAACTTTATTCATTTATTCATGCTTTGTTTTAAATACATTTTTTGACACGATTACTTTTCAAACTAAGTTCCTCTCTTTTACAGATGAACAGCGTGTTACACCCGTCCAGGATACAGCACAACGGAGACACAGGCGCAAACATGCAGTAGGGACCCGTTGCAAGGATTCTTTTCAGATTAAGACCCTGCATAAACCTTTTTTACTGTCTCTTGTTGCTATACATCCCCTAGTTTCTCACCATAACCAGAGAGGAGGCTGGCATTTTGGCATCGGCCGCGTCAGAGGACCTTGCGTGTACCTAGACACTAGGGGCTTAGGGAATTTATCTGCCCATCATCATAAAGACCGAACACCTTAGGGAGTGTTCGGCGTCTCGAGTTAGGCCTTATATGAACTAGCTCCGAATCATGTCTTTGGTCAAATGTTGGGTTTGCCCGGCTCCTGTGTTATGCTGCCTTACGTTCCGTATAATCGGCTAACGCGACACTAGGAGAACTACTGCGATTGTGCCCCGATTCGGCCGGGTGAGCACCTTAGTAGAGAAAGCCGAAAACTGACTGTCATGATGTAGCGAGAGACTGGTCAACCACTCGATCGACCTCTGGAATGTTTAGAATTCCTCCGCTTTGACGAAGGACCGCTTCCCGGTCAGGCACACACGCGCCCCAAATACGGAGAGCGCGGTGCCCCTAGGGGCTATATCGTAGCCCCACCTTTGAACTCCTATGGCTAAGTGAAAGTGATAAAGCATTATAGTCCGGTTGCCTCGTTTGCTATGCTACCACCTCCTTAACAGGACCAAGACGTTGGATTAAGTGTGAAAATGCGTTATTTCGCAAACACCCCCGCACTATGTGCGTGGGGGCTGAGGCCGAAGACTGCCATCTTTCAGGTTATACACAAGTATACATTAATGGCCGCACAAGAGATATTTCAATACTTGAACGCACAAGTGCAAAAAGCGCTTATATTACAAACATCGTTTTATAAACCATAAAGTTCATTTGAACATGACATTTTTTGAGCACTGCGACTCTATTACACGAGCACCACGTAGAACTTCCCCAAAATAGTGCTCGGCGGGTAACCGGCTCTCGTCCGAACACTGGGTCGAAACAGCGGTGGCATCCATCTCCGTCCAGTATGTCTTCACACGGGCGAGGGCCATCCGTGCACCCTCTATGCAGGCCGACCGCTTCATCGCCTTGATATGCGGCACCGCCCCAAGGAATTGCTGCAATAAGCCAAAATAACTCTTCGGCTTGGGCTTATCCGGCTAGACATGAGCCACGATATCCGTCATGGCAAGTCCGGACAATCTATTCAGCTCAGCCCACTCAGCCAACCGATCGGTCAACGGAAGTGAACACTTCGGACTATGGAATTGGGACCAAAAAAGCTCTTCCGTCTCGTGATCCTTTTGACTTCGGAAGTGCACAACAGCATCTGCAACACTCGCCGCTAAGTCCATATAAGGGCTTGCCAGCCACAATATCTCCGGCCTGGCGCAGCTCCTCCTTTATAGCCCTCATTGCAGAACGGGCATCCTTGGCTTTGGCGGTGGCCTTCTTCAGGCCTTCTTGCTCCTCTCGGCGTTCTCTTTCAAGAACCTCATAGCGGTCGGTAATATCTTTCAACTTCACGGCCATTTCAGCCATCTCCTCCCTACTTCGGCAGTGAGCAGCCTTTTCGGCTTCTAACTCTTCGGCCGCCCTCGAGGCAGCCGCATTACTCCTTCTGGCCTGCTCCTTGGTTCGAGCAAGTTCTGCCCGAAGGCTCTCCACAGCAGCGGCACCATCTACATTAAGCACACATATTGTAAGGAGTGGGCTTCGGCTCCCTTACTAGGTGACCACGGAGAAAAACCTACCTTGTGACTCGTCAAGTCGCTTATTGACCAGCGCGATGTCCGCATCCGCAACATCGAGTTGCCGCTTTAGTTCGGCAACTCCATCAGTCCGGCTGGCCACCGGACTATCCGCCACCTGCATGGGAAAGGCGAAAATCAATACTTGCGATTTTGATCCTCGGCACGCTGTCGCTCTCGACAACCTACCGAGTCCCAGGGGCTACTATCTATACAGGGCGCACTTTATGTGCAAAACTGTCAAAAGGTACGCCATTTTTACGTACCTCAAACCCCGCTAGCAAGCTTCTGACGGCATCATGGAACCCGCCTTCGGCGGACGAAATTCTTCCAATCACCATACTCATCAATGTACGGTGATCTTCTGAGATAGACGCCCTCTCAAGCAGATCCTTCAGCTCCCCCGGCCGCACACCATCCGGTGCCGAACTCTTCGGCCCCGCTGGACTCGGGGATACCCTCCGCGATGACACCTCAGGTTCGTCCGCCCCGCCTGATGGTGCGGCGGATGGAGGCGTCTCGCTCTCCACCATCTCCAGACGAAGGTCCCCCGAAGACGAGCTCATCTGAGAAGGACGGAGATCTGAACTACAAGGTAAAAACTTCGGTTATCCTCAGAAGCAAACATAGGGATGTCTCTTATTACAGAACCCCCCTTTTTCTACTTACGGCTCGCTCGAGGGCTGATTCCTTAGGGGAGATAGTGCGGCCGGGGCCTCCCCCGGACGCAGGACCCTCTGGTGAAGATCTCTTCTCCCGCTTCGAGGCCTTGGCCTCCGGGTTTTCGGAGGCGGTCCTCTTCTCCCCTTTGAAGGAGGGATTCTCGATTCCCCCTTCCTCGAAAGCCTCCTTGGTAGAGGTGGTGGTGTCCCTGTTCGCCCCTTCGCCTTCCTCTAAAGGCGCAACTTTCAGCATCCTGACCAGCACGGGATCCGGCATGGTCTCCGGGAGGGGGGCCGAACACCGTATCAGTTTAGCTTGCGCTATCCACTCCTATTCAAGAGACGATGGGTTAAAAGGCAAATTCAAGAAGGCGTAAGCAAACGGTGTGTTCAGACGCGGGGCCACTTACCTGAGTATCCGGGCGATTGCATCTTAGGCCGGAATCCTCGGTCAATTCCGGACACATCTCTTGTGACCCGAAGAACAATTTATACATCTCCACGGGTGTCGTACCCATGAAGTGTTGGAGAGCTCGCGGCCCCTCGGGATTGAACTCCCATAGGCGGAGGGGGCGACGCTTGCAGGGCAGGAGACGCCGAATCAGCATAACCTGCATCACCACGACCAGATTGATCTCCCTCTCCTGGAGGTCTCGAATCCGGCCCTGCAATAGGGGTACGTCCTTTGACGGCCCCCAGTTGAGCCCTTGGCTGACCCATGACATCAGCCGCGGTGGAGGGCCCGAGCAGAAGATGGGCTGCGCCTTCTGCCTGCTGCCCCTGGGAGCGGTTATGTAGAACTACTCCTGCTTCCACAAGCCGAGCTCGTCCTGGAAAGAGCCCTCGGGCAATGGAGCGTCGGCCCTTCTTCTTACAACCGCCCCGCCGCACTCTGCTTGACGCCCCTCGATCATCTTCGGCTCCACGTTGAAGGTCTTGAGCCATAAGCCAAAGTGAGGGGTAATGCGGAGGAAGGCTTCGCAAACGACAATGAATGAAGAGATATGGAGGATGGACTCCAGAGCCAAGTCGTGGAATTCCAACCCATAGTAAAACATGAGCCCTCTCACAAAAGGATCCATCGGGAAGCCTAAGCCCCGACAGAGGTGGGACACAAACACGACATACTCGCCGGGCTCGGGGGTGGGAACGACTTGCCCTTTGGCGGGCAACCTATGCGAAATCTCGTAAGTCAGGTACTTGGCCTCTCGCAGCTTTAGCACTACCTCTTCCGTGACGGAGGAGGGCATCCACCTGCTCTGTAGGTCAGAGCCGGACATTGTTGAAGGTCCGAAGCGCTCGAATCTGGGGCTCTGGGTGTTGGAACTCGGGGCGAGAAATAGATTCGATTGAGGATTGAAGAAAAGAAACGAGCCTTGGTCCCATTATAAAGGGGGAGAATACCAAGAGCCGTCCCCGTGATCGTTCGGGACTCGCCTCCGATAGAGGGGGCGTGGCAACGGGCATGATTGGGTTACCCACGTCTGTATTGATGGGAATCCCGGAATAAGGGGAACACGATCTCTGCTTCAACAAGACGTGCCAAGGAAACCGCTTCGCTAAACGCGCTGAGGTGGTATAATAAAAAACGATTCAATAAAGGCTTGGTAGTGGCGTGACGTCATGCCATGAAATATGTCATCAGATTGAACTTGTGTACATATTATTCTCTCTACGGTGGAATGTGGAATTTATTTTGCAGAGCCGGACACTATCCTGGTGTTCACAATCTTCTATGAACTATTCGGAGGAGGAACCCGCCTTGCAATGCCGAACATTATGCGCACCGGACTCATCGTCATTGAAGCCTGGTTCAGGGGCTACTGAGGGAGTCCTGGACTAGGGGGTGTCCGGATAGCCGGACTATCATCATCGGCTGGACTCCAAGACTATGAAGATACAAGATTGAAGACTTCGTCCCGTGTCCAGAGGGGACTTTCCTTGGCGTGGAAGGCAAGCTTGGCGATATGGATATGTAGATCTCCTACCATTGTAACCGACTCTGTGTAACCCTAGCCCTCTCCAGTGTCTATATAAACCGGAGGGTTTTAGTCCGTAGGACACAACCATTACAACAATCATACCATAGGCTAGCTTCTAGGGTTTAGCCTCCTTGATCTCGTGGTAGATCCACTCTTGTACTACCCATATCATCAATATCAATAAAGCAGGAGTAGGGTTTTACCTCCATCGAGAGGGCCCGAACCTGGGTAAAAACATCGTGTCCCTTGTCTCCTGTTACCATCCGCCTAGACGCACAGTTCGGGACCCCCTACCCGAGATCCGCCGGTTTTGACACCGACACCTTGGTTATCCTCCACCAGCTTCTTCACTCGATCAAGTTCTTCTCCGGCCTGCTCCAGACCCTGCTTCAGTCTGGAGACTTCCGCAGTATGAGAGGCGGCAGTCGCTACAGACACCTGCTTATAAAAGAAGAGGGAGAGATGCCATAAAGTAAGTCTCCTGTGAACATATTTTTGATCCTCTGTCCGGTTCCTTTTTTTCAACCGAACAGTGTATCAGGGGCTACTACCTATACTATGACACTCTTCGAAACCTCACAAAACATACCTCAAAGCCCGTTATAAGGCTAATGCAGGCTTCATTCAGTCCACTCTCAGCGGACTGAATCTTTTCAATCACCGCACCCATAAGGGCACGGTGTTCCTCAATGATGGAGGCGCTCTTCAGCGCCGCCTATAAAGTATCCGGCGTCTCTAGTTGGACAGTTGCCGGTGGAACAGGCGCATCCCCTCCAGCCGAGGGAGGCTGCCTGCCTGATTCTGGAGTCGTAACGGTCTCCAGAATTGTGTCCGGTTGGGGGCCGAATTCGAGATAGCCCCCGCCGTCGACGTCCATGGGAGCCTTTTATTCCGTGTGTCCCGCCCCTGAAGTTTAACCCCCTGGCGCCGCCTTGACAATCTCCCCCCCCCCCTCCTTGGCCTGGGTCCCTCTGGGACGATACCTCGGTGTCGTTCATGTGTTTTGGGGAAGGCGCCCTCGGGGGTGTCCCGCTGTACATAGCATCCGAGCCCAGTAAATCCTCCGATGAGGATTGTTTGGTGCGGGACCTCGCCGGACTGCAAAAAAGTATGGCTCAATCATTAAAACATCATGCCACAGTGAGTCTGGATGAGGAAGCGTGTTCAGATTTTATACTCATGAGTTCACCAGGGGCTGGGCCCTGGGATCCCACTCCGGGATGCTGTCGGCAGCGGCAGTGGACTCCTCCGGAAGGGGATTTTTGCCCTTCTTAGGCGATTCGGCCTCCAAGGATGTGGAGACCGGCCTTTTCTTTCTTCCCCTCGCTGGGGATTGGTTTTCCTCCTCTTCCTCGTCCTCTCTAGAGGAAGAGCGGGCATCGGAGTCTTCGGATATTGTGTCCGAAGCGCCGCGGTGGCGAAGGCTGCCCCAGGTCTCTTTGGCCTCCTTCTTGTCCTTCTTCTTCGGTGCCTTGTAAGGCACCGGGACTAGCATCTTCGTCAGAAGTGGGCCGGTCGGTTCTTCTGGCAGTGGGGTCGGACAGTAGATTCGCCCTGCCTTCTTCGTCCAGCCCCAGGAGAGTTGTGGAAAACACGTTAAGCATTTTCCTTGGGTTATGCAAATAAAACGTATGACTTGCAAAAATACAATGACTCGCCGAACTTGCAGGACGGGACAGTTGGTACCCGCAGTCTTCGGCTGAGTCCGGCCACGATTTGCCGGACTTAAAGAGCACCTTCAAAATGTCCTTGTGTGAGGAGCCAAAGAACTCTAGCAGGGTCTGGTGCTTGGCCGGGTCGAATTGCCACAAATTGTAGGCCCTGTGTTGGCAAGGGAGAATCCGACGAACTAACATCATCTTGACTACATAGACAAGTTTGATATCCTTGTCTTCCATATCATGGACACGCGTCTGGAGCACTGACAACTCGTCGGGCGAGGACCAGTTCAAGCCCTTCTTGGGCCAAGACGTAAGCCGCAGAGGTGCTCCGGATCGAAATTCGGGAGCTGCGGCCCATTTCGTGTCGCGTGGCTCAGTGATGTAGAACCACTGCTGTTGCCACTCTTTGACGGAATAATTGAAAGCACCTGACGGCCATGTAACATTGGGCATCTTGCTCACCATGGCACCTCCGCACTCAGCGTGCTCGCCGCTCACTACCTTGGGCTTCACATTAAAAATCTTCAGCCATAGGCCAAAGTGTGGCGAGATGCGGAGAAAGGCCTCGCACACGACGATGAATGTCAAGATGTTGAGGATGGAATTTGGGGATAGATCGTGAAAATCGATCCCGTAGTAATACATGATGACGCGAATGAATGGGTGGAGGGGAAACCCTAGCCCACGGACAAAGTGAGGGAGGAATACAACCATCTCGTGGGGTTCCAGGGTCGGGATGATCTGTCCCGCCGTCGGGAGACGATGGCTGATTTTCTTGGCCAGATGCCCGGCCTCCCGAAGCTTTTTGATATCCTTCTCCTAGACAGTAGAGGCCATCCACTTGCCTCCTGCTCCGGATCCAGACATTTTCGGAGGGCCTTTGTGGGCGGAGAAGACGAACGCTTGGGTGATGGAGCTCTAGTAAGAGAGAATGGATGAGCAGAGGAAGGAGAAGGAGTGGGTGAAAAAGGGGAGTCATTATCTCCTTATAAAGGCAGTGGGGATCCCGCGCCTCCCCACTTGCCCGGTAAACTCGCTTATTCCCCAAGCGTAGTGTTGATGGCGCGGTTGGGTTACCCACACCCGTATTGATGAGAATCCTGTCATAAGGGGACACGATCTCTTCTTCGACAAGACGTGCCAATAAAACCACCTCGCAATATGTGTGGTAGCAGGTTGAGAAAACGGTTCGAATAATGACCGGGCCGCAGCGTGATGTCATGCTATGAAAAGTTGTCAGCAGATTAGATTCATGGAATATTGTGCTCTCTATGGTGGTATGTGGAAATTGTTTTGCAGAGCCGGACACGATCCTTGTGTTCAAAATCTTCAACGGAGTATTCGGGGAAGGAACCCACCTTGCAATGCCGAAGACAATCTGCGCACCGGACTCCTTGTCATTGAAGCCTGGTTTAGGGGCTACTGAGGGAGTCCTGGATTAGGGGGTCCCCAGACAGCCGGACTCTGTACTTATGCCGGACTGTTGGACTATGAAGATGCAAGATTGAAGACTTCGTCCCGTGTCCGGGTGGGACTCTCCTTTGCGTGGAAGGCAAGCTTGGCAATTCGGATATGTAGATCTCCTTCTCTGTAACCGACTCTGTGTAACCCTAGCCCCCTCCGGTGTCTATATAAACCGGAGGTTTTAGTCCATAGGACAACAACAATCATAATCATAGGCTAGTTTCTAGGGTTTAGCCTCTACGATCTCGTGGTAGATCAATTCTTGTAATACTCATATCATCAAGATCAATCAAGCAGGAAGTAGGGTTTTACCTCCATATAGAGGGCCCGAACCTGGGTAAACATTGTGTCCCCCGCCTCCTGTTACCATTAGCCTTAGACACACAGTTCGGGACATCCTACCCGATATCCGCCGGTTTTCACACCTACACTCCTCCCTCTCCATAACCGGCTGGTCGCTGCCGGCTCCTTCTGGCGGCGCCACCTGGACCTCTGGCACCACGGTGTGGAGGGGAATGACGAATTGCGGGGGCTGGTTGCGCAAGGCCTCCTCCGCCTGCGATGTGGCTGCGGCATCTGCCTCGGCCTTGGTCGTAGCATCAGCTTGCGCCCTCACGGCCTCCTTCGCCTCCTCCTGCGCTGCCTTGGCAGCAACCGCCCTCTACTGCTCCGCCTCCCACTCCTCACGCGCCTCCCGCGCGTTCCACTCCATCGCCGCCTGAAGCTCGGCACGAGGGTTCACGCGGTGGGCACTGGTGGAGCCTCCCGCCGCCCCAACCATGGAGGCGGCAACAGACCGCTCGAGAGAGAGCGGAGCTCTGCATTATGCAAGACAAAGAAAAATGAGAAGAACATTGGCAAGAAGGAAGAAAGAATGCGTGAGGGAATCAGCACTTACGCGGAAACCATCTGTGGCTCCTTCACCACCTTGCGGAAGCGGGTTGCCTTTGTAGCCTCCTCATCCCGCTTGGTCGCCGCGGCCAAGCTCTTGGGCTTCTTCGGCCGGCCGCCGAACATGGATGGCAGGGCCCGACGCTTCTGCGCGCCGCCTCGGGCAGCCAGCACGGCAGACGAGCTCGTGCCCTGCTGGTCGGACGCTGGCTGGCGGCATGGAGTGACCTCTCCCTCGTCGTCGTCTGGCCAGTCCTCGAGGCCGGCCCCGAGTCCTCAGCCGCATGCATCACCACCTCCTCCTGTGGCGTCATCGTCCAAGGCGGCCGCCCCCAAGTAGGGGTCGTCCACATCGCTCTCCTCCCGGTCAGGGAGGAACTGACGCTCCGGCCCCGCGGCGCCGGCTGCCGGCTCGAGGAGGGCGCTCTGTTTCATAGCCGATTGGTCAAGCCGGCCAAGGAGAACTTGGCATCTGAAGAGAAAAGAAGAGAAGAAGACTTACCATTGGTGGCGGATTCGCGCGCGAGTACGGCTCCTTGCCAAACCGCCACTCCTCCTTTGAGAGCTTGCAGTTTGAAAATTAGTTCACCAAGTGAGCTACCTCCGCGTGAGGTATCTCCTTGGTGCACAGCCGGCTTGGGTCTCGATGCCCGCTCATCTGGCATATCATGTGAGGGCAGCCCTGGAGTGGGAGCACCCGGCGCGCCATGAAGGTGGTTAGCAAGTCGGGCCCGGTAAGGCCCTCCGACCTCACCATCACCCTGAGCCGCGAGACGGCGGTGACTCCGGAGGCCGGCAGCGACCTGACCTGATATGACCAGTTAGGCCGCTTCCCAGACGGCGGGCCGGCTATGTAAGCTGGCAGATTGACCTAGTCGCCCTCCGGGTAGACGCTCTTCACATAGAAGTACGACTGCTGCCACATCTTCACCGACTATATCAGCGTGATGGGGGGAAATGGATTCTCGGCAGCTGGCCTCCGCACTGCGACGAAGGCACCGCACTACGCCTCCATGCTCTTGACAACGGTGCCGAGCTTCGAGTAGAAGAACTCGCCCCAAAGGTCGATGGTGGGGAGGACGCCGAGATAGCCCTCGCACAGGGTGACGAAGGCGGACAGCAGCACCACCATATTCGGAGTGAGGTGGTGCGGCTGGAGGTTGTAAAAATCAAGAAAGACCCAGAAGAAGCCGCTTGCCGGCAGGCCGAGGCTGCGCAGGCAATGCGACCTGAAGATGACGCGCTCGCCCTCCTCCGACGCCGGCGAGATCTCTCGCTCCGGCGCAAGGCGGACCCTCACGTAGTCCTCGTCGGGCAACCGCCGCGTCTTGCGAAGGAAATCGATGTGGTCTTCATGGACGTTGGAGCCGTCCCAGGATCCCGCGCGTGCCATGAAGACGAGAAGCTTTACGGAGAAGGCGCAACGGCCTTGTGCGCACAGCTCAGCAGCAGTAGACCACGGCGCAGCAAGATGTCCGGAGGTGTGGTGCGGCGGCGGACAGCAGCAGCGACGGAGAAGAAGAGAAGATGGCGGAGGAGGGTGCGAGCGCGCGTGCGTCTGCCGCTCCCCCTCCTCCCCCTATTTATAGCCGCAGAGCGACGAAGCCGAGGGGGCGGGCAGTGGGAGGCATGGGATTAACTGCGCCCACTCCTCCCACGCCCCCGCAATTATCGTGCCTTAACGGCTTGTAATAACTGCCACTGGAATGCCAACCGTCTGCCTCGGCCACAGAGGATCCGTGCGTGGGCTGAGGCATGGTAGTGGGGGGGCCCAGCCTGCAGCGATGTCCCGTCGTGCGTGTGGGATGGCAGGCTGGTCCAGCCAAAAGGTGCCACATGGCACGCGGACGGCGGGCGGCCGGCCCGGCGCCCGGCGCGCGCACCATCTGTTTCCCGCCTTCAGACTCCAAAACCTTCCAGGCGGTGCGACTGGTTGTGGCCGACTCCTAGCTGTCGGCTCTTCACAATAGGAAGCTGCTTGGGCTTCTCATTCCCTCTTCAACCCGGGAAGCCCGACCAGCTTCGGGGACTACTGTTGGGGTAAATGACCACGGGTAGCCTAACTAGCTCCCCTTGGCTCTTCAAAAAATATCAGGCCGACTGGGCCCTCAAACATCCAAGACGCAAGGCCGCCTTCTCCTGGCCGGCTGTCTCATCGGCCGGCTACTGGAAGGCGGCAAGGACCCATGAGCCCTCTCAAAGCAGGACGACTCCTAGCAGATGGCCTGACCTATACCCTCAAAGTTTGCACCCACATAACGGTGATGAGACGGGGCGTGGCTACAGTGTAGCCTGCCACCCCCGAATCCCGGAGCGAGCGTGGCCACAGTGCGTCGTACGGTGCGGCCATTCCCCGTCCGGCGCGGCACTATTGCCACGTTGACCGTGATATCGCCCACGACAGGCTGTCAGTACGGCCCGTAGGCGGCGGGCCCCTCCTGCCAAAGAGATACCGGAAGGCGGCTGGACTCGACCAGTCGGCACAGGAGGAGGCCGGCATCCAGAAGCCGGCCTGCCCCCTGCCCTAGGAGTTTGCGCACCATTAAGCAGATAAGACGGGGTAAGGCTACAGTGAACGCCTGCCAGGCAGCGGCACTGTAGCCATGCTTACCCCGACAAGGCCATCATCACCAAGAGTAAGGCTACAGTAACCAGCAGCCGACAAGACCCCCGGGCGGTGGGCCCAGCCTGTCGGCCCAGAGGCGGCAGCCGGCGGGCCCCAACGGCCGGCGGAGAAGCCAGCGACCAAAGACACTAACCGCCTGGACCAACATCCAACCGGATTACCGTTGTACCCCTTGGGGGTAGGCCTATATAAACCCCCCCAGGGCACCCATGCAAAGGGTTGATCTCTTAGAGTTACACCCACCACATAGAGAGAAGAGAAGAGCTAGCCTTCCCCTTCCTCTTCCTCTAGCAAAATAGCTCAAGGAGCATCTTGTAGCTACTTGTTGATCTAGTGATCATGCAGAGACCCCGCAGAGCAGGCCTAGGGCTGTTATCTCCTAGGAGAGACCCGAACCAGGTTAAGATTCGCCGACGTGCATGTCTTCGCCTTATCCCGTTTCCAGGCACCGGCGATGTCTTACTAGCTCCCACAATGATTAGCCACCCATTGGCATATGTTGCACCTATCACCCGACAGAAGGTGGCTGAGGGTTTTGGAGCAATATCACTGAGCACTTTGAGCAAGTCGACCATTAAGCAACACTTCATCCCCTTTTAATAGTATTGGATTTCCTATGGACTCAATGTGACCTTGGATCACTTAAATAGAAATGAAGAGTCTTGAGCTTTTACCAATCTTTGTCCTTAGCATTTAGAGGGGTTCCACATCCTCTTGTCCTTGCCACTCCACTGTTGAACTTGTTTGAAATGTACTAGATAAAACTATTAGTCCAACAAAAGATATGTTGACATTAATTACCAAAATCACCCAGGGAGCACTTGTGTTTTCAAGTAGTGGGCTTGTCCTCCGTCTTCCAAGGCATAGGCTCTCCATCATAAAATGATGAATGTGTTTCCGGAGTCCTGATATCTGTAGCTAAACTCATACCTTTAAACCTGGTTTCATACTCAAAATTTTGGTTTCGCAAGTCATAAATTTGGGCCTGAAGATGATAAGTCCGACCAATGAGCTTGACAATGACGTCCCCAATATCCTCGTTGTCCACTTTGTGCTCATGGACGAATTCCATGATCATGGAGTGGTTGGCGCTGAGAATGCGCTCTACCATCCCTTGGCACTTGAAGAACTCGTGCTCCACTACTTCAAGCCTGGCCTTCTTGCTTTTGTCCTTCTTGTGCCCTTGAATGTCCCGGATGTGAAGCACCCCCTCACACAATGGCTTGAGTGTGTTTCATCACCTCTGGTAGGTAAGGGTTGATGACCTTCTCGTAGAACTTGTCCTTGGGCGAACTTAGAGGCTCCATGGCGGTCTAGATCTGTCAGAAAAATAGCCCGAAACAAGAATAGTGGAGAAACTTGTGATACGGTGGTCAAAACATCTGGGAGTATATCTAAT
Organism: Triticum dicoccoides; assembly: GCF_002162155.2. NCBI lineage: Eukaryota > Viridiplantae > Streptophyta > Magnoliopsida > Poales > Poaceae > Triticum > Triticum dicoccoides. The sequence goes on from NC_041389.1 coordinate 185,830,201, forward strand.
GATTTTTTATCTTGAGAAAAAAGTATTTGGGAAGAAAATGGAGTCGGGAAGGCACACAAGGGGCCCACAAGGCAACCTAGTGCGCCTAGGGGGTAGGGCGCGCCCTGTTGCCTTGTGACTTCCTCATGGGTCCCCTCCACTGGTTCTTAATTTTGTATTTTTTCTAATATTCCAAAACAGACAGAAGTAATTTTTATGGAATTTTTTGACTATAGACTTGCAAGATATGATCAAGAACTCACATATATTCATGAAAACATAATAGGTTCAGATCTGAAATCATGGCACTCGGAACCTAGTGACCAGAATTAAGCATAGCAAAGTCATAGCAACATCAATCTCAGAACATAGTGGATACTAGGGATCAAACCCTTACAAAACTAACTTGATTACATGGTAAATCTCATCCAACCCATCACCGTCCAGCAAGCCTATGATGGAATTACTCATGCACGGCGGTGAGCATCGAAATTGGTGATGGAGGATGGCTGATGATGACAACGGCGATGAATCCCCCTCTCTGGAGCCCCAAATGGACTCCAGATCAGCCCTCCCGAGAGAGATTAGGGCTTGGCGGCGGCTCCGTGTCGTAAAACGCGATGAAACTTTCTCTTTGGATTTTTTCTGCGCGAAACAGAATATATAGAGTTGGAGTTGAGGTCGGTCGAGCATCAGCGGGCCCACGAGACTGGGTGTGGGCCCCCTGGCCTTGATTCTTTCACAAGTATTTTTTATATTTTCCAAAAGTTATCTCCGTGGATTTTCAGGTCATTCCGAGAACTTTTGTTTTCTGCACAATAAACAACACCATGGCAGTTCTGCTGAAAACAACGTCAGTCCAGGTTAGTTTCATTCAAATCATGCAAGTTAGAGTCCAAAACAAGGGCAAAAGTGTTTGGAAAAGTAGATACGTCAGAGACGTATCAACTCCCCCAAGCTTAAACCTTTGCTTGTCCTCAAGCAATTTAGTTGATAAACTGAAAGTGATAAAGAAAAACTTTTACAAACTCTATTTGCTCTTGTTGTTGTAAATATGCAAAGCCAGCATTCAAGTTTTCAGCAAAGATTATAAACTAACCATATTCACAATAACACTTAGGTCTCATGTTTACTCATATCAATGACATAATCAACTAGCGAGCAATAATAATAAATCTCGGATGACAAAACTTTCTCAAAACAATCATAATATGATATAACAAAATGGTATCTCGCTAGCCCTTTCTGAGACTACAAAACATAAATGCAGAGCACCTTTAAAGATCAAGGACTGACTAAACATTGTAATTCATGGTAAAAGAGATCCAGTCAAGTCATACCCAATATAAACTAATAGTAATGAATGCAAATGACAGTGTGCTCTCCAGCGGGTGCTTTTTAATAAGAAGGTGATGACTCAACATAAAAGTAAATAGATAGGCCCTTCGTAGAGGGAAGCAGGGATTTGTAGAGGTGCCAGAGCTCGATTTTAAAATAGAGATGAATACCATTTTGAGCGGCATACTTTCACTGTCAACGCAACAACTATGAGATGGAAATATCTTCCATGCTACATGCATTATAGGCGGTTCCCAAACGGAATGGTAAAAGTTTATACTCCCCAACCACCAACAAGCATCAATCCATGGCTTGCTCGAAACAACGAGTGCCTCCAACTAACAACAGCCCTGGGGGAGTTTTGTTTAATTATTTTGATTTGCTTTGATCTTTTTCTATCATGGGACTGGGCATCCCGGTTACCAGCCATTTTCTCATGAATGAGGAGCACAGTCCACTCCTCTTGAGAATAACCCACCTAGCATGGAAGATACAGATAGCCCTAGTTGAAACATGAGCTGCTCGAGCATACAAAACAGAATTTCATTTGAAGGTTTGGAGTTTGGCACATACAAATTTACTTGGAACGGCAGGTAGATACCGCATATAGGAAGGTATGGTGGACTCATATGGAATTACTTTGGGGTTTATGGAGTTTGGATGCACAAGCAGTATTCCCGCTTAGTACAGGTGAAGGCTAGCAAAAGACTGGGAAGCGACCAACTAAGAGATCGACAACAGTCATGAACGGTGAGACATACGATGGTGCACCCACCTCTCCCTCCCGGCGTCCTAGGTTCTCCGGCGATCTCCCTCTCCAACCTCTAAATCTTGGTCTTTCTCCACGCATCATCTCCGGCGTCATCTGATCTCTCTTCTTATACCCATCTCCCATGGGTCATCAAGGGGGATCAACTTTAGATCTGGATTTTTCAAGAGGTGTGGCTTTTGCGGAGGACGTTTTCAGATCGTGTGGACGATGCATTCATCCAGTGGACGACACGAGCCATTTTATTATGGTCGTGTCTTTTAGCAGGCATAATTTTCGTCTTAATGATGATTCAGTGGCGGCGGCTTTGGAATCTGCAATTGGTGGATCTGCAATTGATCTGCCGGTACAACTCATTAAAGACAAGGTATTTTCATTTATTGTCTCATGCAAACGAGTTGGCCTTCTTATTCTTCAATTGAGATCTTTTGTGTGCCCACAATTCAAATGTTTCTTCCATCTTTGGGGGAATGGTGGCCCTAATTGGAAACGTGAGTTTCTTATTTGGAAGAAGGAATGTGATGCTGAGTGGATCTTAATCAGTCCCTCTAAGAGGCGTGCTTCTCTTGGTTTGATCGCTATGCACAAACCACCATCAAAGTCCGCTCTGCGCTCAGGATCTGGATCTAAAAAGAAATTTTCGTTTGCAACGTTTCAGCAATACAATGTTCGCAAGGGGTACAGTTATCCTGCTTTGCCTGGTCTGGTTGATGCTGTTGCTCATGCTGGGTATTCTGTTCTTCCTCGTGAACGGCTTATTTTGCCCCCGCCGCCGGCGACTGAACTCCGATGGACGGTGGCTGAGCCACCCATCACTTTTGGAACAGTTAACGTTCATGAGATTTCTTCGGCAACGTCTCCTGTGGCCACGCCAACCACCATCGACGTCAATCTGCATGTGCATGGGAACGAGCTGGTTGGGTCAGTTTCGAGCCCAGCCCATGATGCTTCTTCGGCCCATTCATCACATCCGGTGCTTCCCATGGCCCAGGTTGTCTCCCCGGCCCTAACAAACCAGAATCATATATCTCCGTCTGGTTTCGGCAACAAGGCAAATATTGATTTGCAACCGTCTGAATTATCTGGAATCTCATCTGATTTAAATGAATTTATTGATGACATGGTTTTTAATGTGTGGAAATGTCAGAACTGCTTGTCCATGGTTCATTTAACCAAAGAGTGTACCAGCAGGGTACGTTGCCGTAGATGTTTTCGGTTGGGGCACAGGGCAAAGGGCTGTTCGGATTCTACTCCTTCACCAACTTACAAGTGGGTCCCACCGATCAAATCTGGCGATTCTAGCCGGTCAGTGGGTTTTTCTACGCTGGATGCCTCGATTTCCTCCATAGCTAGTCCCGCTGGGTCTCTGCCCAGTCCCATCGAGCCTGCCACCCCATCAATTCCGCCCCTGCCTGTAGAGTCACCGCCCACAACGCCTCAACCTCCCCCTTCGCCGCCTGCATCACCTCCTCCGCCTTGCTCATCGCAGCTGCATCGCCCGCTGCTTCGCCGCCCATCTCTACTGCTCAGAGCTTCTCTCCTTCGGCACCGGCAATGGCAACCTTTGCGCTGGACCCTATGGACTTTGTTCCGCATGGCTTCGACATCATCGACGGTGACGAGCTGCGTCTGCCCCGTACCTTCTTCGCGCCTGCGGTGGCTCCTGATCGGCAGCATGAAGACTATGCCATCGCCATTGTCGAGCCAGCTCCTCTGCCTGAAGAAATCGCAATCTTTCGGAACATGGTCAGTGACTTTGTTGTTAATGATCTAGGTAGAGCAGTTCTAGATGCCCAACCTTGGATACAAGGAGTTGGGCTTTTTTGCTTCCGTAGTGCTCTGGCTCGTCAAGCTCTTGTGGATCATCTGCCTTTCAATCTGGGCAATGATAGATTCGTTAGATTCATCCCGCATGATGAGGGAATAAATTACAGAGCTACACAGGGTTTTCGCCGTGGATGGGTTATGCTGCTTGGTGTTCCTTTGGATTATAGGCGCTCACAGTACCTTGCGGACGTGATTAGCACCTTCGGTAGATTTCACCATTGGCACCAAGATGACCCCATGCTTGTCCGCTCGCTGGCTTATGTTTCTTTTCCAGCGCCAACTCTGGTTCCTTGCTCTGTCACTTATAGAGAATATGCGGACTTTGGTGGTGCTAGGATCTCTTGGTCTGCTCCTGTGTACATCTTGTCAGCGGATTTTGCAGATGTTCTTCCTGCAGATGAGGACCCCATGCCCTTCAATGGCAACCCACACCCCCTCCCTGGCAATCTGAACTTTGAGAATCATAATTGGGTTATGCCTGAATTCCCCGAACTGGGATGGAATGATGTGCCACAACCAGTTATCGAGCAACAAAACAATGTAGTGCATCAGGTTCAGGAAGATGTGCAGCATGATGATGTTCAGGAAATACAGTCACAGGAGTCCATTGTTCTGCAACATTCAGATGTATCAGTAAACAATATTGACAATGAGGCTGAAGTTGCTGTCTTCCAGCCCCCAATGGGTCCACAGCAACCTCCTCTCTTGATTGGGCAAGTTCTCACCATCTATGGACCAGTTTTGCCGCCTGTGATGCAATGGCAACGTTCTTTTGAGAAGATGTTGCCTTTCATATGGTCTTCAACCATCCCACAGTTTGTTTTCAAGTCTGACATTGGTTCTTTGCTCATTGCTAGAGCTCTCTGCTTTGATGATCTGGATGCCCCAGTTTCTGAAGCATTTGAATTTTCTTCAGTGCCTGAGGTAACTCTGAAGAGGGCAAGGAAGACTCAGGCCACAAAGATCATGGTTGACACTGAGGTTCGGCGCAGTGCGCGTCTGAGTGCTCTCCGCAACGGCTACCGCAAAGCAACTAATGGTATTTCTCCCAAGAAGCCTCATATTCCAAAGAAACGCAAGATCAGCAGCTCCCAGTCTGAGAGCAAACCTTCTGTGCCACCACCAACTGCTATTGTTGATCTTCAACGCATTGGTGCCCGTCTTCGAATCGCACCTGAGAAGATCTCCATGGATAAGCTTGTTGCTAATCCGGCCAAGTCATGCAGCAGCCAAGGTTCTGATGATTAATTACAGCCTGCAGGGATCTGGTCGATGGCGTACCGTAATCGCCATTTATCTTTATTTTCTTGTTCTGAACTATGTGTTGATCGTCTGCTGTGTGGACCAATGTGGGTCATTGCGTGGCCTATTTACTATGCTTTTCCTTTTGGTTTGTAATGAATCAGACAAGTTTTAAGGAGTGGAAGGTGCTATGTTGGAATGTTCGTGGTCTCAATTCTGAAGCTCGTCAGCTTGCTGTTAGGCAGAAGATAGATGAAAGTGGTTGTTCTGTTATCTGTCTCCAGGAAACTAAATGCATGCAAATGGATCAGCGATTCATTAGGAAGTTTTGCCCGAGGCGCTTTGATAATTCTGTTTTCGTACCTTCTAATGGTGCGTCTGCTGGGATGGTGGTTGTTTGGAATTCATCCTTTTTCACAGGTTCTTTAATTGAGTCCAAAACCTATGGGATCATCGTGGAGTTTAAATCCAAACACACCTCAGAAACTTGGACTCTAGTCTCTGTTTATGGCCCGTGTCAGGGACCTACCTGTGATGAATTCGTTCAATGGCTATATAATCTTGATATTCAGTTTGGTCAGAACTGGCTGCTTTTAGGTGACTTCAACTTCATGAGATCTTTGGAGAACCGCAACCTTCCAGGAGGTGATGCTAACGATATCTTCTTGTTTAATGAGATAATTGGTCACTTAGGCCTTATTGAGTTACCGATCAAGGGCCGTCAATATACATGGTCGAATATGCAAACCTCGCCACTTCTTGAACAGATAGATTGGTTTTTCACTTCGGTCACTTGGACATCTGAACACCCCAACACAATGGTTTTTCCCCTTGCACGCACTGCCTCTGACCATGTTCCGTGCGTTGTCTCGATTGCCACTTGTATCCCCAAGGCAAAGGTTTTTCGACTTGAAAATTATTGGGTGGATTTGCCCGGGTTTGCAGACTGTGTTGCTGAGGTTTGGAATAGGCCAGTGGTCAAATCGTCGATTGCATTAACAATTTCGGCTAAGTTTAAGTCCCTCCGCTACGCTCTCAAGAAATGGCATTTGAATCTGTCTACAGTCAGAGCTTTAATTGCTGATTGTAATAAAGTGATTATTTTTTTGGATAATCTTGAGGAAATTAGGCCTCTGAGTTGGCCGGAGTTCAACTTTCGTAGGATTGTTAAATTGCATCTCGAGGATATCTTACATTGGCAATTTATCTATTGGAAGCAACATTGCACGATACGAAACATCAAAGTTGGTGAAGAGAATTCAAAATTTTTTCATGCCATGGCTACAGAAAGATTCTGTAGGAATACTATCTCCTCGATCAAGTCGGTGCAGGGGGATGTGGTCACGGACCATCAACAGTTGGCGGGAATGTTCTGGGCTGATTTCAATCAGCGGATGGGCCAATCAAAAGGCATTCAGATGGGATTTGATCTAGACACATTAATTACCCGCATTGATGGTCTAGAGGAGTTGTCTTTACCATTCACTGATGCTGAGGTGGATGCGGTAATTAAGTCTATGCCTACCGACCGTGCTCCAGGACCAGACGGGTTTACTGGGCTTTTCTTAAAGAAATGTTGGCATATTTTGAAGGATGACTTTATGAAACTGGTGCACGAATTCTATGAAGGGAAATGTAATTTGGAGTGTCTAAACACGTCTCTTATCACCCTCGTTCCGAAGAAACTAAGCCCTAAATATGTTGGTGATTTTAGGCCAATATCATTGACCAATACTTGTTTAAAGTTCTTAACGAAGCTCTTGGCAAATCGTCTTCAAGGGGTGATCCTCAAATGTATACACCAAAACCAATATGGTTTTCTTCGGTGTCGATCCATCCAGGACTGTTTGGCATGGTGTTTTGAATACATACACCAATGCAAAGCTTCCAAAAGGCCTATCATTCTCCTGAAACTAGACTTCACAAAGGCGTTTGACACCATTGAGCATGAGTTGATACTTAGGATTTTGAAATGTAAGGGTTTTGATAACCGTAGGACTAGTTGGATTGACAGCATTCTATCGACAGGATCCTCTTCAGTCCTTCTGAATGGAGTGCCTGGTAATAATTTTGTCTGTCGTTCAGGTGTTCGTCAAGGTGATCCGCTATCTCCATTGCTCTTTGTGATCGCGGTGGATTTGCTCCAATCGGTTGTAAACGAGATGTGCTCCAGGAATATTCTCACATTGCCAATCCCAACTACCTCGATGGACTATCCGATCGTGCAATATGCTGATGATACGCTCATTGTTCTTCCAGCTGTTGATAGTTAGCTCATTGCTTTCAAACAAATGCTTGATGTCTTTGCCAAATCAACCGGCCTCAGGGTGAACTTCAGTAAGTCCTCTTTGATACCAATCAATATGACTGATGATGAAGGCACACGTGTTGCTGCATTGCTTGGACGTGATGTTGGTACTATGCCATTCACTTACCTCGGCCTACCAATGGGCACTTCCCGGCCAACAATTTATGATCTGTTGCCTTTGGTGGATCGTATTGAAAGACGATTATCTGCGTCTTCTTGTCTCTTGAATCAAGGCAGCCGGCTACAACTCTTACAGTCTGTACTAAGTTCTATGCCAATATATTTCTTGTGCACCCTTTCGTTACCGGAGGGTATATTGAAGCAGATCGAGCGGATTATGCGACAATGCTTGTGGAGAGGGAACTCGGATACGCCTTGGCAGTCTTTGGCGGCTTGGGATTTGGTATGTCGTCCTAAAACTTGTGGTGGTTTGGGAGTTTTGGACTTGGGCATTCAAAACGATGCCTTACTCATCAAGCACCTTTTCAGGTTCCTTAATAAGATGGACGTACCATGAGTATCTCTTATCTGGAACACTTATTACGCTTATGCACCCCCCAAGTCACGCAAAACTGCAGTTCTTTCTGGTGGAGAGATGTACTCAAGCTCTATGATAAGTTTTGTAACTTGGCTGTTCCACAAGTACGATCGGGGGATACAGTGATTTTCTGTCTTGACCGTTGGCAATTTAACAATGCAACGGTTAACATGCGGCTTCAATTTCCAAGACTCCACTCCTTTGTCATTGATGACACTGTAACAGTCAAGGATATTTTGGAGTTACCCGAACCATCTGACAACCTTCATCTACCATTGTCTGTTGAGGCCTTTGAGGAGTTCAATCAACTTCAGGTATTCCTTAATATGGTTCAACTTCAAGAAGGGGTTAAAGATGTCTAGAAATGGCCTTCCAAGACTAGTGACTATCAGTCCAAGATATACTACTTGCCATGCTTTTCGGACAATGTGGTTGACCCCATCTTTAAGTGGATTTGGAAATGTTCTTGTACTCTGAAGTTTAAGGTTTTTGGTTGGCTCCTTCTGATGGATCGTCTAAACACTAGAGACATGATGCAGCGACGGCACTGGATCATACAGGATGACACTTGTGTTCTATGCCATTTGGCATCACATGAGGACAGAGCACACCTATTCTTCGCCTGCAATTTTAGCCAACGTATCTGGAATTATCTGGGTATTTCATGGAATCCACAGCCAGACCAGACCACTTTTGACATGGCTTCTGATGCTAGGAGAGATTTTGGGCATCCTTTTTTCCCTGAGGTAGTATTCACTACCACTTGGAATATTTGGATACAAAGGAATGGGAAGATCTTCAGGAATGAAACACCTTCTTTCAGGGCATGGAGGAGGAATTTTTTGCAGGACATCTCTCTTTTAGCTCATAGAATCAAATGTAAATATAGGAATAGTTTAACCTCTTGGATAGCTTCCTTACCCTAATCACTTATTTTGTAAGTATTACTCTCTCCTCCTCTCTCTTAACTTTGTAACTTTGTACTACTTTGCTTTGAGTTTTAATAAAAGACTGTGAGGCTGTTGCCTTGCAGTACATAGTAAAAAAACAGTCATGAACATGCATTAAAATTAATCTATACCAGGTGCAAGCATGAGTAGGATATAATCCACCATGAACATAATTATCGTGAAGGCTATGTTGATTTGTTTCAACTACATGCGTGAAAATGTGCCAAGTCGAGTCACTCAATTCATTCAAAGGAGGATACCATCCCATCATACCGCATCACAATCATTTTAATAGTATGTTGGCACGCAAGGTAAACCATTATAACTCATAGCTAATTAAGCATGGCACAAGCAACTATAATCTCTAAATGTCATTGCAAATATGTTTACTTCATAATAGGCTAAATCAGGAACGATGAACTCATCATATTTAGAAAAACAAAAGAGGTCGAGTTCATACCAGCTTCTCTTATCTCAATCAGTCCATCATATATCGTCATTATTGCCTTTCACTTGCACGACCGAACGGTGCGTATAATAATAATAGTGCACGTGCATTGGACTAAGCTGGAATCTGCAAGCATTCAACTCCAGAGAGAAGACAAAATAATATGGGCTCTAAGTTAAATAAACAATCATGCATATGAGAGCCACTAAACATTTTCAATATGGTCTTCTACTCTTGACCCCCAAAGGAAAGAAAAGAAATAAAACTATTTACACGGGAAAGCGCCCAACAAGCAAAAAGAAGAACGAGAAATAATTTTGGGTTTTCATTTTAATTACTACTACAAGCACGGACATTAAACTAACTAATTTTGTTTTTACTTAAAGTTTATCAAACACACAAGAAGAAAGCTAGAAAAAGAAATTAAACTAGCATGGATAATACAATGAAAGAGTATCACTACTAGGGAAAACCCTAGCAGTAGCGCGGGTTTTGTGTCCACTAGTAGCGCGGGAGGCCGCGCTACTAATAAGGCGCTACAGCTATTGCTTAGCACTAACGCGTGCCCGCACGCGCTACTGCTAGGACAAATAGTTGCAGCGTTTATTCAGTACCACACTACTGCTAAGGTAAGTGTTTTCTGTCCATCGCTATTAGTATTTTTATATTTTTTTATTTTTAGTGTATTTATGCGCCATCGTACAAATATTGGTACAATACCAGTTATGAGGTTTACATCATTATGTCCATAACAGTGTGTCAAATGAAGGTGGATTAGGTTCAAGTGGAGGCAATATGTGGTGCATGTCAAAAGTATACTACTAACCCAAACTTGATCTAGTTTGGACTAGTAGTACTTTCGATGTGCCACATGTTGCCTCCACTTGAATCTAATCCGCCAGCACAAGCTATTTAATCATCATCATAGTCATTACCACCAACAGTATTTATTTAATCACCACTAACACTAGCTAATAATAATCATCATAGTCATTACCACCAACACTAGTTATTTTATCATCAAAGTAATAGTGTAGCACATCATCATCCTCAAACTCATTTCTAGCTAGCTAATCACTCCTGCTGCTCTCTCTTAGGTAAAATAACATAAAACATGTATAGCTCTCCTCCTTGATCAAACTGGAGCATGCAGATGAACCTGTCTCCTAATCGTGGGTAGCGCATCTGTTTGCTGCCCCCTAGTACTTCTCTGCGCTCCCCCATCACATATTTGGTCCAGTCTTGCACTATTAAGCATCTGTCGCTAATCTTGAATGCACTAAAGTAATCTGTAGGATATCTTGGCCGTAAGCTGATAATACTCATGGTACCTTTAGTCTCGATCCCATAAGGCACAACATTCATCGGGAGTCCCTGTTGAAGAATGTCGTATGGTAACATACTTAGCAATGAAGTTTAGCTTCAAAAATAATGTATGGAAAAGATGCACTGATGACAAATAGTAAAAATCTTACCATCCTTCCTAAATAGATGTGACTGTAGTTCATTACGAACACTATTGGTCGCACATTTTCAGTACTAACATTTCTAAATGCAGGAAGAAAATTTGTCTTGACAGTATCAAGATCCTCAAGCCATGAAACATAATAACCGAGCTCCTCGCAGTTGAGTTCAGCCCCAGGACAGTATACGGTCCTGTCTACCAAGCGCTGGACATGTTTGCTTGCACCGAAATAAGCTGACAATACAAATTAGTTGTCAACTATTTTTGAATAAACAATATCAAAGACATAAATATGGTTGAGAAACTTACAAAATGGTATAAATGGAGGCGTCTGCACATCGACCCAGATGTCAGTATTACCTTCAATATCATCTTCCGGACAAATATCAAAGGTGATAACCATATCAGGCTCAAATGCATAAGTCTTGCATAGTGCTCGCCATGTTTTGCATCCAAAATAGGTGTAGTCGTCTGAATTGTATAATTTTGCATGGAAAATATAACCATGCTCGGTCTTCAAGTAAACTTTCTTTTCCTCCATACTATGACTGAAACCTATCTTATCCAATACAAAAACTCTTGCATGGCAGGGGATACGCTAGTAGAATAGTAAAAAAATATAAGTTGAAGCAAATGAAGCAGATGTCATGCTTAATTACGAAAAAAGACTTGTCGTTGTGACTTACTGTATCCACTTCGAAGTTCTCGTCTAGCTTGATGCTGAAGCGCCTATCATCATCTAGGAAGATTCCGTCGCACAGGCCGCGCTCGTCTTCGCAGTATTTGCAAATACCGAAATCCTTTTCGTCGTCAGACATTTCCTATGTTCATAGTTAAAACATTAATTGAAAATCGATCGAAGACAATTACCAAGATACTCAACACACAAATCCGGGCACTCAATATTTCCTACATATTCTGGCACAAGTCATGCCAAAATTCACGGAAAAATCCGACATGACCTTTGCTAAAATAGGACATATCGAGCGCCTGAAATTTGCCGGAACGGAAATGAATCAACACTCCGGCAAAACATAGGCCACTCGGAGGTGTAACCTGCAAAGATGACCGGCCACTTGGATATTGAGCAACACAAGATGTACATTTCAAAATATCTTATAGGACTCAAATTAGCATGCATTCAATAAGCAAAAGTAAATCATCTCATGCGTCCGTACATCGTCGAATATTATCACTAATACATCACGAATAGTGTCATACATATAACATCACTAATACAACTAAAACCCTAGCACACGACGGGTATCGGCGTGGGCGGTGGACACCCACAGAGAAGGAACCATCACAGGATCATAGCTCCAGTGAGATCCCCGGAGAACCTGTCAGGTATTGGAGAACGGCCTATGCTCCAACGCAAACAAGTAGCGACGAACGTGCGCGTCCTCCTCACTGACACGGTGACGCACCACCTCCGCGGAGTCCTTGAGCCTCTGGATCGTCACTGGCCCACGCGACCGCCACCCAAGAAAGTTCGGGTCAACGACAGGCTGGCTCCTCACCAACCTGCGCCCCCCCCGGTAGGTAGCGCCTCCCAGTACCACCCCAGCGGAGCCCAGTCCCGGACATGGTCGATCTGGTCAAGTAGGTGTTGTCCTCCGCCGACTCGACGACGAGGATGCGGGATAGGCATCGTCCACGTCGAGGCGGGAAAATGCTTTAACTAAAAAATAGAAACAAGTTCTTACTAACTAGTTCTATTAATTCAACTAGTTCTTACTAAAAATAAACTTACTATAAATAAAAATATTCTAGTACCTAATTAGTACCTAGTTCTTACTAACTAATTAGTACCTAGGAACTACTGCCCTAATTACCATCTAAGTAATTAACTAACTAGCACTAAAAATAGCCTAGGGTTCATACTAACTAGCACTAAATAGCTAGGGTTCATACTAAGCAGAGAAGAGGGATCGGAAGGGGAGAGTGCTTACAGAGGGCGGGGAGAGAGATGGGGTCGGGGGAGACGGCAGCACCGAGGCGCGGCGAGGCGCGGTCGAGGGAGACGACGGCGAGGCGGGGTCGGGGAGACGACGGCGAGGCG
>NC_041389.1:185843571-185879194 GCF_002162155.2 Triticum dicoccoides
GAGATGGAGGCGAGGCAGGGTCGGGGGAGACGGCGGTGAGATGGGGTCGGGGGAGACGACGGTGAGGCGGGGTCGGGGGAGACGGTGACGAGGCGGAGGCGATGAGGAATAGTAGAGGAGAATTGGGGGAGGAAGCAGAGGAGAGGGAATCAGGCCGCGCGGGGGTTTAGGTGAAAATAGCTTTAACTATAGCGTGGGGAGGAAAAATGCGCTGCTACTAAAATCCATAGTCGTAGCACTGTTCGTAGAAGGGCGCTACTACTATACCTACCACGTCGGGAACTGTGTGGGAATTATAGTAGTAGCGCTTTCTGTTCCTACCGCGCTACTGCTAAGCGGGTAACAGTAGCGCTGTTCTGCCAGACACGCTACTGCTAAGTAGCAGTTGCGCCTCATTTTAACAAGCGCTACTGGTAACATTCTGTGTATAAGGTTTCCCTAGTAGTGTATGAGCACCGTCAACTAGAATAGTGTGTGAACATGAATGTAAGGTTGGTGAGAAATACGTACTCCCCCAAGCTTAGGATTTTGGTCTAAGTTGGTCTAATGCCAAGGATAGCCTGGCTGATATCCGAAGTTATAATTGGGGTCGTACTGAGATGCAGCAGCCAATGCATCCTGAGCTGCGGCGTATTGACGAGCTGCCTCCCGCTCTCCCCTCGTGTTTGGCTGCCTCCTCCCTGGTAACAACATATCTTCGTTTTGCCTGGTAATCAAAAAGGGAAGGAGCAGGGAGAGTAACATGGACAGTGCAGCGTCTGTCAAGATTAGTCGATACTAGAGGAATTGTTCATTCCACAAAAGAAAATGATGTTTCACCATCGCGTCATAATCTAAATAAGCAGGAGGCAACTATATATCCTCCTCTCGTGGAGATATACCAAGATAATTGGTAACACGGGTCACATAAATCCCTCCAAATAAATCTCCAGATATACCATTATTATGCAACCTACGTGCAACTATTGCCCCCAAGTTGTAATGTTTATTACCTAACACAGCACTCTTGAGGATGCAAAGATCAGGGACACACATGTGACATGCTTCATCTTTACTATTAATGCATCTACCAATGAAGAGAGCAAAATAATGTATAGCAGGAAAATGAATGCTCCCTATGGTAGCTTGTGCTATATCCCTAGATTCTCCCACAGTAATACCAGCGAGAAATTCTTTATATTCAGATCCATGGGGTTCATGAACATTGCACCACTGTGGGAGTTTGCAAGTAGTAGTAAAATCTTCTAGGTCCATGGTATAAGATTGATCATAAATATCAAACAGGACATTCTGAGAATTACGCGAAGATGTAAATTTAAACCTTCTCACAAATGAATCAGTCAATTGGTAGTATTGAGGACACTTATCTTGTATGAAGTCCTCAAGATCGGCGTTACGCACATACGCGTCAAATTCATCCTTGATGCCTGCATTAACCATAAACTCTTCTGATGGCCACTCGCAAGCCCGCACTTCGGCTTCCCTTGGTGGTTCATCGTCTTGCTCACGCATAGCACGCCTAGGTCCTCTCTTAGTAGAGGAACCACCTTGGTACATTCTCCTGGACATATTTCATTCCTCTGAAAACTTTTTGAAATTTTTTAGTAACTTCAAAATAAAAGTGAATCAAACTAAACAAGATTGGTAGCAACTACTCCCACAAGTGCCTAGAGCCTATATCATGCATTAGAATTACTTGGGACCTCATAAATTTGACATGCAAGCTCAAGAACAGGGTCACCTATGCAGCAAAAAATGCAATGAATAAAGCACTAGAACAAAAACTAATTGGACCAATGGAGGAGTCACATACCAAGCAACAATCTCCCAAAGTAGTTTTGTGAATGGAGCTTTGAGCAAGGAGATCGAAAATCGCAGCAAAATGAGCTAGAACTCATTCTTGAGCTGGATGGAGATTTTTTTGGAACGAAGATGGAGTGTGTGGGTGCAAGAATAAGTGGGGGGGCCACCATGGGCCCACGAGTCAGGGGGCACGACCAGGGGGTGTGGGTGCGCCCTCCACCCTCGTGGCCAGGTGCTTGCCCCCCTGCAGTGTTCTCAGTGCCTAAAATCCTCTAATATTCCATAAAAAATCATACTAAATTTGCAGGGCATTTGGAGCACTTTTATTTTCGGGATACTTTTTATTACACGGATAACTCAGAAAACAGACAGATAATACTATTTTTGCTTTATTTGTTCTAAATAATAGAAAGTAAAATGAGAGTACAGAAGGTTGTGCCTTCTAGTTTCATCCATCTCATCATCGTCAAAATGAATCCACTAACAAGGTTGATCAAGTCTTGTTAACAAACTCATTCCGAATAACACGGAACCAGAGAAATTTCGAATAACACTAGCTTACCTCAACGGGGATATGAACATCCCCAACAATAAGAATATCATACTTTTTCTTGAGAAAAGGAAGAGGAAATTCAAAACCTCCAATAATAATAGTTGGAACTTTTCCAATAGAATTGATGCTATGAACTTGAGGTTCTTTCCTCAGGAAGTGTACCGTATGCTCATTACCATTAACATGAAAAGTGACATTGCCTTTGTTGCAATCAATAACAGCCCTTGTAGTATTAAAAAATGGTCTACCAAGGATGGTCGACATACTATCGTCCTCGGGAATATAAAGAATAACAAAGTCCGTTAAGATAGTGACATTTGCAACTACAACAGGCACATCCTCACAAATACCGATAGGTATAGCAGTTGATTTATTGGCCATTTGCAAAGAGATTTCAGTAGGTGTCAACTTATTCAATTCGAGTCTATGATATAAAGAGAGAGGCATAACGCTAACATCGGCTCCAAGATCACATAGGGCAGTTTTAACATAAATTCTTTTAATAGAGCATGGTATAGTCGGTACCCCTGGATCTCCAAGTTTCTTTGGTATTCCACCTTTAAAAGTATAATTAGCAAGCATGGTGGATATTTCAGCTTCCGGTATCTTTCTTTTATTTGTAATGATATCCTTCATATATTTAGCATAGGATTTAATTTAAGCATATCAATTAAGCGCATACGTAAGAAGATAGGTCTAATCATTTCACCAAAGCGCTCAAAATCCTCATCATCCTTTGTCTTGGATGGTTTAGGAGGAAAGGGCATGGGTTTCTGAATCCATGGTTCTTTTTCTCTATCGTGCTTCCTAGCAACAAAGTCTCTTTTATCATAACGTTGATTCTTTGATTGTGGGTTATCAAGATCAACAGCAGGTTCAATCTCTACTACATTGTTATTGCTAGGTTGAGCATCAACATGAACATTATCTTTAGCATTATCACCAAGTTCATGTTCATCACCTGATTGTGTTTCAGCATCAGAAAATAGAAATATCATTGGGATTCTCAGGTGTGTCTATAACAGGTTCACTAGAAGCATGCAAAGTCCTATCATTTTTCTTTTCTTCTTTTTAGAAGAACTAGGTGCCTCTAAATTATTTCTCTGAGAATCTTGCTCGATTCTCTTAGGGTGGCCTTCAGGTTACAAAGGTTCCTGAGTCATTCTACTAGTTCTAGTAGCCACTCTAACAGCAAAGTCATGTTTACCATTTAATTCATTGAGAAAATCACTTTGAGCTTTAAGTACTTGCTCTGCTTGAGTGGTAACCATAGAAGCATATTTGCTAATGAGTTTAAGTTCACCTTTAACTCTAGCCATATAATCAATCAAGCGTCCAATCTTGAAAGCATTATTCTTTAATTCTCTACCAACATAAGAATTAAAACTTTCTTGTCTAGACGTAAAGTCATCAAATTCATCTAAGCATGGGCTATGAAATTTAGTAGACGGGATTTAAATTTTATCAAATCTATAGAGAGAATTTACCTTTACTACCTGTGTCGGGTTATCAAGACAATGTGTTTCTTCAACAGGTGGTATATTAAGACCATGTATTTCTTTAATAGGAGGTAAATTTTTAACATCTTCAGCTTTAATACCTTTTTCTTTCATTGATTTCTTTGCCTCTTGCATATCTTCAGGACTGAGAAATAGAACACCCCTCTTCTTCGGAGTTGGTTTAGGAATAGGCTCATGAGCTGGCTCAATTGGCTCAGGAATTGCCTCAGGAATTGGCTCAGGAAGAGTCCAATTATTTCCATTAGTCAACATATTATTCAATAGTAATTCAGCGACTGTTCTTTCCCTGAAAACACAACCAGCACAACTATCCAAGTAGTCCTTGGAAGCATCGGATAGTCCATTATAAAAAATATCGAGTATTTCATTTTTCTTAAGAGGATGATCAGGCAAGGCATTAAGTAATCGAAGAAGCCTCCCCCAAGTTTGTGGGAGACTCTCTTCTTTGATTTGCACAAAATTATATATTTCCCGCAAGGCAGCTTGTTTCTTATGAGCAGGGAAATATTTAGCAGAGAAGTAATGAATCATATCCTGGAGACTGCGCACACAACTAGGATCAAGAGAATTAAACCAAGTTTTAGCATCACCCTTTAATGAGAACAGAAATATCTTAAGGATATAATAATAGTGAGACTTCTCATCATTAGTAAACAGGGTGGCTATATCATTTAACTTGGTAAGATGTGCCACAACAGTTTCAGATTCATAGCCATAAAAAGGATCAGATTCAACCAAAGTAATTATCTCAGGACCAATAGAGAATTCATAATCCTTATCGGTAACACAGATAGGTGAAGTAGCAAAAGCGGGGTCAGGCTTCATTCTAGCATTAAGAGATTGCTGCTTTCATTTAGCTAATAACTTCTTAAGATCATATCTATCCTTGCAAGCAAAGATAGCTCTAGCAGCTTCTTCATCCATAACACAACCCTCAGGAACAACAAGCAATTCATAATCAGGGGGAGAACCTTCATCATCACTATAATCAATAATTTCATTTTCAATAATTTCATTCTCTCTAACCCTAGCAAGTTGTTCATCAAGATATTCACCTAATGGCACAGTAGTATCACGCACATAAGTATTTTCATCATAAGTATCATGCATAGCAGAAGTGGCATCATCAATAACATGCGACATATCAGAATTCATAGCAGTAGTAGGTTTAGGTGTCACAAGCTTACTCAAAACAGAAGGAGAATCTAGTGCAGAGCTAGATGGCAGTTCCTTACATCCCCTCATAGTTGAGGGTAAAATCTTAGTTCTTTCATCTTTCAAGTTCCTCATAGTGATCAGCAGATATAAATCCCAAGTGACTCAAAGAATAGAGCTATGCACCCCGGCAACGGCGCCAGAAATTAGTCTTGATAACCCACAAGTGTAGGGGATCGCAACAGCTTTCGAGGGTAGAGTATTCAACACAAATTTATTGATTCGACCCAGGGAGAGCCAAAGAATATTCTCAAGTATTAGCAGTTGAGTTGCCAATGCAACGACACCTGGATAACTTAGTATCTACAGCAAAGTATTTAGTAGCAAAGTAGTATGATAGTAATGGTAATAGTGGCAAAAGTAAAGATAGCAATTTTGTAGTGATTGTAACAGTAGCAACAGAAAAGTAAATAAACGAAGCACAATATGTGAAAAGCTCATAGGCATTGGATCAGTGATGGATAATTATGTCAGATGCGATTCCTCATGTAATAGCTATAACATAGGGTGACACAGAACTAGCTCCAGTTCATCAATGTAATGTAGGCATGTATTCCGAATATAGTCATACGTGCTTATGGAAAAGAACTTGCATGACATCTTTTGTCCTACCCTCCCGTGGTAGCGGGGTCCTAGTGGAAACTAAGAGATATTAAGGCCTCCTAAGGGAGTCCTGGATTATGGGGTGTCCGGATGGCCGGACTATCACCGTTGGTCGGACTCCTAGACTATGAAGATACAAGATTGAAGACTCCGTCATGTGTCCGGATGGGACTTTCCTTGGCGTGGAAGGCAAGCTTGGTGATACGGATATGTGGATCTCCTACCATTGTAACCGACTCTGTGTAACCCTAACCCTCTTTGGTGTCTATATAAACCGGAGGGTTTTAGTCCGTAGGACGAACAACAATCATACCATAGGCTAGCTTCTAGGGTTTAGCCTCTCTGATCTCGTGGTAGATCTACTCTTGTACTACCCATATCATCAATATTAATCAAGCAGGAGTAGGGTTTTACCTCCACCGAGAGGGCCCGAACCTGGGTAAAAACATCGTGTCCTTGTCTCCTGTTACCATCCGCCTAGACGCACAGTTCGGGA
Source organism: Triticum dicoccoides (assembly GCF_002162155.2). Classification (NCBI taxonomy): domain Eukaryota; kingdom Viridiplantae; phylum Streptophyta; class Magnoliopsida; order Poales; family Poaceae; genus Triticum; species Triticum dicoccoides. The sequence continues at coordinate 185,849,762 of NC_041389.1, forward strand.
CCCCCTACCCGAGATCCGCCGGTTTTGACACCGACATTGGTGCTTTCATTGAGAGTTCCTCTGTGTCGTCACCTTTAGGCCCGATGGCTTCTTCGACCATCAACAACGACGCGGTCCAGGGTGAGACTTTCCTCCCCGGACAGATCTTCGTATTCGGCGGCTTTGCACTATGGGCCAACTCGCTAGGCCATCTGGAGCAGATTGAAAGCTACGCCCCTGGCCATCAGGTCAAATTTGGAAGTTTGAACTATACAGCTGACGTCTGTAGAGACTTGATCTTCGACGGGTTCGAGCCACAGCCAAGCGCGCCGCACTGTCACGATGTGCATGATCTAGCTCTACTGCCGGACAGTGCCCTGGAGGCCGCACAAGTGTCCGCTCCGACCCTTAGCTCGGAGCCGACTGCGCCTGAGGGAGTCCTGGACTAGGGGGTGTCCGGATAGCCGGACTATCATCATCGGCCGGACTCCAAGACTATGAAGATACAAGATTGAAGATTTCGTCCCGTGTCCGGATGGGACTTTCCTTGGCATGGAAGGCAAGCTTGGCGATACGGATATGTAGATCTCCTACCATTGTAACCGACTCTGTGTAACCCTAACCCTCTCCGGTGTCTATATAAACCGGAGGGTTTTAGTCCGTAGGACGAACAACCATTACAACAATCATACCATAGGCTAGCTTCTAGGGTTTAGCCTCCTTGATCTCGTGGTAGATCCACTCTTGTACTAGCCATATCATCAATATCAATCAAGCAGGAGTAGGGTTTTACCTCCATCGAGAGGGCCCGAACCTGGGTAAAAACATCGTGTCCCTTGTCTCCTGTTACCATCCGCCTAGACGCACAGTTCGGGACCCCCTACCCGAGATCCGCCGGTTTTGACACCGACATTGGTGCTTTCATTGAGAGTTCCTCTGTGTCGTCACCGATAGGCTTGATGGCTTCTTCAATCAATAACAACGCAGTCCAGGGTGAGAATTTTCTCCCCGGACAGATCTTCGTGTTCGGCGGCTTTGCACTGCGGGCCAATTCACTTGGCCATCTGGAGCAGATCGAAAGCTACGCCCCTGGCCATCAGGTCAGATTTGGAAGCCTAAACTTCACGGCTGACATCCGCGGAGACTTGATCTTTGATGGGTTCGAGCCACAGCTGAGCCTGCCGCACTGTCACGATGGGCATGATTTAGCTCTGCCGCCGGACAGTACCTTGGAGGCCGCACACGAATCCGCTCTGACCCATAGTTCGGAGCCGACCGCGCAGATCGAGGACAGGTGGCTGGACACCGCCTCGGGAGCTGCAACTTCTACGGCAATGGAGACGAATACCGACCTTGTCGTTTGCAAAGCTCGTGACTCCGAGGTGCCGGACTCCTTGCCGGACTCCGAACTTCCTGCGCCCCTGCCAATCGAATTCGATTGGGTGCCGATCATGGAGTTCACCGCTGCGGACATCTTTTAGCACTCACCCTTTGGCGACATCCTGAATTCGCTAAAGTATCTCTCGCTATCAGGAGAGCCATGGCCGGACTGCGGTCAGGATGGTTGGGACACGGACGACGATAAAATTCAAAGCCCACCCACCACCCACTTTGTAGCCACTGTCGACGATCTAACCGACATGCTAGACTACGACTCCGAAGACATCGACGGTATGGACGACGATGCCGGAGATGATCAAGAACCAGCGCCTAACGAGCACTGGAAGCCCACCTCAACTCATGATGTATATATGGTGGACACCCCAAAAGGGAGCGATAACGAGGAACAACGGGACGCGGCGAAGGATAATTCCCCCAAAAAACAACCAAAACGGCGATGCAAGCACCGCCCCAAGTCCCACCTCGATAACAACAACACCTATAATGACCCAGCCATAGAGCAGGGCAAACCAGTGGGCGACGAACATGCAACCAAGAAACCATCCGAACAGAATGAATCGGATAATCAACCCATCCTCGGCGAAAACAACAGTCCAGACGATCTCACACCGGACACACCACCGGAGCATAAGAACCTTCGAAAAAGGCTTGTCGCCACTGCAAGAAGTTTGAAGAAGGAGAAACGGAAGCTTAAAACAGCGGAAGAAATACTAAGAATGAGATGGAGCAAAGTACTCAAGACCACGGACAAATATGGCAATAGCCACCAAACAAAGAGCTACCCAAAGCGCAAGCCGCTGCCAGAATTTGATGAGGAGGCCGTAGAGCCCCCACAATCAAAAAGCAAAGAGGCTGCCTGGCTGGATAGGCGACCAGACGACAGGCCAAGAGCGGCAAGCGGCGCCGCACATAAGCCGACACATGACACGCATAAAGATCCTCGCAAAATGGATGGCCCGGTCAGGTCCATTTATGGGCCAAAGAAGAGGGCCCTAGGAAGGAACACAACACGCCGAGTGTTCGAAGATAACGGCACACCTAAATACAGGGGCGCCGCACACCCACTATGTTTCACCGATGAGGTGCTGGATCATGAATTCCCAGCGGGGTTCAAGCCCGTAAACATAGAGGCATACGACGGAACAACAGACCCCGGAGTCTGGATTGAGGATTACATCCTGCACATACAAATGGCTAGAGGAGATGATCTCCATGCCATAAAATATATACCCCTCAAGCTCAAAGGGCCAGCTCGGCATTGGCTCACAAGCCTCCAGAAAATACCATTGGAAGTTGGGAAGAGCTCGAGGACGCGTTTAGAGCAAATTTTCAGGGGACTTATGTCCGCCCTCCGGATGCAGACGATTTAAGTCACATAACTCAACAGCCCGGAGAGTCAGCGCGCAAATTCTGGAACATGTTCCTTACAAAACAGAACCAAATAGTCGACTGTCCGGACGCCGAAGCCTTAGCAGCTTTTAAGCATATGTCCGAGACGAATGGCTCGCCAGACACCTCGGCCAAGAGAAGCTGAGAACAATGGCCGCGCTAACAAGCCTCATGACCCGCTTTTGCGCGGGGGAAGACAACTAGCTAGTAAGATGCAGCACCAGCGACCCGAGTACATCCGAGATCAGAGATGGAAACGGAAAATCACGGCGCGGAAAGGACCAGCGCCGAAATAAAGAAATAAGCCCAAAGAACACGGCGGTCAACGCCGGATTCAAAAGCTCGCGGCCGAACAATACAACACTGCCTCTTAAGGACAATAGTGACGAGCTATCCAACCTCAACAAAATTTTGGATCCGATATGTCAAATCCACAGTACTTCCGGGAAGCCTGCAAACCACACCCACCGAGATTGTTGGGTTTTTAAACAGTCCGGCCGACTCAACGCTGAACACAAGGGGCTCGATGCGCCAAGCGAGGATGACGACGAACCCCACCAGCAGAGCGCCGGAAAACAAAAGACATTCCCACAAGAAGTCAAAACAGTAAACTCACTTCATGTGATAATATGGAAAAACAGTGCGGCACCCGCCAAAGTAGGTGTCGCACGGTCCACCCCAGCGGAACCTCGAGATTGGATGTCAAAACCAATTACTTTCGACCACTTGGACTATTCCAGGAGTATTCGAAACGCAGGATGGACTGCTCTGATATTGGATCCTATAATCGACGGACTACAATTTACACAAGTCCTAATGGATGGTGGCAACGATTTAAACCTGCTATATCCGAACACAATCCACAAGTTGGGGGTAGACCTTACTAAAATTCGACATAGCCGCACTTCCTTTAAAGGAGTGATGCCAGGCCCTTACACCAAGTGCACGGGCTCCTTACTACTAGAAGTTGTGTTCGGGTCACCTGACAACTTCCGACGCGAAAAGCTAATCTTTCATGTCGCCCCATTCAAAAGTAGCCATCAAGCACTATTGGGACGTGAAGCTTTTGTCCGCTTTAACGCAATACCACACTACACGTCTCTTACACGCAAAATGCTCGGTCCACGCGGCATCATCTCATCAAAAGGTCGTTCAAGACCCCGGACACGGGTAGACGAGTCCGGCATAAATAAGCTAGGGGCTCCCTAGCCGCACACCCCTTTACAAGGGGCTGTGCGTATGAGCAATAAGGAGCCAATAAAAGCTCAACTTTATTCATTTATTCATGCTTTGTTTTAAATACATTTTTGACAGGATTCCTTTTCAAACTAAATTCATCCCTTTTACAGATGAACAGCGTGTTACACCCGTCCAGGATACAGCACAACGGAGACACAGGCGCAGACGTGCAGTAGGGACCCGTTGCAAGGATTCTTTTCAGATTAAGACCCTGCGTAAACCTTTTTTACTGTCTCTTGTTGCTATACATCCCCTGGTTTCTCATCATAACCAGAGAGGAGGCTGATGTTTTGGCATCGGCCGCGTCAGAGGACCTTGCGTGTACCTGGACACTAGGGGCTTAGGGCATTGATCCGCCCGTCATCATAAAGACTGAACACCTCAGGGAGTGTTCGGCGTCTCGAGTTAGGCCTTATATGCATCAGCCCTGAATCATGTCTTTGGTCAAATGTTGGGTTTGCCCGGCTCCTGTGTTTTGCTGCCTTACGTTCTGTATCATCGGGTAACGCGGCCCTAGGATAACTATTGCGATTGTGCCCCGGTTCGGCCAGGTGAGCACCTAAGTAGAGAAAGCCGAAAACTGACTGTCATGATGTAGCGAGAGACTGGTCAACCACTCGATCGACCTCTGGAATGTTTAGAATTCCTCCGCTTTGACGAAGGACCGCTTCCCGGTCAGGCACACACGCGCCCCAAATACGGAGAGCGCGGTGCCCCTAGGGGCTATATCGTAGCCCCACCTTCGAACTCCTATGGCTAAGTGAAAGTTATAAAGCATTATAGTCCGGTTGCCTCGTTTGCTACGCTACCACCTCCTTCACAGGACCAAGACGTTGGATTAAGTGTGAAAATGCGCTATTTCGCAAACACCCCCGCACTATGTGCGTGGGGGATGAAGCCGAAGACTGCCATCTTTCAGGTTATACACAAGTATACATTAACGGCCGCACAGGAGATATTTCAATACTTGAACGCACAAGTACAAAAAGCGCTTATATTATAAACATCGTTTTACAAACATAAAGTTCATTTGAACATGACATTTTTTGAGCACTGCGACTCTGTTACACGAGCACCACGCATAACTTCCCCAAAATAGTGCTCGGCGGGTAACCGGCTCTCGTCCGAACCCTGGGGCAACAGCGGTGGCATCCATCTCCGTCTAGTATGTCTTCACACGGGCGAGGGCCATCCGGGCACCCTCTATGCAGGCCGACCGCTTCATCGCCTTGATATGCGACACCGCCCCAAGGAATTGCTGCAATAAGCCAAAATAACTCTTTGGCTTGGGCCTATCCGGCCAGACATGAGCCACGATATCCGTCATGGCAAGTCCGGACAATCTATTTAGCTCAGCCCACTCAGCCAACCGATCGGCCAGCGGAAGTGAACGCTCCGGACTATGGAATTGAGACCAAAAAAGCTCTTCCATCTCGTGATCCTTTTGACTTTGGAAGTGCACAACAGCATCTGCCGCACTCGCCGCTAAGTCCATATAAGGATCCTCCAGACCCCACAGCTGGCCAAGCTGAGCGTACTTCGGATCCGTAAACCTCCTGCGCAGCAGAAAGGGCTTGCCAGCCACAATATCTCCGGCCTGGCGCAGCTCCTCCTTTATAGCCCTCATCGCAGAACAGGCATCCTTGGCTTCGGCGGTGGCCTTCTTCAGGCCTTCTTGCTCCGCTCGGTGTTCTTTTTCAAGAACCTCACTGCGGTCGGTAACATCTTTCAACTTCACGGCCATTTTGGCCATCTCCTCCCTGCTTCGGCAGTGAGCAGCCCTTTCGGCTTCTAGCTCTTCGGCCGCCCTCGAGGCAGCCGCATCACTCCTTCTGGCCTGCTCCTTGGCTCTAGCAAGTTCTGCCCGAAGGCTCTCCACAGCAGCGGCACCATCTACATTGAGCACACATGTTGTAAGGACTGGGCTTCGGCTCCCTTACTAGGTGACCACGGAGAAAAAACCTACCTTGTGACTCGTCAAGTCGCTTATTGACCAGCGCGATGTCCGCATCCGCAACGTCGAGTTGCCTCTTTAGTTCGGCAACCCCATTAATCCGGCTGGCCACCGGACTATCCGCCACCTGTATAGGAAAGGAGAAAATCAATACCTGCAATTTTGATCCTCGGCACGCTGTCGCTCTCGACAACCTACCGAGTCCCAGGGGCTACTATCTACACAGGGCGCACTTTATGTGTAAAACTGTCAAAAGGTATGTCATTTTTACGTACCTCAAACCCCGCCAGCAAGCTTCTGACGGCATCATGCAACCCGCCTTCGGCGGACGAAATTCTTCCTATCACCATACTCATCAACGTACGGTGACCTTCTGAGATAGACGCCCTCTCAAGCAGATCCTTCAGCTCCCCCGGCCGCACACCAGCCGGTGCTGAACTCTCCGGCCCCGCCGGACTCGGGGATACCCTCCTCGATGACACCTCAGGTTCGTCCGCCCTGCCTGATGGTGCGGCGGATGGAGGCGTCTCGCTCTCCACCATCTCCGTATGAAGGTCTCCCGAAGACGAGCTCATCTGAGAAGGACGGAGATCCGAACTACAAGGTAAAAACTTCGGTTATCCTGAGAAGCAAACATAGGGATGTCTCTTATTATAGAACCCCCCCTTTTTCTACTTACAGCTCGCTGGAGGGCTGATTCCTTAGGGGAGATAGTGCGGCCGGGGCCTCCCTGGACGCAGGACCCTCTGGTGAAGATCTCTTCCCCCGCTTCGAGGCCTTAGCCTCCGGGTTTTCGGAAGCGGTCCTCTTCTCCCCTTGGAAGGAGGGATTCTCGGTTCCCCCTTTCCCCAAAGCCTCCTTGGTAGAGGCGGTAGTGTCCCTGTTCTCCCCTTCTCCTTCCTCTGAAGGCGCAACCTTCAGCATCCTGACCAGCACGGGATCCGGCACGGTCTCCGGGAGGGGGGCCGAACACCGTATCAGTTTCGCTTGCACTATCCACTCCTATTCAAGAGACGGTGGGTTAAAAGGCAAATTCAAGAAGGCGCAAACAAACGGTGTGTCCAGACGCAGGGCCACTTACCTGAGCATCCGGGAGATTGCAGCTTAGGCCGAAATCCTCGGTCAATTCCGAACACATCTCTTATGATCTAAAGAACAATTTATACATCTCCACGGGTGTCATACCCATGAAGTGTTGGAGAGCTCGCGGCCCCTCGGGATTGAACTCCCACAGACGGAGGGGGCGACGCTTGCAGGGCAGGAGGCGCCGAATCAGCATAACCTGCATCACTACGACCAGATTGATCTCCCTCTCCTGGAGGTCTCGAATCTGGCCCTGCAATAGGGGTACGTCCTTTGATGGCCCCCAGTTGAGCCCTTGGCTGACCCATGACATCAGCCGCTGTGGAGGGCCCGAGCGGAAGATGGGCGGCGGCTTCTGCCTGCTGCCCCTGGGAGCGGTTATGTAGAACCACTCCTGCTGCCACAAGCCGAGCTCCTCCTGGAAAGAGCCCTCGGGCCATGGAGCGTCGGCCCTTCTGCTTACAACCGCCCCGCCGCACTCTGCTTGACGCCCCTCGATCATCTTCGGCTCCACGTCGAAGGTCTTAAGCCACAAGCCGAAGTGAGGGGTAATGCGGAGGAAGGCTTCGCAGACGACAATGAATGATGAGATATGAAGGATGGACTCCGGAGCCAAGTCGTGGAATTGCAACCCATAGTAAAACATGAGCCCTCTCACAAAAGGATCCATCGGGAAGCCTAAACCCCGACGGAGGTGGGACACAAACACGACGTTTTCGCCGGGCTCGGGGGTGGGAATGACTTGCCCTTTGGCGGGCAACCTATGCAAAATCTCGTAAGTCAGGTACTTGGCTTCTCGCAGCTTTAGCACGTCCTCTTCCGTGACGGAGGACGGCATCCATCGGCCCTGTAGGTCGGAGCCGGACATTGTAGAAGGTCCGAAGCGCTCGAATCTGGGGCTCTGGGTGTTGGAACTCGGGGCAAGGAGTAGATTCGATTGAGGATTGAAGAAAAGAAACGAGCCTTGGTCCCATTATAAAGAGGGAGAATACCAAGAGCCGTCCCCATGACCATTTGGGACTCGCCTCCGATAGAGGGGGCGTGGCAACGGGCGCGGTTGGGTTACCCACGTCCATATTGATGGGAATCCCGGAATAAGGGGAACACGATCTCTGCTTCGATAAGACGTGCCAAGGAAACCGCTTCGCTAAACGCGCTGAGGTGGTATAATAAAAAACGATTCAAGTAAAAGCTTGGTGGTGGTGTGACATCACGCCACAAAATACGTCAGCAGATTGAACTTGTGTGCGTATTATTCTCTCTATGGTGGAATGTGGAATTTATTTTGCAGAGCCGGACACTATCCTGGTGTTCACGAATCTTCTATGAATTAATTCGGAGGAGGAACCCGCCTTGCAATGCCGAACAATATGCACGCCGGACTCATCGTCATTGAAGCCTGGTTCAGGGGCTACTGAGGGAGTCCTGGACTAGGGGGTGTACGGATAGCCGGACTATCATCATCGGCCAGACTCCAAGACTATGAAGATACAAGATTGAAGACTTCGTCCCGTGTCCGGATGGGACTTTCCTTGGCGTGGAAGGCAAGCTTGGCGATACGGGTATGTAGATCTCCTACCATTGTAACCGACTCTGTGTAACCCTAGCCCTCTCCAGTTTCTATATAAACCAGAGGTTTTAGTCCGTAGGACGAACAACCATTACAACAATCATACCATAGGCTAGCTTCTAGGGTTTAGCCTCCTTGATCTCGTGGTAGATCCACTCTTGTACTAGCCATATCATCAATATCAATCAAGCAGGAGTAGGCTTTTACCTCCATCGAGAGGGCCCGAACCTGGGTAAAAACATCGTGTCCCTTGTCTCCAGTTACCATCCGCCTAGACGCACAGTTCGGGACCCCCTACCCAAGATCCGCCGGTTTTGACACCGACAGCGCCGATCGAGGACGAGTGGCTGGACACCGTCTCGGGGGCTGTTACCTCTACGGTGATAGAGTCGAATACCAACCCTGTCCTTTGTGAAGCTCGTGACTCCAAGCTGCCGGACTCCTCTCCGGACTCCGAACCTTCCGTGCCCCTGCCAATGGAATACGATTGGGCGCCGATCATGGAGTTCACCGCTGCAGACATCTTTTAGCACTCGCTCTTTGGCGACATCCTGAATTCACTAAAGTCTCTCTCTTTATCAGGAGAGCCCTGGCCGAACTATGGTCAGGAAGGTTGGGATGCGGACGTCAAAGAAATTCAACTCCCACCCACCACCCACATTGTAGCCACTGTCGATGATTTAACCGACATGCTCGACTTCGACTCCGACGACATCGACGGTATGGACGACGATGCAGGAGACAACCAAGAACCAGCACCTATAGGGTGTTGGACAGCCACCTCAACTCACGATGTATATATGGTGGATACACCTAAAGGAAGCGATAACGAGGAACAACGGGACGTTGCGAAGGATAATTCCCTCGAAAAGCAGTCAAAATGGCGACATAAGCGCCGCTCAAAGTCCCGCCTCGACAAAGACAGCACTCATACGGACCCAACCATAGAGCAGGGCGAACCGGTGGACAACGAACATGCCCTTGAGCAACCATCCGAACAGGATAACTTGGATAAACAATCCGTCCCCTACGAAGATAACAGTCCGGACAATCTCACGCCGGACACATCGCTGGAGCAGAAGAACCTCCACAAAAGGCTCGTTGCCACGGCACGTAGCCTGAAAAAGCAGAAGCGGAAGCTCAAAACAGAAGAAGATGCACTCAGAATGAGATGGAGCAAAGTACTCAACACCGCAGACAAATACGGCGATAGTCGCCAAACAAAGAGCTACCCGAAGCGCAAACTACTGGCCGAATTTGACGAGGAGGCCGTAGAGCCCCCACAATCAAAGAACAAAGAGGCCGCCCGGTCGGATAGACGACCACATGGCAAACATAGAGCGGCAAGCGGCGCCACACACAAGCCGGCACGCGATTCACATAAGGATCCGCACCAAAAGGATGGCCCAGTCAGGTCTATCTATGGGCCAAGAAAGCAAGCTCTAGAAAGCAATGCAACACGACGAGTATTCGAACATCACGGCACACCCAAATACAGGGGCGCCGCACACCCCCTATGTTTCACTGATGAGGTGCTGGATCATGAATTTCCAGCGGGATTCAAGCCCGTAAACATAGAGGCATACGACGGAACAACAGACCCTGGAGTCTGGATTGAGGATTACATCCTGCACATACACATGGCTAGAGGAGATGACCTCCACGCCATAAAATACTTACCCCTCAAGCTCAAAGGGCCAGCCCGACATTGGCTCAAAAGCCTCCCGGAAAATACCATTGGAAGTTGGGAAGAGCTCGAGGATGCGTTTCGGGCAAATTTTCAGGGGACTTATGTCCGCCCTCGGGATGCAGACGATTTAAGTCACATAACTCAACAGCTCGGAGAGTTAGCCCGCAAATTCTGGAACAGGTTCCTCACCAAAAAGAGCCAAATAGTCGACTGTTCGGACGCCGAAGCCTTAGCAGCTTTCAAACACAACGTCCGAGACGAATGGCTCGCCAGACACCTTGGCCAAGAAAAGCCGAGAACAATGGCCGCACTAACAAGCCTCATGACCCGCTTTTGCGCGGGAGAGGATAGCTGGCTGGCAAGATGCAGCACCAGCAACCCAAGTACATCTGTGGTCAGGGTTGGAAATGGGAAACCACGACGCAACAAGGACCAGCACCGGACCAAGGGAAACAGTCCGAAGAGCACGGCAGTCAATGCCGGATTCAAAAGCTCTCGGCAGAACAATAAAAAACTGCCCCTTAAGGACAACAGTGACAAGCTATCCAACCTAAACAAAATCTTGGACAAGATATGCCAAATCCACAGTACCCCCGGGAAGCCTGCAAACCATACCCACAGAGATTGTTGGGTCTTCAAACAGTCCGTCCAACTTAACGATGAACACAAGGGGCTCGATACACCAAGTGAGGACGATGATGAACCCGACAAGCAGAGCACCGGAAAACAAAAGAATTTCCCACAAGAGGTCAAAACAGTAAACTCACTTCAAGTGACAACAGGGAAAATAGAGCGGCGCCCATTGAAATATGCGCCGCACGGTCTACCCCAGCGGAGTCCCAACACTGGTTGTCAAAACCAATCACCTTCGACCATGAGGACTACACCGGAAGTATCCGGAACACATGATGGACCGCCTTGATATTAGATCCTATAATCGACGGACTTCAATTTACACAAGTCCTAATGGACGGCGGCAGTGATATAAACCTGCTATATCAGGACACAATCCGCAGAATGGGGATAGACCCAACCAAAATTCGCCATAGCAACACTTCCTTTCAAGGAGTGATGCCAGGCCCATATGCCCATTGTACGGGCTCTCTACTACTTGAAGTTGTGTTCGGCTCATCCGACAACTTCCGTTGCGAAAAGTTAGTCTTCCACATCGCCCCATTTAAAAGTAGCTATCAAGCACTATTGGGACGCGAAGCTTTTGCCTACTTTAACGCAATACCGCATTACGCATCTCTTACACTTAAAATGCCCAGTCCACGCGGCATCATCTCATTAAAGGGAAACTTCGAGTGTTCCTCGAATACGGAAGAACGTGAGACTGCCTTGACAGCCACACACTAATCCGGCTTTGCTGATCAAAGCACCTAAATAGGTCATTCAGACCCCGGACATGGTTAGGCGAGTCCGGTATAAATAAACAAGGGGCTTACTAGCCGCGTACCCCCTTACAAGGGGCTCCACGCATGTACAACAAGAGACAATAAAGCTCAATTTTATTCATTTTTTGAATCATACTCTGTTTATTTTAAAATACATTTTTGGCACGATCTTTTTTTCCAACTAAGTTCCTCTCTTTTATAGATGAACGCCGTGCTATACCCGTCCAGGATACGGCACAACGGAGACACAGGCGCAGACGTGCCGCAGGGACCCGTTGCAAGGATTCTCTTCAGATTAAAACCCTGCGTAAACCTTTTTTACTGTCTCTTGTTGTTACACATCCCCCGGTTTCTTGCTATAACCTAGGAGGAGGCTGGCGTTTTGGCATCGGCCACGTCAGAAATTTTTGCACGTACCTAGACACTAGGGGCTTAGGGCATTGTTCTCCCCGTTTTCATAAAGACCAAATACCTTAGGGAGTGTTCAGCATCTCGAGTTAGGCCTTATATGCATCAGCTCCGAATCATGTCTTTGGTCAAATGTTGGGTTTGCCCGGCTCCTGTGTTTTGCTGCCTTATGTTCTGCTCTATTGGCTAACGCGGCACCAGGAGAACTACTGCGATTGTGCCCCGGTTTGGCCGGGTGAGCACCTCAGTAGAGAAAACTGAAAACTGACTGTCATGATATAGCGTGAGACTGGTCAACCACTCAATGACCCACCGGAATGTTTAGAATTTCTTCGCATTAACGAAGGACCGTTTCCCGGTCAGGCACATACGCACCCCGAATTCGGAGAGCGCGGTGCCCCTAGGGGCTATATAGTAGCCCCACCATCGAACTCCTATGGCTAAGTGAAAGTGATAAAGCATTATAGTCCGGTTGCCTAGTCTGCTATGATATCACCTCCTTCATAGGACCAAGACATTGGATTAAGTGTGAAAACGCGCTTTTTTTTGCAAACACCCCCGCACTATGTGCGTGGGGGCTGAAGCCGAAGATTGTCATCTTTCAGGTTATATACACATATACATTAACGGTCGCACAAGAGGTATTTCAATACTTGAATGCACAAGTATAAAAAGCCCTTATATTACATTGAAACATCGTTTCACAAATCATACATGTCATTAGAACATAATATCCTTCGAGCACTGCGTCTCTATTAAACGAGCGCCCTGCAGAACTTCCTCAAAATAGTGCTCGGCAGGTACTCGGCTTCTGTCCGAATCCTGGGATGCAACGTCGGTGGCCTTCATCTCCGTCCAACATGCCTTGACACGGGCAAGAGCCATCCCCGCACCCTCTATGCATGCCGACCGCTTCATTGCATTGATATGCAGCACCGCACCAAGGAACTGCTGCACCAAGCCAAAATAACTGTTCAGCTCTGGCCTTTTCGGCCACAAATGACTCACGACATCCTTCATGGCAAGTCCGGACAACCTATTCAGCTCATCCCATTCGGCTAACCGATCAGTTAATGGAAGTGGACGCTCTGGACTATGGAACTGCGACCAAAAAAGCTCTTCCATTCCGTGATCCTCTTGGCCTCGGAAGTGTGCGACCGCGTCTGCGGCACTCGCCGCCAAATCCAGATAAGCATCCTCCGCACCCCACAGCTGGCCCAACTGAGCATACTTAGGATCTGTAAACTTCCTCCACAGCAGAAAAGGCTTTCCAGCCGTAATATCTTCGTCCTGACGCAGCTCCTCTTTCATAGCTCTCATCGCAGAGCGAGCATCCTTGGCCTCAGTAGTGGCCTTTTTCAGTTCCTCTTGTTCCGCTCGCCCTTCTTTTTCAAGAAGCTCGCAACGGTCAGTAGCATTCTTCAACTTTACGGCCAGCTCGGCCATTTCTCTCCTGCTTCGGCAGTGAGCAGCCTGTTCGGCTTTTAGCTCTTCGGCCGCCCTCAAGGCAGCCGCATCACTTTTTCTGGCTTGCTCCTTGACTCGGGCTAGCTCCGCACGAAGGTTCTCCATAGCAGCAGCACCATCTGCATAAAGCATACATGTTGTAAGGCATGGGTGTCAAGCTCCCTTACCAGGTGTCCGCAGAGAAGTTGCATACCATGTGACTCGTCAAGCCGCTTATTGACAAGCGCGATATCCGCATCCGCCACGTCAAGTTGTCGCTTCAGTTCAGCAAATTGATCAGTCCGGCTGGCCACTGGATGCTCCGCCACCTATATAGGATAGGCGACACCTTACAACTGAGATTATGATCCTTAGCGCGCTGTCACTTTCGACAACGTACCGAGTCTCAGGGGCTACTATCTATACAGGGCGCATTCTATATGCAAAACTGTCAGAAGGTATATCATTTTTGCGTACCTCAAACCTCGTCAGTAAACTTCTGACGGCTTCATGCAATCCGCTCTCAGCGGATGAAATCCTTTCAATCACCATACCCATTAACGCACGCTGATCTTCTGAGATAGATGCTCGCCCGAGCAGATCCTTCAGCTCCTCCGACCGTACACCAGTTGGTGCCGGACCTCCCGGCCCCGCCGAATTCGGGGAAACCCTCCGCGACGACACCTCAGGGTCGTCCGCCCCGCATAACGGTGTGGCAGATGGAGGCGTTTCGCTGTCCATCATCTCCGGACGAAGATCCCCCGAAGATGAGCTCTGCTGAGAAGGGCTGAGATCCAAACTACAAGCTAAAACTTCGGTTATCTTCAGAAATAAAAATAGGGATGTCCCTTATTACAAAACTCCCCTTTCTACTTATGGCTCGCTAGAGGGCTGATTCCCTTGGGGAAATAGTGCAGCCGGGGCTTCTCCTGGCGCAGGACCCTCTGGTGAAGATTTCTTCCTCCGCTTTGAGGCCTTGGCCTCCGGATCTTCAGAAGCGGTCCTCTTCTCCCCCTGGAGGGAGGGATTCTTGATCCCCCCTTCCTTGAAAGCCTCCTTCGCGGAGGCAGTAGCTTCCCTGTTCCCCCCTTTGCCCTCTTCCAAAGGCGCAGCCTCCAGCATCTTGGTTAACACACGATCCGGCGTGGTCTCAGGAAGGGGGGCCGGACACCTTATTAGTTTTGCTTTCGCTGTCCACTCCTGTTCAAGGGACAGCTCTTTAAAGGGCAAGTTTATGATAATGTACGGATAGCATGTCCGGGCACAGGACTACTTACTTGAGTATCCGGGCGATTGCAGCTCAGACCTGCGTCCTCGGTCAAGTCCAGACACATCTCTTGTGATCCGCAGAACAGTTTATACATCTCCACGGGCGTCGCGCCCATGAAGTGTTGGAGAGCTCGTGGTCCCTCCGGATTTAATTCCCACAGATGGAGGGGGCGACGTTTGCAGGGCAGAAGGCGCCGAATCAGCATGACCTGCTCCACTACGACTAGATTGATCTCTCTCTCTTGGAGGTCTCGAATACGGCCCTGCAGCAGAGGAACGTCCTTGGACGGCCCCCAGTCGAGCCCTTTGTTGACCCATGACGCCAGCCACTGTGGAGGACCCGGGCGGAAGGCAGGTGGCGCCACCCATTTGGTGCCCCTGGGAGCGGTGATGTAAAACCACTCCTGTTGCCATAAATCGAGCACCTCTTGAAAAGAGCCCTAGGGCCATGGAGCGTCAGCATTTTTTCTTATAACAGCCCCTCCGCACTCTTTCTGCTGCCCCTTGATCATCTTCGGCTCCACTTTGAAGGTCTTAAGCCACAATCCGAAGTGGGGGGTAATGCGGAGGAAGGCTTCGCATACGACAATGAACGATGAGATGTGGAGGATGGACTCCGGATCCAAGTCGTGGAATTCCAGCCCATAATGAAACATGAGCCCCCTCACGAAGGGGTCCGTCGGGAAACCTAAACCCCGAAGG
Source organism: Triticum dicoccoides (assembly GCF_002162155.2). NCBI lineage: Eukaryota > Viridiplantae > Streptophyta > Magnoliopsida > Poales > Poaceae > Triticum > Triticum dicoccoides. The sequence continues at coordinate 185,865,289 of NC_041389.1, forward strand.
AAGTGAGACACGAACACCACGCTCTCACCAGGCTCGGGAGTAGGAATAACCTGCCCTTGGGCAGGCAGCCTATGTGAAATTTCGCCGATTAGATACCTGGCGTCTCTCAGCTTTACCACGTCTTCTTCTGTGATGGAAGAAGGCATCCACCGGCCTTGCAGGTCGGAGCCAGACATTGTCGAAGGTCCGAAGCGCCTGAATCTGGAGTTTTGGGTGTTGGAACTCGAGGCGAGGGGCGGATTCGATTGAGATTGAAAGAAAGGGCAGGCCTTGGTCTTGTTATAAAGAGGTTGAATACCAAGAGCCCTCCCCGTGGCCGTATGGGACTCTCCTTCGATAGAGGGGGCGTGCCAACAGGCACGGTGGGGTTACCCACGCCCGTATTGATGAGAATCCCGGAATAAGGGGACACGATCTCTGCTTTGACAAGACGTGCCAAGGAAAACGCTTCACTAAACGCGCTGAGGTGGAACAGTAAAAACGATTCGAATAAAGGCCTGGCCGTGGAGTGATGTCACGCCACGGAATACGTCAGCAGATTGAACTTGTGTAAATGATATTCTCTCTACGGTGGTATGTGGAACTTATTTTGCAGAGCCGGACACTATCCTTGTGTTCAAAATCTTCTATGAAGAATTCGGAGGAGGAACCCGCCTTGCAATGCCGAAGACAATATGCGCGCCGGACTCATTGTCATTGAAGCCTGGTTCAAGGGCTACTGAGGGAGTCCTAGATTAGGGGGTGTCCAGATGGCCGGACTATCACCGTTGGCCAGACTCCTAGACTATGAAGATACAAGATTGAAGACTCCGTCCTGTGTCTGGATGGGACTTTTCCTTGGCGTGGAAGGCAAGCTTGGCGATACGGATATGTGGATCTCCTACCATTGTAACCGACTCTGTGTAACCCTAACCCTCTTCGGTGTCTATATAAACCGGAGGGTTTTAGTCCGTAGGACGAACAACAATCATACCATAGGCTAGCTTCTAGGGTTTAGCCTCTCTGATCTCGTGGTAGATCTACTCTTGTACTAACCATATCATCAATATTAATCAAGCAGGAGTAGGGTTTTACCTCCACCGAGAGGGCCCGAACCTGGGTAAAAACATCGTGTCCCTTGTCTCCTGTTACCATCCGCCTAGACGCATAGTTCAGGACCCCCTACTCGAGAACCGCCGGTTTTGACACCGACACCTCCTTTTAATAGAGTACCGGACCAAAGCATTAGCACTTAGTGAATACATGAGCTCGTCAAACTACAGTCATCACCAAGAAGTATCCCGATTATTGTCACTTCGTAGTTGTCGGATCATAACACATAATAGGTGACTATAGACTTTCAAGATAGGATCAAGAACTCACATATATTCATGAAAACATAATAGGTTCAGATCTAAAATCATGGCACTCGGGCCCTAGTGACAAGCATTAAGCATAGCAAAGTCATAGCAACATCAATCTCAGAACATAGAGGATACTAGGGATCATACCCTAACAAATCTAACTTGATTACATGGTAAATCTCATCCAACCCATCACCGTCCAGCAAGCCTACGATGGAATTACTCACGCACGGCAGTGAGCATCATGAAATTGGTGATGGAGGATGGTTGATGATGACGACGGCGACGAATCCCCCTCTCCGGAGCCCCGAACGGACTCCAGATCAGCCCTCTCGAGAGAGATTAGGGCTTGGCGGCGGCTCCGTGTCATAAAACGTGATGAAACTTTCTCTCTGGTTTTTTTGTCCGCGAAATGGAATATATAGAGTTGGAGTTGAGGCCAGTGGAGCATCAGGGGGCCCATGAGACAGGGTGTGGGCCCCCTGGCCTTGATTTTTTCGCCAGTATTTTTTATATTTTCCAAAAGTTATCTCCGTGGATTTTCAGGTCATTCCGAGAATTTTTGTTTTCTGCACAATAAACAACACCATGGCAGTTCTGCTGAAAACAGTGTTAGTCCGGGTTAGTTTAATTCAAATCATGCAAGTTAGAGTCCAAAACAAGGGCAAAAGTGTTTGGAAAAGTAGATACGTTGGAGACGTATCAACATACCCATAGGATTTTTATAGGTGGTTCTATAAGCAGTTCTATTGACCGTCGTTTGCAAGATTAATTTTATTTCTCTATTGCTCAACTCAACTTGACCACTAGACTGGGGATGATAAGGTGAAGCTATCCTATTGTTGACATCATATTTAGCTAGAAGTTTATGAAATGCACCATGAATAAAATGTGAACCACCATCAGTCATTAAATATCTAGGGACTCAAACCTTGGGAAGATAACTTCTTTACGCATATTAATAGACATGTCATGATCAACACTAGTAGTTGAAATAGCTTCTACCCACTTAGTAACATAACCAGCAACAACTAAAATGTGAGTATACCCGTTAGAGGAAGGAAAAGGTCCCATATAATCAAAACCCCAAACATCAAATGGTTAAATAACAAGTGAGATTCATAGGCATTTCCTAACATCTAACAATATTACCAATTCATTGACATTCATCACAAGAAAGGGGAACTTACGTGCATCTTTGAAGAGAGTAGGCCAATAAAAACTAGACTATAGTACCTTATGTGCAGTTCTATCTCCAGCATGGTGTCATTCATATGCCTCGGAATGACAGTTCCATAGGATTTGTTCATGTTCATGTTCATGCTCAGGATAAACCGTCTAATAACACCATCTACTCCTTTATATAAATGTGGGTCATCCCAAAAGTAATGTCCTAAATCAAAGAAGGACCTTTTCTTTTGTTGGTATGTGTAACTAGGTGGTATATATTTAAGCAACAATGTAATTAGCATAGTCTGCATACCAAGGACTATTACAAGAAGTAGAAGCATTCATAATAGATAATTGTTCATCAGGAAAACTATCATCAATTGGTAGTGGGTCATTAAGAACATTTTCCATCCTAGAAAAATTATCTGCTACAGGATTTTTAGCTCCTTTTCCATCAATAATATGCAAATCAAATTACTGAAGTAAAAGAACCCACCTAATCAGTCTAGGTTTAGCATCTTTCTTTTCTATAAGATATTTAATAGAAGCATGATCGGTGTGCATAGTAACTTTAAAATCAACAATGTAAGGTCAGAATTTATCACATGCAAAGACAACTGCTAAAAATTGTTTCTCGGTAGTAGCATAATTATTTTGAGCATTGAAAGTGCTAGTTATCGACTAGAGGGGGGTGAATAGGCGATTTTTATGAGAGTCTTCAAAACACGATGGCTTTGAAGACAAACAAGCAAACTGAACCTATATAGTAAGCAGAGGAATGAAAACTACACTAGGCAAACATTAGTCAAGCACACAATATAGTGAAAGCACGAAGACTAACTGCAGCTAGGTAGACAGGATCAGGATGGAAGACAGTACGAAGCCAAACAGATATAAGTCTTCACACAGTGAAGTCAAATGAATCAGGCAGGCAAGCAATGACTTTACGAAGACAAACTTAAAAGTAATGAGAGTAGGGGATAGAACCAGTTGCTTGGGGAAGACAAGGATTTGGTAGACCAGTTCCAGTTGTTGTGACAACTGTACGCCTAGTTAGGGAGGCTGAGTTTGAACTCAGAAGACCGTGTCTTCACCTTATTCCCCTTGAGCTAAGGACACCCAGTCCTCGCCCAATCACTCTGGTAAGTCTTCAAGGTAGACTAAAACCTTCACAGTTTTCATTCACCGGCAATCCACAATGACTCTTGGATGCTCAGAATGCAACGCCTAACCGGCTGGAGGATTCACAACCCTCAAGTGTAACAAGTCTTCATATCACGCGACAGAAAGACTTCAGTGATGCCTAACACACTTTGGCTCTGGCTGTTTTGGGCTTAGTCCTCGCAAGGATCTCTCTCTCAAATGCTTTGGAGGTGGGTTGCTCTCAAATGACAAAAGTCGTGCACTAACTCTGAGCAGCCACCAACCTATGGTGTAGGGGGTAGGCTATTTATGGCCAAGTGGCAACCTGACCTGATATGTCCTAAATGACCCTGGGTCACTAAGGAACTGACACGTGTCCAACGGTCGGATTTCAAACACACATGGCAGCTTGGCTTGGGCGACAAGCAAAGCTGACTCATCCAGCTCTGGATAAGGTTTATGCTCATTGTCTTTGCTCGAAGACATAGGGTTTGGTTGGGCATCACATCAGTCACTCTGACTTTGTTCACTTGGAACCCAGTTAATAGTACGGTGGCTCTTATGACTCAATAAAGAAGAAAGGAAACTATGAAACAGCCATGACTTCACACTCCATAGTCTTCAAGTGAATATCTTCACACATCATAATCTTCATCGTGAATGTCTTCACAAACCACCATTGTCTTCAATGTCTTCACACATTTTTAGGGGTCATCTCTGGTAGGTAAACTGAATCAATGAGGGACTACTACCTATGTTATCTTGCAATTCTCATAAACACATTAGTCCCTCAACCACGTTTGTCATCAATACTCCAAAACCAACTAGGGATGGCACTAGATTCACTTACAATCTCCCCCTTTTTGGTGATTGATGACAAACTGGTTGAAGTTTTTCAACGGGGATAAAAGTATGTGAAAGTTCAGTTTTGTGAGCCTTGTCTTCATAGATCAAAAGAGGCTCCCACTGAAGATCTGCATCTAAGTAGTTTGCTTTTGAATGGAAATGCACATGGCAGGTTTTGCTTTGTGGAGTCCATCTTCAATGTATGAAGACAATTGATCATGCATATGTGGAAGTAATGAAGATAATGATATGCATAATGAAAAATGGATGTCTGCAAAATGACTTCATGCGGAATTTATCATCGCATCACGACGTAGTAGCAAAAGTAGCAGATGACCATCAAGTTTAAGTGTTACAACTCAAGAGCCAAATAGTTTCAAAAACGAGAGTTGCAAGCACTTAGCACAAATGAAGGCAAACCTCCCATATGGACCCGCTTGAAGAATACCAACCTCATATGCTTCTCCCCCTTTTGTCAGTAAGGAGCAAAAAGGTTTGAAGACATAGAGTTTCGACGCGTTCCCAGTTGGAGACGATGTTGGAGCAGCAGGGTCGACGTTGGAGTTTGGTGGTGCAGAAGGGCCTGGGGCAGCATCTTGATGTAGTGAAGCTAATGCTGGTGAAGTGGCATCGTCTTCTTCATCGACGACTCTCGCAACAACAGTTGCAGCCACAGATGAGTACTCAAAATCTTCAATAGAAGGTGTTTGACGCCAACTTGCAGATTGTGGTGGCCTGGAGTCAAACTTGAATTTCTCAGTGAAGCCATCCTCGCGAAGATCATCTTAGCAGAGCAAGGTAAGGCTCTTCCAGGGCCACCGACAGGCTTCATGAGCAACAAAGCAGTTCTTGGTGGCCAGATTGCGAATGCGGTTGACATCCACTAGAAGACTCTGCATTTAGCGTTTCAGCCATTCATGATGTTTATCATGCTTCTGATGCAAAGATACCAGAACCTCACGGTCATTGAGGACACATGAACGCTTCCGAGGCCTTTGAGCAATTGTACTGGCAGTGGCTTCAGTATTGGCGCGATGCGGCATACGCAAGTTGCCAGCCGGGGATAGTCAGGAGTAGCAGAGTTTGGTACATGAATGCCTTCAATAGGTTGGGTGAAACTTTGATATTTAGCATTCTACAGTTGGAGTGGCTTCTTTGCTGGATTATAGTAGATGGCTTCATAGGACATGTCAACATCAGGCAGAAATATGACATGATTGTGTGCTGAAGGTTGATAGTCAACTATGGAATGAAGCTTGATGCGACACATGATCCAGGGGGCATAGAACTTCAGGCCAAACATATCAATTCCAGAAGCAGCCAGCTGACGAATGAAGAAATCCTGAGTGTTGAATCTTATGCCATTGACAATATAGAAGACCAATGTCTACATGGCGCCTTTGAGTTTAGCTCCAGAAGAGTATCCTTTGATTGGCCATAGAGTACGCCTCAGAATGTGATAGACTATGTGGAGCAAGTATTCAAGGTCTTCGACAAGAATTCTTTAGGGTATTCAACGTCTTGGGGCAATGGCTTCATCATGCTCAGCATCTGACTCATATTTGGCTCGGGCTTCCGAAATATGCTCTGCGGTTCATCTTGATAGAGCTGACAACCTGGTTCATTTAACTCACCAGGAGTGGGCAGGGAGGTAAGCTCAATGACGTTCTGAGCTTTGGCTTGATGATGAACATCTCCTATCATCCACTCAAGGACCCAGGTCTTCGGATCCCTGTTGTAGCCTCGAATGTGCAAGGTTGCATAGAACAACAGCAGAAGCTCTTCATTACAGTGCTCCTTGTCAGTCACAAAGGACAGCAGCCCAACATATCTGAAACAATCAAGTGCCTCTTCAAGGCACTTGATTGTTTCAGAGATGTTGGGCTGCTTCAAGGCATGGCCGCCCAGCAACAACATCACAATCCAGACGCTTATGAGGAAAGATCCAGTCTTGGTTGTAGAGGATGTATGAGTAATAGCTTCATTGATGTCGGCTCCAAAACATGCCAGAGGAGATCTTGGGCTTCGTGTATGGATTTTTGGTGCTATCGAAGAATGTGTTGTGCTCTCTAAAGCTCAGCACACTAAACGAGCCGTACGTCGTTGCAGCACTAGGAAGCCTTGGCAGTCTTAGCTTAGGCTTCAAGGTCTGAGGCCTCTGCTCCACGTGATAATCATATTGTGGCCCGAGAGCAGCGGGTGGTACCATTATAGGCCATCTAACAGTTACCTACTCACCTTGATAGAATGCGCATTACATGGTATGAGGCCTTGGTGGAGGAACGACATCATCAGAAGTGATTGGCTGTTCAATGTTGTCAGGTGCTGCATTGGCTTCGGGCTCCACAGTCTTCAGCCATGACAATGTCATTGGTTTCAGTATTGTTTCCACATTGGCTTCAACCTCCATCTCTTCAATGACTGGAGGGTCTGGCACAAGCACATTCTCGGCTTGTATGACTGGATCACTGGCAGGGGGAGTGGCTTCTCTTTCTTCTTCTCTTTCTTCATTGGCTGATGCAGCTGAAATGTCTTCGGCAGCTTTTGCTTCGGACTCTTGAGCAGTCGTAGAGGGGATGGCATCAGGGAACACTTAACATGTTATTGAGCCAGTTTGTTGCACATCCGCCTCTGGTATGCTTGACATGGATGCCTGAGACCTGGGACCTCTGCGAAGCCTCCGGAAGGAAGGCGACGCCTGTGCTGAGGGGATAGTGAAATTAAATTCATCATGACTTTCTTGCCGAGTCTCAAGCACCGAAGTGGTGACTTGAGCTGGAGGAGTGCACAGAATAGCTTCATCATCCATTGGTAGATCATGAGTGATTGGCATCATAGGACGAGGAGTCAGAGGACATACTGATCAATTCAATGCTCGTCGAAGCAGGCAATGATACCAAGGGTGTTGGTTCAAGCTGAGGAAGGACTTCATCATCATTCACATTGTCTTCACGACCAATGCCTTCAGCAGTGTTGGGGTCAGCAGCTGGAACTTCTTCATTTTCTGGAGCCTCTATGGTAGCAGGCTCATGGACTACAAGGCGGCGCTCATGATTGGCGGAGGCAGGTAGTGCAACTGAGATGGGTTGAACAATGAGGGGCTCTGGGGCATCAGCACGCTCTTTTCTTGAGGACTTAGAACCCTTTGTCTTCAATTTATTCTTGGAGGGAGCATCATCAGATGTATCTTTGTGCTTCATGTTCCTAGTTTCGGCTTCAGCTTGCCTAGTCTTCTTGAGTTCATAAGCGGCAGAGGGGACCTTTGGCTTTGAGCCAGTCATGCTGGTAGGGAAGACAATGCTTGGTTGTCCCTGCCTTGGAGCATTGGGATTAGCTTCTGCAGGTTTCTTGCTTTTCTTGGCAACCATCCTAGGGTCGATGTCAGGACGCCCAAGAGCCTTTCTCTTTTCAGCTTCATTGTGTGCTTGCACACATTTCTGAGCATAATACTTCATGTGCTCACATGAGCCTTTGGCTTCTTCACACTTCTTGTTGAATTCAGCCTTGAGCTCTTTCATCATCTTCTTGAAGATTGGCACATTAGCCACATTGAGCTTGTGCATGTGCTTCTTGAAGTGTGCCTTCTCATGGTCAATCTTGTTCTTGAGCTCAATGATTCTCTGATCAAAGGCAAGTTCATTTGCAATGGCTCCATGAAAGGCAACACTGATGTCCACTGGCAGCTGCAGATCATCAAGGTTGATGTGTTGGTCCTCAAACCATTCATCAATGAAGTTGTTCAAAATGTCAGCATCAAAGAGGGGCAGATCCTAGAAGATCTCAGCCTCCTGTTTGCTCTTGATCAGCTGTTCCAGAGCATCATCTACAAGATCTTCATCACTTGACAGATCAATAGTGTTTTCCTCATTGCGCAGGACGACATCTAGAGTGAGAGCCTGCCGAGAAACTTTCTTGGGCTTTGGCTTCTTGGTCCTCTTGGACATGCGAGACAGATCTTCTGATTGCACACTGGCTTCAGCAGGTGCAGTTTTCAATGGCTTCTTTGTTGAAGCTTTTGGAGCAGCAGTAGAGGGCTTTGAAGCTTTAGACTTCTTCTTCTGCTTCGATGGTGAAGGAGCATCATCAGAGTCTTCATCTTCAGCAGATTGCTCCACAGTGGTCCTTTGGGCAGCAATGTGAGACAGAAGCCCATCGAAGTTGGTGAAGGGACCAATTCTATTTTCATTGGCTTCACATGTACCATCTGGCCTTGGTGTAGACGGACCAGGGTTTAAGTCAAGTCCAAACTCCTCCTGGTTCTGCTTGGTAGAATCCTTGACAAACTGGAAGTTGCGCTTGAAAAGATCATCAGCATGATACCATAGAAGATATGATGGGTTGGCATTTTCGGGCTGAGGTCCTCGGACCATGCATGTATAGAACTTTTGAGCAATAGCTTCAGGTTTTGTCTTCGGTGCCAAGTTCTTGTAAAGAATATCGCCCCACGGGTGCTTGATGGCATTCTTCTCAGCATATTCAGGTGTCACGAAGTTGTACTTGAACCACTGCTCAGCCCAACATCTTCGAATCCATTGGATTATGTTCTTGCGCTGTGTATGTCTCTCTTCAGGATCAGATTTGTTGAGCTGATACAGATCTGGGGGTAGGTCCAGAGGAGTATTGCCACAGTGTTGTCTGCCGCATTTCCTTGCAGATTTTTTAGTGGCCATTGGATTCAGTTGGATTGGCTTCAGAATAGTGAAAGTCTTCTGTCGACTTGTCAAACAAGAACTGGCTTCAGGAGATTCAATATGACACTGTAAGAATTCTGCAAATGAATGCAGACTCTGTGAACCAAGGGATTATCCCACGTACATGTACCTGTGAAAGCATTAGAGATGCGAGGGAAGGGGAAGAGGCCATATGCATTCTCACAATATTTTGAAGATAAATCAGTTTAGAAGACATTGACCTCACAGTGTGAAGACATTCACTTATTTGAAGGCAGTCGGTTCTAGATTTGTACGAACCCAAGAATAAGTACAAGTGAGGAATCTAACTAGTTGTGAAGCATAAGTGAACATGCTTTGCAATATATGAGATGCAGAAAAAGGAAAGATCCAGATTTGGAAGTTTCGAAACCACTTTCGGGTGAAATTGACAGATTTGATGAATCTAAAAGGAAGTAAATTGAGTTTTATTTACTACAGAGGAACTGCTAGACGAGGCAGAACGGATGCCGAGCAGTCCAATCTCCCGTGCACTAACTTGGAGACGGAAGACACCTACGGTGGCGGCGGAGAAGACGAGGTCCATGGCCGGCGTGAGGATGGCGTTGAAGAAGTCACGACAGCTAAGGGTTTCGTCTCCGGCGTCGACACGAGCTAGCGGTGGCGCTAGGGTTTGAGCGAGATGGTGAGGTAGAAGAGGAGATAATGACTGCGTGGGCATGTATTTATAAGGAGGAGGGTGGCTCAGCGCAATTACGCGGGTGCCCCTTGTGGTTCACATCTGAAGGACATGTGGCATGCATGCAACTTAGAAGGAGTTGAACCATGTTCCCACGCACGCTTGGATTGTTAGGTGGTCGTTCCGGCTTCTCTGGTTTTCAGGCAAAGGACAAGACTTTAAAAGCAGTTTATAAAGTGTGTCTCTTTATCTTCAGCTGACAAGGACACAGTGAAGATATTTGACAGGTGTCAACGGAATGCATATGACTAGACAGGAAGAATTTTAGGGAGTAGCACAGAAGGGATTAGGGTCCGATCACATTAACTTAGGTCAAAAAATAGCAACTTGAAGACATATCTATAAGTGAATGTTGTAGAGGATAGAACGCATATATAGTATTGAAGATAAATCAACATTACGAAGACATAGATTTTGAAGACAAATAAATGTTGAATACAATGCAATCATGACGCCAAATGAAAATCTTCAAGAAGGTGTGGTGGTGGTGTTACCCACCGTATAGGAAGTATTAGACCCAGACACGGCGCACAATTATCGTGGCGCTCCGAAGTCAAATTCCACATTAATGTATTCACACTCAGAGGGTAAGTTGCATTAATTGAAGAAATACGTCACTTTGTGTGTTGCACATCTAATTCATCAACATGCATAAGCGTTAGGATGTGTGTCCATTCACTGGACATTTGAGGATTCTAAGATATTTAGCTCACACCGTAGCTTGTAAAACCTTTTCTCATCCAAGGGCTTTATGAAGATATCTGCTAGTTGCTCTTCAGTGTTGACATTAACGATATCAATGTCTTCCTTGATGACATGATCTCTGAGAAAATGATGAAAAATCTCAATGTGCTTTGTCTTCGAGTGCTGAACTAGATTCTTGGCAATCTTGATGACGCTTTCATTGTCACCCACTCTTCATGTTGATGCCATAAACCTTGAGAGTTTGCTTCATCCATAGAAGCTGAGCACAGCAAGATCCAGCGCAATGTATTCAGATTCAGCAGTGGAGAGTGATACACAGTTCTTCTTCTTTGAAGACCAATAGACAAGTGATCGTCCAAGAAAGTGACATGTGCCTGATGTAGACTTGTGATCAACCTTGTCATCAGCATAACTAGCATCTGATTATCCAACTAGATCAAACGATGAGCCCTTTGGATACCATAATCCTAGTGTTGGGGTGTGAGACAAATATCGAAGAATTCGCTTCACAACAAGGTGATGCAATTCCTTCGGTGCCGCTTGGAATCGGGCATACATGCAAAGGCTAAGCATAATATCAGGCCTAGATGCACATAAGTATAGTAAATAACCAATCATGGAGCAATATACCTTTTGATCGAACTCTTTACCGTTGTCGTCAGGGCCAAGATGACTTTTGGTTGGCATTGGTGTCGTGTACCCTTTGCAGTCTTGCATTCCAAACTTTTTTAGGCAATCCTTGAGGTATTTTTCTTGCGATATGAAGATGCCATTGTGCCGTTGATGGACTTGAAGACCAAGGAGTAACTTCATCTCTCCCATCATGGACATCAGATATTGCTCTTGCATCATGTATCCAAACTCATCACTGTATCTCTTATCAGTGCAGCCAAAGATGATGTCATCCACATATATTTGACACGCAAATAGTTCACCATCATAAGTCTTCATGAAGAGAAAGGGATCTATTGAACCAGGTTTGAAGCCTTTTCTCTTCAGGAATTCGTTCAGTGTGTCATACCTAGCGTGAGGTGCTTGATTGAGGCGATATAGTGCCTTATTGAGCATGTACACCATATCATGATGCTTAAGATTTTCAAAACCAGGTGGTTGAGCGACATACACTTCTTCTTCGATTTTTCCGTTCAGAAAGGCACTCTTCACATCCATTTGGTACAGAAGAATGTTATGAAGGTTAGCATAGGCCAGCAGTATGGGAATGGCTTCAAGCCTAGCCACAGGAGCAAAGGTTCCATTGAAGTCGATTCCTACCACTTGTGTGTAACCTTGAGCGACGAGACGAGCTTTGTTTCTGAAAACTTGTCCAAGTTCATCTTGCTTGTTGCGATAGATCCACTTCGTGCCAACGATATTGTGCCTACGAGGATCAGGGCTGACAAGCTCCCAGACATTATTCAGCTCAAATTGTTGGAGATCTTCTTGCATAGCTTGAATCCATTCAGGTTCCACGAAGGCTTCTTTGACTTTCTTGGGTTCAGACACAGAGACAAAAGCAAAGTAACCACAGAAGTTTGCCAGTTGCGTAGCTATTGATCGAGTGAGAGGACCAGGTGCATTGATGCTATCGATAGTCTTCTCAATCTGGACTTCATTTGTGACCCGAGGATGAGCTGGACGAAGATTTTGATCGACTGACTATTGTATTCATCATCAGCATTAGCTTCAGACTGAGCATTGTCTTCATGTTGATTAGGTGCAGAAATGATGATCTCATCCTCAGCCTGTTCCTCGGTGGGTATGATTTCTCCAGTACCCATCAGCCTCATAGCTTCATCTGGTGTACCTTCATCTAGCACATTTGGTAGGTGCTGTCTTTGCGAGCCATTAGTTTCAAAGAACTACACATCTACAGTTTCAACCACTTTGTACTGAAAGAGGTTGAAGACTCTGTAGGTGTGCGAGTCCTTTCCATAACCAAGCATAAAACCTTCATGTGCTTTCGGTGCGAATTTAGACGTGTGATGTGGATCCTTGATCCAGCACCTCGCACCAAAGACTTTGAAGTAACTGACGTTTGGCTTCTTAATAGTCAGAAGTTCACAAGATGTTTTCTTGAAGAACTTATGAAGATAAGCTCTGTTGATGATGTGGCATGCAGTATCAATGGCTTCGTGCCAGAATTTTCTTGGGGTCTTGTATTCATCGAGCATTGTCCGTGCCATCTCAATGAGCGTTCTGTTCTTGCGCTCCACTATGCCATTTTCCTGAGGTGTGTAAGGAGTAGAGAACTCATGTGTGATGCCCAAGGTATCGAGATAAGTTTCGAGGCCAACATTCTTGAACTCAGCACCATTATCACTCCGGATGTGCTTGATCTTGATGCCACAATTCGTCATGGCCTGATTTACGAAGCGTCTGAAGACATCCTGCACTTCAGTCTTATAGAGAATTATGTGTACCCAAGTGTATCTCGAATAATCATCAACAATAACTAAGCCATAGAGATGTGCAGTGGTAGTAAGGGTAGAGTAATGAGTAGGGCCAAATAAGTCCATGTGAAGCAGCTCAAAGGGACATGAGGTAGTCATGTGTGACGCCCGGATAATTAAGCTACAGTAAATCTCTGCTAATGACACCACGTCACCACTATTACTGTTAATAGACTCGCATTGATTCTAATCCCCGTTCAAATTCAAATTTAAAATAAAGTCAAATAAATTATTTCTTCAAGCAGTAAAATTAAAATGTTCAAAGTGTGGCAAATAATCCATTGATATTTGTCATGTTGGAACCAACCTCTCTTGAATTCCCAAAATGCCCCTGGGACTTAATTTTGCTCCAACAGCAATTAAATTGACCTTTTCAATTTCTAAAAAAACGCTTGAACAATTCCATTGGCCCTCAAACATTTTAGGCAACACCACAATGTTGTGCCTGAATTATTTGCTAAGTTTACATTCAACAAAAATCATTTGATACCTTGATTCCATCCAAAACAGTTCCTATCCTTTTAACAAAAAAGTTTCTATTTATATATCTATTTATAAATGAAAGGCCACCCCACCCCAACTAGGCCTTGGCCCAGCAGGCTGCCAGGTTGCCAGGCCGGCCCAACCGCGCCCTCTACTACCCCCCCTGGGCGCCAAAACCCTAGCGTCACCCCCACTCCCCCCAGCACGACCCCCTCGCTCCTCTCCCTGATTCCCCACCCGATCTGGATCGGGGGCAGCAACCATGCTCGCCTCTCCATCGCCTCCTGCACGGCGCCTGCCCCCCTCGACACGGGCTGGAACGAGGGCTCGACCCCGCGGCACCCCGAGCCCCGGCAC
>NC_041389.1:185879502-185902778 GCF_002162155.2 Triticum dicoccoides
CGTCGCTGCTCACCACCACCTCGCCACGGCGTCGCCTCGTCTTTGTCCTCCTCCCCATTGGATGCCCCCGCGCATCGACGCCCCCCCTGCTCACCAACGTTGGTGAGGCTCCGGCCTCTCCCTCCTCTTCCCTGTTTTGGCCACGCGCCCGCTGGCTCCTGCTCGCGCCCGTTGCTCCCCGCGCGTTTGCACCTTTGTGCGCCAGCCCGCCCCGCACCCAACCCCGCCGTGACAGGCCGCTGGCCCCGCCCGGGCCGACTTCTGTCGCCCCGCTACTGCCGCTCCACTGCCACAACCACTGGACGCACCTGCCGTGCCCCTAGCCCGCGCCTCCGTCTGTCGCGTTGCGGCTCTGCTCCGCCAGCGCCGTTGCTGCCTCCGCCGTCGCCCGTGCCCTCAACCCACCGTCCGCGCCCTCACGTGCTCACCACGCCCGTACTGTGATGGCTGCGCGCACCCGTCCTAGCCGCGCAGCCCGCCCCGCTAGCTCCGGCCACCGTCGTAGAATACTCGCGCCTCCCGCTGCCCTTGCTACGCTCGTCGGCCGCCCTCTCCTCCTCCTGTGGCCGCGTCACCGCGTCCACCCGCATCGCCGCGCCTCCCGGCTCACCTCGCAGCTGCGTGCTACTGGTGGCACCGCAGCCGTCCCGCACCACCCACTCACCACCGCGCCGGCGCCCGTTGCCTCTCCATCGGCCAACCGCTCCCCACCCCCTCCCTGCGGTGCCGCTCTGGCTGAAGCCCAATGAGGGATGGCGCCAGCGTCCGTGCCCCCACCGGCTCCGCCCATCATGGCCGCCACCCCTAGTGCCCTCGGTCTTGGGCGCGCACACCCACTTCCCTTTAACCCGCCCCGCTGGGCTGGCCTTGAGCCACTGCCAGTGGGCCCCAGCGCCCAGGCCCCTGTTTACTTAAAAAAATGTAAAAATGATAAATATTAATAAATTAATTAATTAACTAATTAAACGCTTAATTCACTTAATTAATTAAACTTACTTGGACTAATCACCTATTTTAGTTAACTAACTATTAGACTAGATTAAACGGTGTATGACACGGGGCCACACCCTGTTGACTAGTCAAACGTTGACAAGTCAACTAGGACCCCCTAGCCCACCTGTCAGCCACTGGATGCACTTTTGTGTACCGTGTGCTAGGTGCACCTAGCATTTTAGCATTTATTTTCAAATTAATAATAATAATAGAAAATCAATTAAACTTTAGAAATTAATATAAAATAGACCGTAGGTCCGAGCAAAAGTTTTATACACGAAAGTTGCTCAGAACGACGAGACAAATCCGAATACATGTTTCATTCGACCGCCACACGTCCCTCTCATAGCAAACGTCGAACATTTCCCCTCTGGTTCATCTATCTAACAGACGTCCAGAACCGGGAAAACTTTCTCGGACGTTTCCCCCTTCCCCAGTATCACCTAGCACTGCGTTAAAACACCTCTAGCACCGCTTTATTGTCTTGTTATGCATATATTTGCATGTATTTACTCTTTCTTCCCCCTATTCTCTCCGGTAGACTCCGAGACCGCTGCTGATGTCCCTATGATCGACTACGTGATCGACGACACTTCTACCCCTTTTCAGCGGAGCTTCCAGGCAAGCCCCCCTTTGATCATCCCGATATCACCCATTCTATTCTCTCATCCTTGCATTAGATTTCGCTACTGTAATTGATTGCTCCTATTTTGATGCATAGCTTGCTTTTGTACTTGCTATTGTACCTTATCTACTTATCCTAAACTGCCTAGTAGAGGTTGGTTAGTGATCCATCAGTGACCCCCACCTAGTCCTTGTTGTCCCTGCTTCATCATCGATGACTCGATCAACGTGATCGACGACCAGAGCCCGAGAGCTCACATCACATCACAACCCCTTTGTTGCTCGACTCTGCAGGGATACTATCGAGTGTCGAGGGTGATACCTCATAACGCACTCCTGATGATAACTCTGTAGTGTAGCTACTCGGTGCTGTTCATCGAGGGTGATTCCTCCTTGACCACCCCCGATATGACTCTGTCGTGCAACCCCTCAAGTGTGAACCACGAGGGTTGTTCCTCTTACGTTCACTTTGGTGATTACATTGAGTGGAATCCACCAAGGGTGATCCCTCGGGTTTTCCACTAGATTTTTGGACACGCGGTTACCTTGACTTTACTTGAGACCTTGGTGAAAGTCGGGCGGGCTCGGAGAGCACCTGCAAGATAATTACGTGGCACGACCTGGCATCCCGGGCCCTTGCCACAAGTCCACGAGACAGGGCGACGGGGTCACATCAATCGTGAGTCTCTGCTCGTCTCTGTAGGATAATAAAACACTAATGGTTTGGGTATTTGTTCTGAGTTGGCCTTTGGCCTTTACGCACTAACCACCACGCGGGAATAGTTATGAGCCTCGGCGTCGTGGTATCAGCTGAAGCTTTGTCAGATGTCCAGTTCAACATTGCAGCATGGCCTGGTTGGCGCCCTAGTGGAGGTGGCCTGGATCGCCCTGCGCGCAACGACCTAGAGTGCAACGGGCGATGGGCCCAGACCCCGGAGTGCTTAGGATGTAGATCGGCGGGGACCTCTCTGCTGAGCCTAGGTAGTGCTGCAACATGTTGATCTTCCGGGGCCGGGCATTGACCCAGAAAAGTATGTCCGGCCAGAGTAATCAAGCGTGTTGGAAAACGTGGTGCACCCCTGCAGGGAAGATTATCTATTAATAGCCATGTCCTCGGTAACGGACGTTCAGACTTATATCCTGATCTTATACAACTAGAAATGGACACTTAAGGTATGTGGCTCCAAGATTGCTTTCTCACAGGGAGTCGAGGAAGGATCTTTGGGCGTTGTTTCTACAACATGTTTGATAAATATTAAATTGGTATTCTTTACTCTTGTACATGCAAGATGCTTGGAGCTGCTTGAAGAAGCTAGTCTTCGATAGGCTAGGCCTTCCCCTCTATTCTGGCATCTATAGTTCAGTCCACAGATACAACCCTTCCTTTTGATAGCAATGCATACATAGTATAGATCTTATGCTTGCGAGTACTTTCGATGAGTACTCATGGTTACTTTGCTACCCCTTTCCCCCCTTCTTTCTTATTTCCAGTTGATGCAACCAGATGGTGGATCCCTGGAGCCAGATGCCACCACCGATGGATACTGCTATGTGGATACCGCCGACGACCAGGAGTAGTTAGGAGGTCCCAGGCAGGAGGCCGCTGGCTTGTTTATGAATAGCTTGCTTTCTTATTTCCAGTTGATGTCTGTGCTTGCCTTCTTAAGGCATCCTTGTTTAGCTTATGTATGTACTCGGATATTGTTGCTTCCGCTGACTTTTGTGTATCGAGCTATGTATTCAAGACCTCGAGGCTGCTGGCTTGTAATATAAAGCTTGTATTTATTTTAATTTGTGTCTAGAGTTGTGTTGTGATATCTTCCCGTGAGTCCCTGATCTTGATCGTACACATTTGCGTGTATTATTAGTGTATGATTGAACTGGGGGCGTCACAAGTAGCTATCAGAGCTGACTGCCTGTAGGATCCCCCTTTCCAACTCCTTGGCCGAAGTTGAGTCTAGTCTTGAAAAATTGTTTTTCTAACATGGTTGTGTGGCTTACGGGCCCACGTTGCCATTGGGTGGTATTAGGATCTTTTACTCCTCGACCTTTACTCTGGGACTCTAATCTCTCTTCTATTCGGGTCAAATGATTTTGTTAACTCTAACTCTAGGTTCTCGTAAATACTTTCTACCGGAGAGCCCCTCACTCCAGATGATTGTTTGGTGCACCAGAATTCTGAAGATACTCTCCGATGTTTCCCGAGACCCTTGTGCCCTTCGTCGTTGCGATTCATACCACTGATAAATCCTTTTGGGTAACATCCTACATTTGTCATTCATACCTTCATATCCAGTTGCTCTTGTTATTACAAGATGTCCTGGAATACTCTCTGGTGTTCCAAGAATCTTTTATGCTTACTGCCCTGATGTTCCTTGCCGCATGAATAACCCTATGAATAATTCCTCACACTTTTCGAGGATTTGTTCATTCCTAGTTGATCAAGTGATCCACAAGATACTTTGAAGTACCATCCGATCTTCTAATAATCCTCTCCAACTATTGCTCAGCTAATACTTATCTGCTTGCATTATGGTGTCACAGCCCTAGAAATCCTCTTGTAATTAGTGGCATAGCATCCATGCATCATGTTTAAATTTAAAGAAACTTGAAATGGGGATTGTTTAAACCCTAGCACCAAATGAATTCAACTAGGGTCAAAATAAAATCTTTTTCATTGAACTCAAAATGCCCTCTAAAAATGTTCAACATTTCTGGTTTGAGGTGGAAGCATCTACCAAAAATGGTTTACATTTTTCAGGACATATTGGGCTGTGAATTAAATCATACCCTATTTGCATTTGGGCATTTAAATGCTATACAATATTTTAAATGCTCAAATAATCATAAACTAAAATGTTTGCTGTTGGTTATATTCCAAACAGTGGCATTGAGCAGTTTCATGATTTCTGGATCTGTTGAAGTATTTTTAATAAAGCCCTGATGTTACAGAATAATAGAAAAACAAAAACAATTAGAAGAGAGGGAGAGAAGGACTTACCTGGCGCCAGCAACCGGCCCAGCTCCTGTGCTGGCCCACCTACGTGGCCCAGCCCACTAGCCTCCCCCCTGTCGTCTTCCTCGCGACAGAAGGACGCCGGGCGTGTGCCCCGTGCGCGCGGCCATGCGCCCCGGCCACCTCCTGCTTGCCGCTCCCCCTCCACGCCTGGACGCCTCTAGGAGACGCCACGCACCCCCCTGGACCTCTCTCACTCTCCCCCCATGCTTTCCCCCTCCTCTGTCTCGCTCTCCTCCCCACAGCCGAGCACTGTCGTCGCCACCGACGCCGTTCGCTATAGCTGCAGCCACCGCCTCCCCCTCGCTACTCTGACAGGCCCAGAGGCTCCGCCTCGGCCCCCTCTTTCTTCCACCCCGAGCCACGCCACCGCGGGAGCCCCACATCACCGCCACGAGTCGTCTTCTCCGAGCACGGCCGCCGGAGTCCATCGACGGATTCGTCGCTTTCCGGTCGTCCCCGAGCCAGCTGAGCCTGTCGTCGGCCTCACCGTGAGCTCCCGGTCTTTTCCCCCTTAACCACGTTGTCGTTTTCGTCCCGTAGCCACTGCCCCGCGAGTAACCGGAGCCGCCGTCCGCCATGGCCAATGAGGTCCTCACTCCTGAGCACCTCAGCTCTGACCAGTTGCACCAATGTGTTCCTGGAACGCCAGAGATGCTGCCCAGCTACCTCGCTCGCTCGCCCGGAAGCCGTAGTGCCCCGCCCGTGCCCCACCGAACTCCGACTGCCGCCTTTGAGCTTGTGGCCGTCGACTCCGGCCACCCCAGGCCCGGCTACTGCCACCAGCCGACGCGCTGCAACGGCAGCTACCCGTAGAGACCAACCGCGGCTCAAACTGTGGCGTGTACGCGAAACGCGAGCAACTCCGGCGAGTTGCCGCCATGGTTTTGGTCGTCGCCGGCTGAACTCCGGTGACTCCGACGTGGCCTATCATTAGCCACTAATGACGCCACTAACTAAGCCCATAGGTCACTGACGGATGGGCCCCATGCCCTTAATTAATCTTAGTTTATTTTCTATTAAGTTTAACTAACCACATGGGCCCCACCCTTCAGCTTTGACCGTGCTGACATGGCTGTTGACTGGCCTCACATGTCATGTTGACTTTGCTGACGTGGTCGTTGACCGAACCCACCTGTCAGTATCACTAACCAGCCCCAGCTACAAACCAGTGGACTCCACTGGTCAGGTTTGACCTGGCCGACTAGTTGACCTGCTGACGTCACACCTATGTCATGCTGACGCAGTAAATCCTTTTCTGGATTTATTCTTATATAGGAAATTCCAGAAAATCTTGCAAACTTCAAAAATTCATAGAAATTAATCTGTAACTCCAAATGCAAAGATTTATATATGAAAAATGATCAAAAAAATCCAATCTATCCATCTGTACTGGTTTCATGCATGTTAGAGCAACCTAACCTTGCTGTTTAGATGAAACAAGTTAATGCACCTTTATGACTTCATAAAATGGGTTTGCATTTGAATCTTTGGTTCAAATGGACTCATCTCAATCTGTTCTAGCTTGCATTAGCCCAAAACACATTCATATTGCCATGTCATAGCATGCATCATATTGTTGCATATCGTCATGTGATGATTGTGTTCAACGTATCTTTCGTGGTAGGTTCTGCCTCCGAGGATACCTACGATTATCCGACTGAAGGGCGGTATCCTCCTATCACTCCATCAGGCAAGCAAAACCCCCCTTGTTCATTCCGATACAATCCCACTCTCTCGCTCCTGCTCTCTTTTACTGCATTAGGACAACATCGATTCATCTGTTACTTGCTGCGGTAGCTGAACCCCTTTATCCTTTGCATGACCTGTCATTCCACAGTAAATAGATGAAACCCACTAGCATGAGTAGGAGTTGTTTGAGCCCTGTTATGCCTACTCATTCATGCTTGTTTGTCATGCCTGCTACTGCTTAGAGTTGAGTCAGGTCTGATTCATCGAGGATGAATCAGAGGTGTGTGAACATGTCCTACCGTGTGTGAGCTAAGTGTGTGAACACGATTTGGTAAAGGTAGCGGTGAGAGGCCATGTAGGAGTACATGGTGGGTTGTCTCATTGCAGCCGTCCTCAGGAACTGAGTTCTGTGTTTGTGATCCATGATACAGTTACTACCACGCATTGGGCCCGAAACCAATGGACCCTCTCGACTTCTTAATCACCCTTGTTCTCTGTCCAGGAGTTGCAACTAGTTTCTGGTGTTTGTAGGATATGTGTTGGAGGCCGTGCGTAGCGCTGACCCTATGGGTGTGCTATGATGTGGTAGATACACTGTGGCACGGTGTACCGGGCACCCGTTTGGTGTCTCGGGAACCCTGCACACATCGTTTGGGGCTGTGAGCGAAACTCTAGCCGGATCTCCTCGCAGATGGAACCCGAATAGGCGATAAACCTGGACTAGAGACTTGAGTGTTTAGGTAGGTCGTGGCCGACACCCTCGTTGGGCTTCCACTTGAAGGTTGCCGAGTACATGTCGTGTAAACGGCGGTAAGTGGTGAGAGCGTGTGTGAAGAAGTACACCCCTACAGGGTTAACATCATCTATTCTAATAGCCGTGTCCATGGAAAAGGACTTCTGGATTGCCTGTACAGTTCATAGACAAGTGAAAGTGGATACTCTAAAATACGCAAGATAAGTGTGAGTGCTATGGATGGCGTTCTTGTAGGGAGACGGGAGCGGATCCATAGTGGTGTATTGATATGGTGAATATGTGGACTCGTGTGCGCCACCTCAAAAGAGTTACTTGCGGTCGTAGTTTAGGATAGCCACTAAGTCAAAGCTGGCTTGCTGCAGTTAAACCCCACCATCCCCTTTGTTGATAATGATGCATATGTAGTTAGTTCTGATGTAAGTCCTGCTGGGTACATTTGTACTTCAGTCTCACTAGTAGTTCCACGTGGACTTCGACGTTTATCTTGTTACCTCAGCTACGATCTTGTGCCCTCGGCAGGATCTGGTAGATAGTGAGGCTTTTCAGCCTTTTTCATTTATAGATGTCTGTACCCAGACATGATAAGCTTCCGCATGTGCTTGATCTGTATGCTCTGAATGTTGGGTCATGAGACCCATGCTTGTAATATCGCGCTCCTCGAAGCCTATTGAATAAAATACTTGAGTCGTAGAGTCATGTTGTGATGCCATGTTGTATTTGCACATATCGAGCATATTGTGTGTATGTTATTGAAATGCTTGGTATGTGTGGGATATGACAACCTAGTTGTTTATCCTTGGTAGCCTCTCTTATGGGGAAATGTCTCCTAGTGCTTCCACTGAGCCACAATAGCTTGCTACTGCTCCAGAACACTTAGGCTGGCCGGCATGTGTCCTTCTTCATTCCTGTGTCTGTCCCCTCGGGGAAATGTCGCGCGATGAATACCGGAGTCCTGTTAGCCCGCTACAGCCCGGTTCACCGGAGTCCTGCTAGCCCAGTGCTACAGCCTGGATTCACTCGCTGATGACCGACACGTTCGATGCTGGGTCATGGATGCCTGTCCCTGTAAGTTTGTGCCACTTTGGGTTTACGACTAGCCATGTTAGCCCGGGCTCCTTATCATATGGATGCTAGCGACACTATCATATACGTGTGCCAAAAGGCGCAAACGGTCCTGGGCAAAGGTAAGGCGACACCCGTGGGAACACCATGGTTGAGGCCGCAAAGTGATATGAGGTGTTACATGCTAGATCAATGTCGCATTGAGTCGGGGTCCTGACAGCGTTGGTATCAGAGCCTGACTGCATGTAGGATTACCAAGCCAAACTGGTCGAAGTTGTGTCTAGAAATGCTTTAGTTATATAAGGGAATTGATTGTGGGATGGAACGTAAGGCTCTTTTACTCCTTATACCTCATGGCCTTCTGATCTGAGTCATCCTCTTCTCTTCTACGGGGATTAAGAACTAGGCCTTCTCATCTATCTATCAGGATCACGTGTTACTAATCCATAGACTTATAGAATTGTTAGTTTCAAATCTCAGTTCAATTTTTACTACTTCCGTATGTTCATAGCTGGCCTCAGAACCTTGGTATTGTGATGTTGAGTGGTCATGCCACTATTTTGCAAGATGTCTCAAATCATTTTGAGCAATTACAGCTGTTATGCTGTCTGAGTCATCCCAGGTTTCTAAATAGTCTGATGCATTTGCAAATCCTTTCTTTCCATTCCCGATGTCCTTTATGGTCAAATTAAGCACACTAACCGGTGCGTTGAGGTAATTTATTGCCTTGACATATATGTTGGAGTTATTATTATGACCCTAGGTATTTTAGGGAGTCACCTAGTAATCTAGCAATGTTTTGTGTTTCCAGTGTGAAGATTCTGGCCATCATTCTCGAAAGCATCTCGTGATGCTACTTAGGAGTAGGTATTCTATTCCTGGGTTTTGAACCCGAGATTCACCCTACTTACTTCATGTTGATAGTGTTTGCTCATTCCTTTAGGTTATTAGTAACCTTTGCATTAGTTCTCGAGGTCCGTGGTATTTCCTTCTTCCAAATACTATGAACCATTCTTGGCAGAAGTTCCTCGCTGAACCGAAAGATCACAACAAGAGTGCTCTCGAAGAAACTTTGGGGCACTCTTTGAAGTACTTTGTGTTGGTTGAATAGATGAATCTGAGATTGTGTGATGCATATCGTATAATCATGCCCACGGATACTTGAGGTGACAATGGAGTATCTAGGTGACATTAGGGTTTTGGTTGATTTGTGTCTGAAGGTGTTATTCTAGTACGAACTCTTGAATAGATTGATCCGAAAGAATAACTTTGAGGTGGTTTCGTACCCTACCATAATCTCTTCGTTTGTTCTCCGCTAGTAGTGGCTTTGGAGTGACTCTTTGTTGCATGTTGAGGGATTGTTATATGATCTATCTATGTTATTATTTTTTAGAGAACTTGCACTGGTGAAAGTATGAACCCTATGCCTTGTTTCCTATCATTGCAATACCGTTTACGCTCACTTTTATCATTAGTTACCTTGCTGTTTTTATATTTTCAGATTATAAAAACCTATATCTACCATCCATATTGCACTTGTATAACCATCTCTTCGCCGAACTAGTGCACCTATACAATTTACCATTGTATTGGGTGTGTTGGGGACACTAGAGACTCTTTTATTTGGTTGCAGGGTTGCTTGAGAGAGACCATCTTCATCCTACGCCTCCCACGGATTGATAAACCTTAGGTCATCCACTTGAGGGAAATTTGCTACTGTCCTACAAACCTGTGCACTTGCAGGCCCAACAACGTCTACAGGAAGAAGGTTGTGTAGTAGACATCAAGCTCTTTTCTGGCGCCATTGCCGGGGAGGCTAGTTAAGCGGCACTCACACCCCGTCAACTAAGCTCTTTTCTGGCACCGTTGCCGGGGAAGTGAGTGCTTGAAGGTATATCTTTAGATCTTGCAATCGAATCTTTTTGTTTCTTGTTTTATCACTAATTTAGTTTATAAAATAAAACTACAAAAAAATGGAATTGAGTTTGCCGCATACGCTTCATCTTTTTAATATCTTTCGTAAGTATGATGAAAAGGAAAATTGTGCTCAAGTGCTAGAAGAAGAATGCATTAAAATGTTTGGTACTAGATCTTTGTGTGATGAGCATGATTGCAATGTTGTTAGTATGAATTCTATGAATATCCATGATGCTAATGATATGCAAAGCTACAAGCTTGGGGAAGCTATGTTTGATGAAGATGCTATTTTTTGTCCCCCAAGTTTTGATGAGAATATTTATTATGTTGAAAGCATGCCTCCTATTTATGATGATTATATTGATGAAAGTGGGTTTGGAAGAGTGTCAACTTTAGGAAGTAATGATCCCACTATTTTGGAGGATGTTGAATATTATTGTGATAATTATGAAAGTGGATTTGGAGAGGTCCTGACTTTATTTAGTGATGATTCCACTATCTTGGAAGAGGTTTCAATCGATTATGATGAGAACAAAGTTGCTACTTATGATGATTATTGTGATAAAACTTATGCTATAAAAATTAGTGGTGATTATATTTATAAAACTTGTCATGATTATGATTACCCTTTTTCTGAACATTACTCTTTTAATGTGGAAACATTTTATAGTATTCAAGTCTCTTATGATACTCCCACTATTCCGAATGAGAAGAATTTTGCTTATGTGGAGAGTAGTAAATTTTCTATGCTTGTAGATCATGAAAAGAATGCTTTAGGTGCTGGTTATATTGTTGAATTCGTTCAAGATGCGACTCAAAATTATTATGAGGGAGGAACATATGCTTGTAGGAATTGCAATAATATCAAGTTTCCTCTCTATGTGTTGAAAATCTTGAAGCTATGCTTGTTTTGCCTTCCTAAGCTAGTTGATTATTGTTCCCTAAGTTGTTTGATCAAAAATCCCCTATGCATAGGAAGTGGGTTAGACTTAAATGTGCTTGTCATATGCTTCATGATGCTCCCGTTATGTTTCAATCCTTATCTTTTATGTCAGATCATTGTCATCATCATGCCTAGCTAAAAAGGCATTAAAGAAAAGCGCTTGTTGGGAGACAACCCAACATTTACCTTTACTGTTTTTGTGTGTACACATGATTATGACACTGTAGTAATCATGTTTTATAGCTTTTGTTTCAATAAAGTGCCAAGTAAGACCTTTAGGATGGCTTTTGGTGATAGTTGTGTTGATCCTGCTGAGAATCAGAAACTTTTGTAACCAGTAAATTAGTTTTGTTAATTTACAAAAACGTGACTTTTATCTGATTCTTTTTTATATGGATTGGTACTCAAATTTCTTAGGACTTCCTAATTTGGTAGAATTTTTGGAGTTGCAGAAGTATACGTTTGATACATATTACTACAAACTGTTCTGTTTTTGATAGATTCTGTTTTCTATGTGTTGTTTGCTTATTTTGATGAATCTATGAGTAGTATCGGAGGGTATGAACCATAGATAAGTTGGAGTACAATAGATATTACACCAATATGAATTTAGAATGAGTTCATTACAATACCTAGGTGGTTGTTTTATTTTCTTATACTAACGGAGCTTACGAGTTTTCTGTTGAGTTTTGTGTTGTGAAGTTTTCAAGTTTTGGATAAGGATTCGATGGACTATGGAATAAGGAGTGGCAAGACCCTAAGATTTGGGATGCCCAAGGCACCCCAAGGTAATATTCAAGGACAACCAAGAGCCTAAGCTTTGGGATGCCCCGGATGGCATCCCCCCTTTCGTCTCCGTTCATCGGTAACTTTACTTGGAGCTATATTTTTATTCACCACATGATATGTGTTTTGCTTGGAGCTTCATTTTCTCTTGTTAGTATTTGCTTGCTGCTATTTAGGTTTATGTTTTGCATCTTTATTTTCAATAAAAATGTCAAGGATAGCCTTTACCATGCTTATTTTGCTAGTATACATGTTGCTGTTTGAAAACAGAAAGTTTACCGCTGTTTAAAAAATTCCCTAGAAAAGTCAGAGAATGATATAATGATGAAACCTTTTGCATAATGAACTCTGATAAATTTACTACAGTGGGAACTTTATCTCATAATTTTTGGAGTTAGGGAAGTATTGATACTCCTGCATTCTTTACAAACTATATTGTTTTGGCAGATTGCTGTTATGGTTGCATTGTTTGCATATGTTTGCTTGTTTAATGATTCTATTTGAGGATAGGAGTATTAAATATGCAGAGGAATTTAGTATGCAATGTTGAATAATAATTTTAGTGATTTGTTACAGTAGAAAATGATAAGGTTTTGCATTGGTTTATACTAACCTATCTCACGAGTTCTTGTTGAGTTTGGTGTGGATGAAGCTTTTGATAAAAAGAGAAACCATGATATGAGAAGAATTAAGGAGACACAACAGTTCAAGCTTGGGGATGCCCAAGGCACCCCAAGATAATATTTCAAGAAGTATCAAGCATCTAAGCTTGGGGATGCCCCGGTAGGCATCCCACCTTTCTTCTTCAACAACTATCGGTTAGTATCGGTTGAGCCTAAGTTTTTGCTTCTTCACATGATTTGTGCTATCCTTGCAATGTCATTTTATTTTGTTTTGCTTGCTGTTTGAATACAATACCAAGATATGAAATTGTTTAATGAGAGAGAGTCTTCACATAGTTTCATATTTAGCTACTCATTGATCTTCACTTATATCTTTTTGGAGTAGTTTTTCTTTCACTCGTGTGCTTCACTTATATCCTATGAGTAAATTGTTGAATGAGTTGATTGTCATAAATCTGAAATTTTATATGTCTCATTTGCTTACCCCATGGGGAGTAATGACTTCACATCTAAGAAGTAGAGGTTGTAAATTTATTGAAGGTTAGCAAGCATTGTATTGATCATTTGAACAATTCATGAAAGAATATTGAAGGAAGAGAGATTCCACATATAAATACACTATCCTAGACATCTTTTATAATTGGGAGCACTCATTTGGTATGACATGCCAAAGAGTTGATGTTGGACAAGGAAGACAACATAATGGGTTATGTTTTCTCACATCTCAGTTAAAGTATATTGTCATGGATCATTCAAACATGTTGAGCTTGCCTTTCCCTCTCATGCTAGCCAAATTCCTTGCACCAAGTAGAGATACTACTTGTGCTTCCAAATATCCTTAAAACCAGTTTTGCCATGAGATTCCATCATACCTACCTATGGATTGAGTAAGATCCTTCAAGTCAGTTGTCATCGGTGCAAGCAATAAAAATTGCTCTCTAATTATGTATGATCTTTTGGTGTGAAGAAAATAGCTTTATACGATCTTGTTATGGAAGCAATAAAAGCGACGGACTGCATAATAAAGGTCCATATACAAGTGGCAATATAAAGTGACGCTCATTCGCATTAAGATTTTGTGCATCCGACCATAAAAGCGCATGACAACCTCTGCTTCCCTCTGCGAAGGGCCTATCTTTTACTTTATGTATTTTACTTCATGCAAGAGTCAAGGTGATCTTCACCTTTCCCTTTTTCATTTTATCCTTTGGCAAGCACCTCGTGTTGGAAAGATCCTGATATATATATATCCAATTGGATGTAAGTTAGCATGAACTATTATTGTTGACATCACCCAAAGGTGAATACGTTGGGAGGCAACACTATAAGCCCCTATCTTTCCCAGTGTCCGATTAAAATTCCATAACCATTAGTATTGCGTGAGTGTTAGCAATTGTAGAACACTATATGATAGTTGAGTATGTGGAGTTTGCTATTCCTGAAAATAAGATGAATTGTAATTGTTTGATGAATGAGTATGAAGTTTGCTAGTTTTCAAGAAAGTTTATGGTCTATGCTTTAACATGAGAATTGCTTGTTGCTTGTTCGTGAGAAGTTTTATGAGATGAACCAATGTTATGACATCATGCTAGAAAAGGTGACTGAATTTATCATTGATCAAACTTGTGCACCTACTGTCGGATTTCGGGTTTCGGCAGACCCTTGAGGTTCGAACACTAGGGTGCGCGCGGAGATTCAACCCTCTGCCTGCCTGTTCCTCGCCGAATCGCTAGGATCTAGACTACCAAGCAGAACAACACAAGAGGCACAAGATTTATACTGGTTTAGGCCACCATTGTGGTGTAATACCCTACTCCAGTGTGTGGTGTGGTGGATTGCCTCTTGGGCTGATGATGAACAATACAAGGAAGAACAGCCTCACGAGGGTCTGTTCTTGGCTGGTGCTACTTGGTTCTGGCTCTTGGATTCTCGATCTCGTCTCTAGATCTCTAGATGTCTAGATGTCTAGATGTCTCTTCCCCGGGGGTGGCTAGTCCTATTTATAGGCAAAGGCCCTGGGCCTCTTCCCAAATATTGAGCGGGAAGGGCGCCAACAATTGGCCATTTTGAAGGGGAACAACGGGTACACTTATCCTGACTAAAGTTGGTCCTCGCCTGTCAAAGGCTTTGGTGGTGACGCCTGCTTGGGCTCCACAATGACTTCCTCCCTGCCGTTGGGCTGGTCTTGGTCTCGTTGCACCGAAATGGATGCCTTTGCTTGATGCCCTTGCCTGCGCTTGCTCCCTTTGCACCAAAGAGGAAAGGAGGACACTACCGCGGGCTGGCGCCCGACTGGCGCCCTTGGTCGTCATGGCTTGCGTCATGGGCACCTCGCGAGGTATCCCGCCTTGAACTCTCCGCCTCCTCGCGAGCCCACCTGAGGAGGCCGTGCCTGAGGAAGCTCCTTGTCATCCGCCCCGCGAGGCTTGGTCCCTCGCGAGGGTCTTGAGTTTGTGTTGATGAAGATGGGCTGTGCTGGGCCTCCTTTGAGCCACGCTGCAGGCCGCAGGCAGGCAAGTCTGGGGACCCCCATTCCCAGAACGCCGACAGTAGCCCCCGGGCCCACGACGCACCCGGACTTGGCCGAGCAGAGAGGCGAAAGGGCAAGTGCGAAGCGTCGCGGGCCCTAACAGCCTGCGGCCTTGAGCGCCGCGTGGCGGTTGATTGGACGTGGGCGGCACTGTTCCCCCACGCCTCCTTATTTTGTGCCTTGCTAGGAGGACTCGCTGCCGCACACAGCCACTTCCCCTTCTACTGCTTGAGCGCTCCCTGTCCTTTCTTCTCTCGAACTCCAGCTTCCGTATCCAATCCAATCTCGAACCTTCCCCCATCCCCTTCCTGCCGTCATGGCTCCGCCGAGGAAGGGAAAAGGGAAGAAGCCCGTGCCGCCGCCTCGCCCGTCGTCGACGGCGGCCCCCGCCGTTGATTGGCCGGTCATAATCAATCAATAAGGCCTGGGCAAGGTCAGCTCAGCCCTGGCCACCATCTTCAACGAGTGCGGGAGGACGACGGCCTGGCCCGCGTCTTGCTTCTCCGTTGACAGGATTCCCACCGAGGTCCGGTACTTCGCCGACGCCCTGTTGGCGGGACTGGTTCCCCCCTTCTCTGATTTCTTCAACGCCGTGCTTTCCCTTTATCAGATCCATATGATGCATCTGGGTCCTGAATCCATCACCCTTCTCGCGGTATTTGCCTTCGTTTGCGAGGCAATGATGGGCATCCTTCCTTCGGTCGCCTTGCTGCGCCACTTCTTCTCTTTGCGCCTTGTCGACCCCACCCAATGTTCGGGGTGCGTGAGCTTCATTGCTGCGCCTGAGACAGCGGCTTCTAGAATTGACTTCAGTCTTCCTCCGCCCGTGCCTGGGTTTCGCGAGCGGTGGCTGTATGTGGACGTAGGGGTGCCCAGCCCCCTGCTGACGGAGCCATCTTCACCTGCTGTCCCCAACTCAGGCTGGGGCCAGGAGACGCTCGCGAGCCCCCGGCTTGCCTTCGTCTGTCGTCGCTTCGAGTTCCTGAGGGAGCTTGGCGTGACGGCGCCCAAGGTTGTGAAGGAGTTCTTGCTACGCCGTGTCGCCCCTCTCCAGCGCCATTCTCATCGAATGTGGGCCTTCAGCGGTCGTGGGGACCGTATGCGGCTCCAGGAAGAGGACCTGACGCCTGAAGCGCTGAGGAAGGTGCTCTTGGTCTTGACTGGGGATCCTTCCCCCGGCGGCATCCGTCAAGGGGGGGCCTTGCTGTACCTCTTCTCGAACAGAGGTGACTTCGTGAGCCAAATGCCCATCTTCGATGAATGGGGGCCGCGCCCTGCTGGCCTCTAGGGGCCTCGCGAGAACCCAGTGGTGGTGGTCGCCCTTAAAGCCGTCTGGGGCGACTCTTCCTCAAGTGGCGGGGCAGGGAGGCATGAGCCTCCGGAGGCCGAGGGTGCCCCCGCCGAGGCGACAGCACTAGGCGGCACTCATGAGGGAGCGGCTCCCGAGGCCCATGCTGCCACAGTTGAGGGTGGCGAGCGGCCACTCGCAGTGCCTGCGGCTGAGGCTCCCGAGGCCCCAGCCGCTCTTCTTGGTGAGGCGACCGGCAGCGCGCATCGGGCGGACGCCCCTGACGCGAGTCGCCTTGATGCTTCTTCCTCGTTGCAAGCTGACCCCTGCGCTCAACTCTTGGGTCGCTTCCGTGTGGACTTTGAGGCCCTCCGGAAGAGAAGGGAGGCCCTGGGCGATGATTACCCTTGCCGCCTGCTGAAGTGTAGGAAGTACTTCGCCATCGATGAGTAAGCCTTCTCCCTTCCTAGCTCCTAATTCTTCTGTTGCCTTTCCTGATCCTTGCTTCGCAGGGCCCTTCCTTCCGAGCTCATGGAGGTGGATGAGGGGCCATCCCCCTCGCCTCCGCCCTTTCCGCCGTCTTCGATCGTTCCGAGTAGCAGAGCCCTTGTAGTGAGGCCGGTTGTTGAGGAGAACCTTCCCGAGGCGCAGCACAGCCCTGCGCTCCCTGTGGCCTTCCTTCGCGGGCTTCCTCGTGGCATAGCTAGCCTGCCGTGGGCTTCTCGTCTGGCCGTGGACCGTGATTGGCTGGGGTACTCCTGGCGCTCTTCACTTGGAGATGGACTAGCTTTAGGTCGGGCCTTCGGCAGGGTGCGCCCGGTCATCTCGAGGGCGCCAGCCCCCAGCCCCCTGCCCGAGAGGGGAGTGCTGATCCGAGCCCCACGGCGCTCGCTTGGGGCGGATGATGGTGTGGAAGACGTACTTGAGCGCGCCTGGGAGCGTCGTGCTCTTCGCCAAGGGTTCCTTCGGAGGGCGGCTGACGCGGTGAGCCTGCTTGGTGAGGAACTCGCTGATGAGGACATGTGCCTTGAGGCCGAGGGCCTTCGGCTGGTTGTGGAGAGGCGCGCGCTGGAGGCGGCTGCCGCCCTCGCGCACCGTCGGCGCGATCTTGATGATGAGGAGGCCAAGGCGTCGCTGGCGGCCTCTCGGGAGGCCTGTTCCCGGGCCGTCGAAGAAGCCCGGGAAGCTGACCAGCGACGAGAGGCCACGGAGGAGCGGGCACGGGAACTCCTGGTCCGGTGCTGCTCACTGGAGGAGCAGGTGGAGCTGCGCGAGGTGGCCCTTGTGTCGATGAAGGTGGCCTCCGGCGACCAAGCGGAGCTCCAGAAGCATGAGGAGGCGTTGACGCTGGAATCCGCCGAACACGCGCGCGAGCACGAGCGCCTGGAGACAAGGGAGCGCTGGGTGACACGGGCGGAGGACGATGTCGCTGCACGTGAAGCCCGTGTCTCGGAGGAGGTCAGACGTCGGGTGGCGACGGCGCGCCTGAATCTCGAGTGCGAGTTCACGGAGAGGCTGGAGTTGGTCCGGACCGAGGCCGAAGGTAGGACCACCGTCCTGAGGACCAAGCTGGAGGAAGCGACGCGGTGGGTTGACGCCTTACAGGCCGCACTTGAGGCGGCGCAGGGGAGTCAACTACTTCCCACGCCGAAGTGCTTCTTCTTCGCCAACAGGTGGTTGAGGCTGAGGCCGTCGCCCGTTAGAATGCAGACGAGATGCGTCAGCGGTGGCTCTTGGAACACGAGCACGCCCCCATGCTCACCATGCTTCGGGAGAGGGCCAACACGGCCTTAGGTAACATCTGCGAGGCGGCCGTCGGCGAGCCGCGTGCCATTAACTACGCCGGCAACCTTCAGTTCTTCACTGACATCATGACGCAGCTGGAGGCACGGTCGGTTCGTGCCAATAGGTTGGTGGAGGAGAGGAGCCGAGCCCTGCTCGGGCACGCCTTTTCCCGCGTCTTAATCCATCTCCGGAATATGGATCCTCACTTTGACTTTGACGCTGCCATCGCCCCAGTCCCCCAGGCCGTCCGAGACGACCTGGCGTATTGGGTGGAAGACAACGTGGACGCCCTTGTCAGGGCCTTCGCTTCGGACGACGATGGCGTGGTCGTGGCCGCCGACGAGGGCGGCGTGGTGAATGGCCCTGACGCCGCTGACGACAACGCGGAGGGCGATGGCGAGGCCAGCGACGCCAGCGACAATTCGGGCGGTGTTCCTGAGGATGCATTGGGGGATTTATCCGATTGACGGTGCATTGCTCCTGTTTCCTTATCCTGCATGAATAGAACTCAGGCTTTTTGTCCCGATGGTTGTAAGAGCATTTTGGGAGGGGGTGCCCCTCATGTAAAACTTATGTTCTGCGCACTAGTGAATGCTACTTTACTCACATGCCCGTACCAAGTGGTTGGCCATGTGAGGAGCCTGCTGGCTATTTTACCTCTGTCCCGAGAGGGTCTCGAGACAACTTGTTGGAGGCCGTGGCGCCTCGTGTGCCCCCTGATTGAATCCACTGGATCTGCAGTGAAAACCCTCCTAAGAGGGTACATCAGCGGCAGTCTGGGCTGCACGCAAGCCAGGCCAGACCCGGCTCGCAAGGGGCTCGCGAGGGGAGGCAGCTGAGGTGAGGTCGTAACCGAAACGCGAGAGATTGCTCGAACGAGACTAAGCACCCCTTCCCCAACACACGCAAATCTCAAATTCGAGTTCACCTTAAATCCAGTGGGGGAAAGCAACAACCAAGGGAAAAGCAACGAAAGCAAACAAAAGGCCGCGTCCGGCACCTAGTCTAGTCTTGGACATCTTCTCACCAGCACGGAGCTAAGTGCTACCAGTGGGCGTGGGAGGGAGCCCCAGGGCCTGAGGCCGGCACCCTTGAGACTCCGGGGCGTGTACAGCCCCACTCATTATTACGTGAGAGTGTCACGGGGCGGCGAGCTTCACAGGCACTGGGCCTTCTTCACAGGTACCAGCCTTGCTTCATATCGCCAGACGAGGGCCCCGCCTTGCGCCACACTCTAGTGCCATCAATGATGACCGGAAACCAGGACGCCGCCGATGGGGTAGAGCGGTCGCCAGCGGTTCCCTCGACGACCACGGGTCCTCCGCCAGGGGCAGGCCATGAGGCACCTCCCCAGCGGAGGGCCTACCTCCTGGGAATGCCTTGCTCCGAAAGCTGCGGTGGTGATGTCGGATCTCAGCCCCTCTCCTGCAGCCCCCGACGCCCTCCTCCTAAGGGGTAAGAGACTGCTGGAGCGGGGCAGCTGCTCGTTGTGGCGACCTGCACCTCCTGCGACCCATGATTAGTGTATGCCAGCTCCTGAGGGATTAGTGGTACCCGATAATCGTCGCTTCCAGCGTGGCCGGCGGGGCCATCCCGGGGTTCCTGGAAGAGCTCAGCTTCTGGCGCCTCGTCCCCCCAGCTTGGGCTGAGGAGCGAGCCTTGTTCGCCCTCGCGCGGGTGCCCTTGATCCATCATGTGGGGCACGTACTCATCCGGGGCCGTTACCCCGAAGGCTGCGCCATAGGGCTCCCCGTTCCATGCAGCTCTGCTTGACGTGCCAACCTGGTGATGGTGGTGCGGCGGCCCAGGGGGCCGTGGGTCGTGACGAGTCCTTCTTCACTGGCGGGGAGCGGAGTCGGTGCTGCCGCCGGCCCTGTGCTGACAGCTTCGCTGGTGTTGGAGTAGCCTTGGAGCCCGCGGTTGCACATGGGGCCCCCGCGAGGGCCGCCCTGGGCCTGAGACGGGAGCGGAGTGCAGAAGGGGTGAGCCCCCGAGGCGGCAAAGCCCAGGAGCTCCGTCACCCGCTCTAGCAGCACGTCGCGGCCGCCTTCCATTAGCCTGCACTGCAGCAGCTCTCGGGCCACCATGAGCGCGGCCCTTGAGTTCGCTTGCTCCCGGCGGGTGTACGGTGTCGTGGCCGCGGCGTGGTTGGAGGCCCTTGCTGCCGACCACGTCTGCCACGGTGTTAGAGACGTCGAAGCCTATTCGCGTCGCCCACGGCCCGCAGCGCCCTGCGGACTGCGAGCTGCCTGGGGCATGGGGTCGTCCGAGGCGAGCGACTCTGCGCGGGCAGGCCAAGCCGCCCCGGGAGCAGGGTTGCCCGCCTGGTCGCCGGACTTTGATCAAACTTGTGCACCTACTGTCGGATTTCGGGTTCCGGCAGACCCTTGAGGTTCGAACACTGGGGTGTGCGCGGAGATTCAACCCTCTGCCTGCCTGTTCCTCGCCGAATCGCTAGGATCTAGACTACCAAACAGAACAACACAAGAGGCACAAGATTTATACTGGTTCAGGCCACCATTGTGGTGTAATACCCTACTCCAGTGTGTGGTGTGGTGGATTGCCTCTTGGGCTGATGATGAACAATACAAGGAAGAACAGCCTCGCGAGGGTCTGTTCTTGGCTGGTGCTACTTGGTTCTGGCTCTTGGATTCTCGATCTCGTCTCTAGATCTATAGATGTCTAGATGTCTAGATGTCTCTTCCCCGGGGGTCGCTAGTCCTATTTATAGGCAAAGGCCCTGGGCCTCTTCCCAAATATTGAGCGGGAAGGGCGCCAACAATTGGCCATTTTGAAGGGGAACAGCGGGTACACTTATCCTGACTAAAGTTGGTCCTCGCCTATCAAAGGCTCTGGTGGTGACGCCTGCTTGGGCTCCACAATGACTTCCTCCCTGCCGTTGGGCTGGTCTTGGTCTCGTTGCACCGAAATGGATGCCTTTGCTTGATGCCCTTGCCTGCGCTTGCTCCCTTTGCACCAAAGAGGAAAGGAGTACACTGCATGGGCTGGCGCCCGACTGGCGCCCTTGGTCGTCATGGCTTGCGTCATGGGCACCTCGCGAGGTACCCCGCCTTGAACTCTCCGCCTCCTCGCGAGCCCACCTGAGGAGGCTGTTCCTGAGGAAGCTCCTTGTCGTCTGCCCCGCGAGGCTTGGCCCCTCGCAAGGGTCTTGAGTTTGTGTTGATGAAGATGGGCTGTGTTGGGCCTCCTTTGAGCCACGCCGCAGGCCGCAGGCAGGCAAGTCTGGGGACCCCCGTTCCCAGAACGCTGACACCTACTAGCATTCACACTTCATAAATTCTTTATTTTATCATTTACCTACTCGAGGACGAGCAGGAATTAAGCTTGGGGATGCTGATACGTCTCCAACGTATCTATAATTTATGAAGCATTCATGCTATTTTATTATCTGTTTTGAATTATTACGGGCCTTATTATACGCTTTTATATTACTTTTGGGACTAACCTATTAACCGGAGGCCCAGCCCATATTGCCTGTTTTAGTATTTTGAAGAAAAGGAACATCAAACGGAGTCCAAATGGAATGAAACCTTCGGCAGTGTGATTTTTGGAACGAACGTGACCCAGGAAACTTGGAGTTCAAGCTAGGGGAGCATCGAGGAAGCCACGAGATAGGGGGCGCCCACCCCCCTGGGCGCGCCCTCCACTCTCGTGGGCCCCTCGAGGCTCCCCCAACCGACTTCTTTCGCCTATATAAGTCCACATACCCTAAAACCATCGAATATGAAGATAGATCGGGAGTTTCGCCGCCGCAAGCCTCTGTAGCCATCAAAAACCTCTCGGGAGCCCGTTCCGGCACCCTGCCGGAGGGGGGATCCCTCACCGATGGCCATCTTCATCATCCCGGCGTTCTCCATGACGAGAAGGGAGTAGTTCACCCTTGGGGCTGAGGGTATGACCAGTAGCTATGTGTTTGATCTCTCTCTCTCGTGTTCTCTTTATGGCACGATCTTGATGTATCGCGATCTTTGCTATTATAGTTGGATCTTATGATGTTTCTCCCCCTCTACTCTCTTGTGATGAATTGAGTTTTTCCTTTGAAGTTATCTTGTCGGGTTGAGCCTTTAATGATTTGAGAACACTTGATGTATGTCTTGCTGTGCTTATCTGTGGTGACAATGGGATATCACGTGCCACTTGATGTATGTTTTGGTGATCAACTTGCGGGTTCCGCCCATGAACCTATGCATAGGAGTTGGCACACGTTTTCGTCTTGACTCTCTGGTAGAAACTTTGGGGCACTCTTTGAAGTACTTTGTGTTGGTTGAATAGATGAATCTGAGATTGTGTGATTCATATCGTATAATCACGCCCACGGATACTTGAGGTGACAATGGAGTATCTAGGTGACATTAGGGTTTTGGTTGATTTGTGTCTGAAGGTGTTATTCTAGTACGAACTCTTGAATAGATTGATCCGAAAGAATAACTTTGAGGTGGTTTCGTACCCTACCATAATCTCTTCGTTTGTTCTCCGCTATTAGTGGCTCTGGAGTGACTCTTTGTTGCATGTTGAGGGATTGTTATATGATCTATCTATGTTATTATTTTTGAGAGAACTTGCGCTAGTGAAAGTATGAACCCTATGCCTTGTTTCCTATCATTCCAATACCGTTTACGCTCACTTTTATCATTAGTTACCTTGCTGTTTTTATATTTTCATATTACAAAAACCTATATCTACCATCCATATTGCACTTGGTTCACCATCTCTTCGCCGAACTAGTGCACCTATACAATTTACCATTGTATTGGGTGTGTTGGGGACACAAGAGACTCTTTTATTTGGTTGTAGGGTTGCTTGAGAGAGACCATCTTCATCCTACGCCTCCCACGGATTGATAAACCTTAGGTCATCCACTTGAGGGAAATTTGCTACTGTCCTACAAACCTGTGCACTTGCAGGCCCAACAACGTCTACAAGAAGAAGGTTGCGTAGTAGACATCAACACTCACCACGACCGTGCTGCGATGCGACCACACGCGCCGGTCCTAGCCGCGTAGCCCGCCCCGCCTCCGCTAGCTCCGGCCGCCGCCGCAGACTACTCGCGCCTCCCGCGGCCCTTGCCGTGCTCGCCGGCCGCCCTCTCCTCCTCGTGCAGCCGCATCACCGCTTCAACCCGCGTTGCCGTGCCTCCTGGCTCGCCTCGCAGCTACATGCTGCTGGTGGCACTGTAGCTGTCCCGCACCACCCACTCGCCACCGGTCGGCCCCTGTTGCCTCCCCGTCGGCCAGCCGCTACC
>NC_041389.1:185903183-185943863 GCF_002162155.2 Triticum dicoccoides
TCCGGCCGAAGCATAGTCAGGGATGGCGCCCAGCGCCCGCGTCCCCATCGGCTCCGCCCGCCGTGGCCGCCGCCCCTGGTGGCCTCGGTATCGGGCGCACACGCCCACTACCCGTTAACCCGCCCCTATGGGCTGGCCTTGAGCCACTGCCAGCGGGCCCCAGTGCCCACGCCCTTGTTTACTTTAAAAAACTTAAAAATAATAATTATTAATAAAAATAATTAAATGATTTGTTAAATGCTTAATTAAATTAATTAGTTAAACTTACTTAGACTAATCATCTAGTTTAGTTAACTAAACTGTTAGACTAGACTACACGGTGTATGACACGGGCCCCCACCCCATGTTGACCAGTCAAATGTTGACTAGTCAACTGGGACCCCCTGGCCCACCTATCGGCCAGTGGGTGCACTTCTGTGTACCCTGTGCTGGGTGCATCTAGCATTTTAGCATTTATTTTAGAATTAATAATAATGTTAGAAAATCAATTAAAACTTTAAAAATTAATATAAAATAAACCGTAGGTCAAAGGAAAAAGTTTTATACATGAAAGTTGCTCAGAACGACGAGACGGATCCGAATACGTGATCCGTTCTCCCGCCACACATCCCTATCATAGCAAACTTCGAACCTTTCCTCTCTGGTTCATCTATCTAACAGACATTCAGAACCGGGAGAACTTTCCTGGATGTTTTCCCCCTTCGCCAGTATCACCTAGCATTGCTTTAGAACACCTCCAGCACAGCTTATTGTCTTGTTGTGCATATGTTTGCATGTATTTAGTATTTCTTCCCCCTCTTCTCTTTGGTAGACCCCGAGACCGTTGCTGATGTCCCTGTGATTGACTACATGCTCGACGACACTTCTACCCCTTTTCAGCGGAGCTTCCAAGCAAGCCCCCCCCTTTGATCATCCCGATATCGCCCATTCTATTCTCTCATGCTTGCATTAGATTTTGCTTATGTAATTGATTGCTCCTATTCTAATGCATATCATGCTTTTGTACTTGCTATTGTACCTTACCTGCTAATCCTAAACAGCCTAGTATAGGTTGGTTAGTGATCCATCAGTGACCCCCACCTTATCCTTGTTGGCCTTGCTTCATCATCGACGACTCGATCAACGTGATCAACGACCAGAGCCCGATACCTCACATCACATCACACCCCCTTTGTTACCCGATTCTGTAGGGATACTATCGAGTTCCGAGGGTGATACCTCGTAACGCACTCCTGATGATAACTCTATAGTGTAGCTACTCGGTCGTGGTCATCGAGGGTGATTCCTCCTTGACCACCCCCATATGACTTTGTCATGCAACCCCTCAAGTGTGAACCTCGAGGGTGGTTCCTCTTATGTTCACCTTGATGATTACATCGAGCGGAATCCATCGAGGGTGATTCCTCGGGTTTTCCCCTTGATGTTTGGACACACGGTTACCTTGACTTTACTTGATACCTTGGTGAAAGTCGGGCAGGCCCAGAGAGCACCCACAAGATAATTACATGGCACGGCCGGCCATTCTGGGCCCTTGCCGTCATTCCACGAGACGGGGAGACAGGGTCACATCAATCGTGAGTCTCTGCTCGTCTCCGCAAGCTAATAACACACTAATGGTTTGGGTATTTGTTTTGAGTTGGCCTTTGGCCTTTACGCACTAACCACCACGCGGGAATAGTTATGGGCCTCAGCGTCGTGGTATGAGGCGAAGCTTTATCAGACGTCCTGTTCAGCATTGCGGCACGTCCAGGTCGGCTCCCAGTGGAGGTGGCCTGGTTCGCCCTGCGCGCAACGATCCGGAGAGCAATGGGCAATGGGCCCAGACATCGAAGTGCTTAGGATGTAGACCGGCGGGACATCTCTTCTGAGCCTAGGTAGGGCGGCGACGTGTTGATCTTCCGAGGCCGGGCATTGACACAGTAAAGTGTGTCCGGCCGGAGTAATCAAGCATGTCGGAAAACATGGTGCACCCCTGCAGGGAAGATTATCTATTAATAGCCGTGTCCATGGTAACGGACATTCAAACTTATATCCCGATCTTATACAACTAGAAATGGACACTTCAGATATGTGGCTTCGAGATTAGTTTCTCGCAGTTAGTCGAGGAAGGATCTCTGGGTGTTGTTTCTACAACATGTTTGATAAATATTAAACTACTGTTGTTTACTCTTCTACATGCTACAAGATGCTCGGAGCTTCTTGAAGATGCTAGTCTTTGATAGGCTAGGCCTTCCCCTCTATTCTGGCATTCTGCTGTTCAGTCCATAGATATAACCCTTCCTTTTGATACCAATGCATACTTAGTATAGATCTGATGCTTGCGAGTACTTTGGATGAGTACTCACGGTTCCTTTGCTACCCCTTTTCCCCCTTCTTTCTTCTTTTCGGTTGATGCAACCAGATGGTGGATCCCTGGAGCCAGATGCCACCGCCGACGGATACTGCTACGTGGATACCACCAACGACCAGGAGTAGCTAGGAGGTCCCAGGCAGGAGGCCTTGCCTCTTCGATCATTGATGTTTGTGCTTGCCTTCTTAAGGCATCCTTGTTTAACTTATGTATGTACTCGGATATTGTTGCTTCCATTGACTCTTGTGTACCGAGCTATGTATTCGAGCCCTCGAGGCCCCTGGCTTGTAATATAAAGCTTGTATTTATTTTAATTTGCGTCTAGAATTGTGTTGTGATATCTTCTCGTGAGTCCCAGATCTTGATCATACACATTTGCGTGTATGATTAGTGTATGATTGAATCGGGGGCGTCTCATGATGATTGTCTTTGAGGGATGCTTGGCTCTAGTGATCTTCTCAGCTTCACAAGCACCACAAAGATGATCCTTCTTGAACTTGACGCCCTCGATGCCAATGATGTGCTTCTTCTTCGCGAGAGTGTACAGGTTCCTCATGCCCGCATGTCCTCGCCGTCGATGCCATAGCCAGCATTCTGAAGCGTTTGCTAGAAGACAT
The DNA here is from genome assembly GCF_002162155.2 of Triticum dicoccoides. NCBI lineage: Eukaryota > Viridiplantae > Streptophyta > Magnoliopsida > Poales > Poaceae > Triticum > Triticum dicoccoides. Next base: position 185,906,151 of record NC_041389.1, read on the forward strand.
ACAGAAAGTTGTGGTCCTTCTGAGAAATCTACCATATACAGATCAGCTCTTCGATAGCCTTTGAAGACTAGAGATTTGTTAGGTTCCATAAGCATAAGACAACAATATTATCCAAATATCACAATCATATTCAGATCACAAAGCATTGACATAGACATTAAGTTTTATCCAAGGGATTCAACAAGCATCACTTTGTCCATGTGCTGATCCTTTGAGATAGCAACTCTACCAAGACCCAATACCTTGCTTTTTCCAGTGTCAGCGAATGTGATGTGACTCTTAGTAGATGGACGTAGGGTTGAATCCATAAGAAGACTTCGATCACCAGTCATGTGGTTGGTGCAGCCGCTGTCCATGATCCATTCAGTGGCTTTTGGAGTTGTACCCTACAGTGCAGTTAGCGGGATAGGCTTCACCAAGAGTATTGTGAAGCAGAAACATGTAGCGAACAAGCATATTATCAAAGTTCAGATTCTGGTTAGGCATGATAGCATGCTCGTCAAGGAACCCTGGGACGAAATACAAGGTAAGACCATTAGGGATTTTATCTTGCGTCCCATAAGATGTTTTAGGTCTCCAGCATTGGCGTCAGAAGTCTTTGATTTCTGTTGGGCACTTTTCCCTACAAGAGAAGTTAATTCTTCTTAACCACCCACATCTTCAGGGGTGGCTTAGAAGCAATGAGTCTAAGTGCAGCATCTGAGAACTTTGGCTTGGGAGCCCTAGCAAATAGCTTTGCAGGAGAAGAATAGTACTCATATGAATATGCAGAAATGTTCTTAGTTTTGTGAACATAGCAGTTATAGGAAACGCGCTCATATTCATGAGTCTCATAATGGTTCTCCTGCAAAACATTGGCGTTAGGGTGACCATAAGTGGTCCTTTGTCTGTATGAAGCCATTGGGCCATATGATGCCGTTGGTCTGGGGTTTGTCTTCTTCCTAGGTGGTGTCATGACGGCATTCATGTGAAGCTTCTCAAGACAACTTTTGGGCAGCCAGATCTTCTTCTGGGATGGCTCATTCCTACAGTTAGTACCAATGTACCTGGCAAAAACTTCACCATTCTGATTCTTAAACAGTTTATAATTGGCATCAAAGGATTCATCAATGACAATTGGGTTAGCACAAGTGAAGCCAGATAAAGTGGATGGGTCCATTGAAGGATCCTTAGCAGCAACCCAGGTGGTTTTGGGGTACTGCTCAGGCATCCAGTATGAACCATCAATGTTCATTTTCCTCTCGAACCCTACTCCCTCTTTCCTAGGATTTCGGTTCAGAATCTATTTCTTGAGGACATCGCACACAGTCTGATGCCCTTTGAGGCTTTTGTACATGCCAGTCTCAAGTAGTGTCTTCAATCTAGCATTCTCATTAGCAATAGTAGTGGCATCCTTAGTAGAGGGGTTAGTTACCGCATCAGCAATTGAAGATACTGCAATATCAGAAGTAGTAGAACATCTAGCAACATAGACAACATTATCACGCTCAAAACATTTTAAACATGGTGGAACAAATTCTACCTGAGTGGAACTAATCTTTTGGGCAAGTAGTCAATCGTTCTCTTTTTGAAGATCTTCATGAGACACCCTTAGTTTCTCAAGGTCTTGCTTCCTTTGAAGATAATTATAGGAAAGCTTCTCATGAGAAGCTGAGAGAGTTTCATGACGACTTTTAAGTTCTTCATACTTAACGTGAAGACTTTTAATATCTTCGATTAAGGACTGAGTTCGATTCATTTCTACGTCCAACAAGTCATCGCTTTTGTCTAACAGCTTTTGAATATGTTCCATAGTAGTTTGTTGCTCAGTTGCAATTTTAGCAAGTGTCTTATAGCTAGGTTTGGATTCACATTCAGAGTCGTCTTCACTAGAGGTTTAGAAATAGGCGTCGCGTGAGGTTACCTTGGCACCACGTTCCATGAAGTAGTAGGTGGGAGTAGATGGCTCAGGTTCGAAAGTCATCGTTTTAAGTGACTCCTTGAATTCGCAGAACCAAGGATCTTGATGAGTTCGATGACCTTCATAAACATCAGAAATCCAGTCCCATATAAGCTTTGCATTGCAGAGATGCATGATGCGCCTGAACTCGTCATTGGATAGGCAGGAGCATATGATATCCTTAGCCATGATATCCAACTGAGTGTACTTTCATATGTCGTCAGCATGCACCTTCCTTCATAGATCGGTGAGAACAATCTCCGTGATGGTCCACAACTCAATGTTCATTGCAAGGAGGCGCTTCATGATCATGGCCTTCCATTTGGAATAATCATGACCATCAAAAATAGGACACGTAGCGGAGACCTTGATTATCCCTGAAGTCGACATAGCTAAAACTCCAGGTGGTTAAACTGAATCACATAGAACAAGGGAGTACCTTTCTCTGATACTAATTGAAAGTGCTAGTTATCGACTAGAGGGGGGTGAATAGGCGATTTTTATGAGAGTCTTCAAAATACGGTGGCTTTGAAGACAAACAAGCAAACTAAACCTATATAGTAAGAAGCAGAATGAAAACTACACTAGGCAAGCATTAGTCAAGCACACAATACAGTGAAAGCACGAAGACAAACTGTAGTTAGGTAGACAGGATCAGGATGGAACATAGTACGAAGCCAAACAGATATAAGTCTTCACACCGTGAAGTCAAATGAATCAGGCAGGCAAGCAATGACTTCACGAAGACAAATTGAAGAGTAATTAGAGTAGGGGATAGAACTAGTTGCTTGGTGAAGACAAGGATTTGGTAGACCAGTTCCACTTGATGTGACAACTGTACGTTTGGTTAGGGAGGCTGAGACTGAACTCAGAAGACCGTGTCTTCACCTTATTCCCCTTGAGCTAAGGACACCCAGTCCTCGCCCAATCACTCTGGTAAGTATTCAAGGTAGACTATCAAACCTTCACAGACTTCGTTCACCGGCAATCCACAATGACTCTTGGATGCTCAGAACTCGACTCCTAACCGGTTGGAGGATTCACAGTCCTCAAGTGTAACAAGTCTTCAGATCATGCAGATAGAAAGACTTTAGTGATGCCTAACACTCTTTGGTTCTGGGTGTTTTGGGCTTATTTCTCGCAAGGATCTCTCTCTCTCAAATGCTTTAAAGGTGGGTTGCTCTCAAACGACAAAAGCCGTGCACTAACTCTGAGCAGCCACCAATTTATGGTGCAAGGGGTATGCTATTTATAGCCAAGTGGCAACCCGACCTCATACGTCTGAAATGACCCTGGGTCACTAAGGAACCAACACGTGTCCAACGGTCGGATTTCAAACACACGCGGCAGCTTGGCTTGGGCCACAAGCAAAGTTGACTCATCCAGCTCTAGATAAGGTTTGCTCTCATTGTTTTCACTCAAAGACATAGGGTTTGGTTGAGCATCACATCAGTCACTCTGACTTTGTTCACTTAGACCCCACTTAACAGTATGGTGGTTCCTATGACTCAATAAAGAAGGAAGGAAACTACAAAACAGCTACACTCCTTGTACTTGAACTCCCACATCGAATACAACCAAAGCAGGAGTAGGTTTTTACGCTTCATAGGGCCCCGAACCTGTGTAAACACTTGTGTTAATTGTTGCTTTTGCTCTTTGTGCGTGTTTATCTCCACAACCCAACTACAAAGGGATCTTTGCCAGTCCCATAGACCGTCGTACACACGACATCTTTGGCACGCCAGGTAGGGTGATCACGTGTGCGAATCTTGTCCAGCAATCTACATGCCAGCTTCTTCACCATCACCTTCGATGGCACCCAAGAAGAAGGGTGCAATTGCGCCTTCGAGGTCCAAACTTCCATCAGCGACGCCTATGGGCGACGGCGGTGAAGACGACCAAAATTCTTCACCAACCACGGCATCCTTTTCGCCAACATCTTGCTCTGCAGAAACTAAGTTCTTAAGCTTTAATTGCTTTCTATTGTTTAGTCTTATCCTTGATGGATTTTTGTGCATAACCTGTGCGCAAAAGAGCACTCTTGAAACATTATGCGCTCCTGATTGTTCTGGGTTCGCCCAGCAACACCGATGCGGCCACGTTTGTTTCCAGAGCGTTAAGCTCCTGAGAAGGCGATGTTCTTGATAAGCTACTAGGCAGGATCCGATCCTAAGCGCCATCAACCAGACCGTGCATGATCGGGAAGAATTCTGGCAAGCGTAGGGGATAATTGTGCAAAAACATAATCATTTAAGGAAAGGGCTTAGCGAATTTTCCCTTCTTTAAGATTTCTGTTTATATATATAGATTGCCTGTTAAGGAGCATTCACGGGAATGACTGCGCTCGCTTCTAGTATTGGTCTGCCCAAGATGCCAAGCGTAGCTGCACTTACCTTTAGTTTGTAAAGCTTGCCTGGAAGGCGGCGTTCTCTTTCGTCTACTGCCCAGGACCCGATCTTAAGCACCATTCACTAGAACATGCACCCCTGTAAGCATTCTGGCAACATGGAACATATAATATATAAAAGGAAATTGCTTAGGGAAGGGGGGTATTCAGTAAAACCTAAACTTACGTACAAGCTAACTGCGAGTAAGATGCTAATTAACTGGTTGTGTCGTGGAAAGGTCACGGCAGATGTCCTAGCAAAAGGACTTAGTCGTGGAGCAATCGCAACTAGGAAGCTTAAAGGGGTTAAAACGGGACAAAGGACACGGGAGTTTATACTGGTTTGGCCCCTTGCGGCGAAGGTAAAGGCTTAATCCAGTTTGAGGTGGGATTGCTTATGTCTCAATTACCAGGGAGCGAATCCGCTTGACCTAACTTTTGATCTGATGTTACTTGTCCTGAATCGCCGCCGGGTCGTATACAGAGGTCGATGCCCAGCGGCTCACGGAGTCCCAGCCGGCTCATAAACAGTGTCCGGCTCGGTGACTACATATTTTTCCCATACAATACAAGTCATACATATATGGCAGTTTATCTCTACGGGCCTTAAGCCGCCTTTGGGCCTTGGGCCCTTAACTGAACCACCATCTTCAAATGTTGTCTTGGGCTTCATATGATGAATCGCTGTAGGTATAACCCGGCCCCTCCTGGGCGGGTCATACATAGTAGTTATATCACCAACATTAGGCCCCAGATTGATTTGAACTGGTTCATGTCAATCTTCAACACTTAGAAAAAATCATCTGCTCTTCACTGTGCGAGAGTTTATACCCACCATGACATCATCTTCTGGATCTGTGATAACAAGCCATGACGCCATCTACCATTTTCACACTTTGTCCAACATATCTCAACGGATCCTTATCTTAATGATCGTCCTGAGAATCGAGGCGTCTGGGCAGCTGGATAACCATGTTTTCGGCCTCCTTGTTTTTCGCGCTCACTTATCAGTCTTTCCTTATAAATAGCCACGACCGGTCTTCTTCTCATTCTTCCCCTTTCCATCGTCTTCCACCTCTCATGACCTTCTGCCGCTCGAGCTCCGCCACCGTTGCGAAGCGCACCGTCGTCCTCATCTTGGCTGCTGCATCACCCTGAACAAATCAGAGAACGACGGCGCCTCTCCGCAATAGATATGCATCTGTAAGTATTTGCTTTCTCGTACCCCTGATCCGCATTAGGGTTTCAGAACTTCTCTGTGTTCTTCATAGTTCATCGCAGTTCACCTTCAGTGCTCGCACCGTGAGCCTCTTTGATCTGAAAACGGCACATAACTGATGTGATAGATGTTTTACCCTTACTTTCAATACTAGCAGACCCCCTTTCCTTGAAGAAAATATTCCCTTAGAACTTATGAACTCATCTGTACTGGTTTTTACGTCTTGATTTATTTCCTTTTTCTGAACTGCCGCTGATCCAAAATAATGATTGCAATCTGTGAAACCTGTTTGTGTGACACTTAGCCAAAAACTGCACTTTGATAGATCCACCTAGCCATGGCAGCTTATACCACCAGCTTTGACTGCAATGTTCAATAGATAACATCAAACTGCTCATGGCATCTTAAATAACCTGACGTAATTAGTCATATACCATTACGCCCCTTTATAAGCCGCCAGTCTAAATATGTGATGTAATACTTTTTCCTCCGGCTTAAAATTGAACCAGCAAATTTACTCTTTTTAGGCTTCCTTCTTCACAATGCCGCCCAAAACAACCACTTCTTGCAACTGGGTCAAATCCATCGTCACGGAGAGTACACTTGACGATTTTGTGAAAACTGGATATCTGCCCAAAAAGGATGTCATGTCTTATCGCCCTCCTAAACCGATAGAAGAGAAGCCTGAACCCAAAGATGGGGAGGTCATCGTTTTCACTGATAACATGAACCGGGGCTTCTTGATGCCCGGTTCTAAGTTCTTCGGAGACGTTCTGCGCTTTTTTGACCTACATCCTCAAGACATCGTACCCAATTCCATGTCTAACATATGCAACTTTCAAGTGTTCTGTGAGGTGTACCTTGAAGAAGAGCCCACCTTGGAACTTTTCAGAGAATACTTTTACTTGAAACGCCAGAATGAATACTCCAACGGACCTAGCTTGGAACTTAGTGGGGTCTCAATCCAATGATAGAGAGACGTCCTTTTTCCTTATGCGCAGCCACCAAGTCATCCCAAGGACTGGAACCAAACATGGTTCTACAGCCAAGATACTTCTCCGGCTGATGAGAACCCTCTGCCCGGCTTTCGCGCCCTGCGCCTCGAGTCCAATCATCCTCTTCCAGACAAGTTGTCAGCTGCTGATCGCCAGAAACTCGCCCCTACCATTGCTAAAGTCAAGGCTCTTTTTCGAAATGGCATAAATGGTATTGACTTGGTCTGGTGCTGGGTCGCATGGCGGATCATCCCGTTGAGCCGCTGCTCCGGGTTAATGTGCACTTACATAGGTGACAAAAAGGATCGTCTACGCCACAGCCCTAACGATTTACCTGATGATGTTATCAATGATATGAGAAAGTCACTTTTGAATGAAAGCCTAGCAGACTATGGAAAGGTGGGCCTAAGCCCTTTCTGCAAAGCTAACCCGGCTCCAGGGGTAAGCCGCCAAACTTAGTTAATTTACCCTTATCTTTGATGTTTTGTCTTAACTCAAAGCTTTGCTGATTTTCACAGGCTAATGATGAGTTTTGGAAAAAGGAATATGACCATGAGGCTACAAAGAGACTCAGGAAGGCCAAGAAAGCCACCAGGAAAGCCGCCACCAAGAAAAGAGGAAAAAAGCCCAGTGCTTCTGAATTGCTTCAACTGGAGGACTCCTCTGAGTCGAAGGTAGCCCTTGACTCTCTTGGCTCTTTTTTCAACCATCTTATTGACACTAACTATCATCGGGATGACACAGGAACGAGTCAGGGGGTGGAAGAAGAGGTAACTATTATTTCCTCCGATTCCGAGCCTTTGCCCAGACAAAAAAATCCAAAGAGTAACCCGGAAAGTAAGATTTTCACACCCTTTAGCTCATCTAGATCCTCACTTTATTTTGAAGCAATGGATTCATGAGAGCCGGAGGCAGACCTGGACCATCAAGGATGCAGAACTCTCCTCCGGATTACCGAATACACCGAGGAAGCCCAAAATGCGGTCTCCTCCGACTTAAACTCTTTTTATCCTTTGGCGGGTCTCACTCATCAACCTCTCAACTCTTCTGATTCAGATTATCAAGAAACTTCACCTTCTTCTAGCGACTCAATCCCGTCCAATATGCCGGCTTTCAAGACCGCTCCAGGGTAATGACGATTTACTTATCCTTTACTCACTACAATCCTTTTATACTTTGTACTAACCTTTTTGACTCATGCAGCGAAAAAGCAAAACCTAGCAAGAGGGCTAAGAAAAGCAAGCCAGTTGAAGATCCAAAGGTCAATGAACCGGAGCTGCAGCCTCCAACACGTGAGGTCTCTATCCCCCAATCATCTGAGCCGGCTGTTGATAACCCGCCAGCAACTTCTGTCCCCCTATGGAGTGAGCCATTGATGAGTCTTTAAACCCTGAAGTCTCTAGTCCACCGAAGATGGTTGATGTTCTTGATGAAGATGTGACAATCACTGCCACCGGCTTTAGAGAACCGGGAAGGACCACCGTGCTAGCCAAGCATTCTGTCAAGGAGGAGCATATTGAATGACATAAAGTTAGATTTGATATGGCTGATTACTCCCACTTGAGCCTTGGAGAGGTTTTTTCTAGTTATCTTAGCCAAGTGCACAGCAGCCACAATCTTGAAGTAGATATGGTGACTCAAATGCACCAGAAGTTTGAGGTACAAATTGTTCTTTTACTGAGTTATGCTTACTATGCCAGCCCCCAAGTCTACTATTTACGATAAATATGTTGTAGACTTAGATGAACCAGGAGCATAAGTCATATCGTTTGGTAGAATCCTTTGATCATCCGACTTAATCCATAGTCCCCAAGGGCCGGTTTAATCAGCATGAATGAGGTTGTCCTTTATACACTTGTGTAGAAGACCGTATTTACTTGTGTAGTTTTCAACAGCAATATGCATTAGTCCCCAAGTGCCAAGTACTCTTGCTTGCAAAGTGCTTGGGACTTACTCTCTAGCCGCCACTTAAAGAGAACTTTCGGTAGACATTAGCCCCCAAGTGCCAAGTGTTGTTGCTTGCAAAAGGCTTGGGACTTAATATTGAATACTAATGTTTATGATTTGGAACCAGTACATGTACAGACCACCACCGCTCAACTTCAATCAGAGCTGTCTGAATTGAAGAACCACTTGGAGCTGCATGAGACTGAGACCCAGAGAGCAAACTCAAAATTTGAATTCAGCATGTCTGAACAAGAAAAGCTGAAGGCCGACTTTGAAGTTGAGAAGAAAGCCTGGGCTGAAGAAAAGATTGCCTTGACCCATCAAGCTGAAAAAGTAGAGGCAGCTCTTGAAGAGGTGACCACTGAATTGTCCGGCTTAAAACGCCATGTGTCTCAGATGGTCTCAGCTATCTTTGGTAAGTCGCCTTACGAGTGTCAAGTGTTGAATTTTTCTCTTGATCATATGAACTGTCTTTAACTCATCTGTTATTACTATGCGGGCCCCAGGAGCACCAACCTCAACCAAGACATGCTTATGAAGCTGAAGGCGGTTTATACATTGGTAGAGCAGCTTTACACTGGTGCCCAACGCGCATTAGCCACAGTTGCTCTGTCCAATGAAGCACCCAAGCTCTTGGTTGATGTGCTAAGGAAGCTTTCTGTGCTGCCCCAGTGGTTTAATGAAGTAAAGCATTCATCTGCAAGAGATGGAGCCATATCTGCCTTAAGCCGGACCAAAGCATGGCTGCCGAAATTAGACCCGGCCAGCATCGCCATTGGGTACCCCAGCCTCAAGGAGGATGGCACTCTGTTTGAACAGATGGACTTTGCTGCTTGCGTGAAGGAGATACATCCTGTGGCCAGCCTAATTGCCAATGAAACAGATCTCACCAAGTATCATCCGGCTTATGACGTGGGAAATCAGAGGCAGCCAGCACCGACTTATAAAGTGACAAGCCTGATCCCCCCAATCTGTAAGCACACCTTTGTCCCTGAAGTTGACCCGTCCAGGCTAATTGATGATGAAGCTTAGTTTGAAGCTTTGAATGGCATTGACTGGTCATCATCAACCTTCCAGGACGCAAAACAGGACAAAGAAGCGAAGAGGGTTGACCCGAAAGCATCAGGCCAACAAGAGAATTGATCCGCCGGGCGGTTCATATTTGTAGCCTTCTAAGAAAACAGTTTAATCAATTGGACTCCGGGAGTCATGTAATAGGGTAGCAATGACTTTGCTCTATCGTGCCATCGTGCATGTTTTGGTGCTCAAAATCGTTAAGCTGCCTTTTATATTTATCCTCTTTACACTTATCATTTGTTTGGCTGGTGCATAAGAAAATCCTTGAACTATCCTGCACACAGAAATAGATCACAAGAACCCTTGGCGGTTTACCGCAGGGCGGGTCATAATATCTCACATATAACCACTTATGTGTAAAAAGGAGTCACAGATAAGCCTGGTATGAATCATAACTTTGAAACATAACTATAATAACAATATCATACATGTGATATTGAATGTGCACTACCGGTTTACGTGACCTGCGCACTAAGGGTGATAACCCAATCTTTTAGAAGCCAAGACTTCCAAATGTTTATGACCGTCATATGCTGGCGACTTATCGTCCAAAGTCGAGCTGGATTAAATAGAGACAACACATATATGTTTTCATATATGTACAAAAAATTCCAAGACAAACCCAAAAGACTGTTTTCAAAAAACTTAAGTCAAACGGAGAGAGAAAAAGCGAGGCTTCTGTTTCGAATATGATCAGTAAGCCGGGCCAAAAGGGGTTAAGCTATGATTCGAATACGATCAGGAAGCCCCCTAGTGGGTTTGGCATTGCGCCGATCAAGAGGGTACCGATAGCTATGTTCTCTTTGGTTCGAATACGACCTATGTTTGAACAGGAAGCCCCCAAATGACCTTGAGACGTTTTTTAACAACTCTGATTCGAATACGATCAGAGTCGGATCAAAAGGGGTTAAGTTATGATTCGAATACGACCCAGCTCCCAAATGATCAAGTTGTTTGATCAGCTATTATTCGGATACGATCAGGAAGTTGTGCCAAAGGAGTTAAGCTAGATTCGAATACGATCAACCCCGAGTGGTATAAATATTTAACGACTCTGATTCAAATATGATCAGAGTCGGATCAAAAGGGGTTAAGCTATGATTCGAATACGATCTAGCCCCCAAATGATCAAGAGGTTTGAACAGCTATGATTCGAATACGATCAGGAAGTTGGGCCAAAGGAGTTGAGCTAGATTCGAATACGATCAGCCCCCGATTGGTCTTTGGAATTATGATGATGAAGACACATGATCGTTGAGGATGAAAAGGACAGAGGTCCTACTTTATTATTTATCATAATATATACATCGTCAAAAATATGTACAACATAAGAGCCGGCGGCTCAAGTGTAGTAAGGCTGAAGATGAGCGATATTCCATGACCGGCGGGTCTCCTCCTCTTACTTACGTCAGTCTTTGTGCTCTCGAACTCTGATAAGGTAGTATGACCCGTTGTTCAAATTCTTGCTGACCACAAAGGGCCCTTCCCAAGGTGGGGACAACTTGTGCATATCAGTTTGATCCCGGATGAGCCGGAGCACCAAGTCACCTTCTTGAAAGGTTCTGGACTTAACCCGGGGGCCATGGTAGCAGTGCAGGTCTTGTTGATAAATCGCCGAACGGACTGCTGCAAGGTCACGTTTCTCATCCAAGAGGTCTAATGCATCTTGATGTGCCTGCTCATTATCAGCTTCGACGTAAGCCGCCACACGAGGAGAGTTGTGACGGATGTCACTAGGGAGAACCGCCTCTGCTCCGTAAACCATGAAGAAAGGCATGTAACCCGTAGACCTGTTGGGGGTAGTATTGATGCTCCATATCATTGAAGGTAACTCCTCCACCCAACAACCCGGTGTCCGTTGCAAAGGAACCATAAGCCGGGGCTTGATGCCTCTCAAAATCTCTTGATTGGCTCGTTCAGCTTGTCCATCGGATTGAGGGTGAGCCACTGATGATACATCAAGACAAATATGCTCACGTTGACAAAACTCTTTCATAGCATCTTTGGACAAATTAGTGGCATTATTAGTTATGATACTGTGGGGAAAGCCAAAACGGAAAATCACCTTTTTCATGAATTGAACCGCCGTTGCCGCATCACACTTACTGGCCGGCTCTGCTTCAACCCACTTTGTGAATTTTTCAACCGCCACCAAGAGATGGGTCTTTTTATCCTTGGATCTTTTAAAAGACCCAACCATGTCAAGTCTCCAGACTGCAAACGACCAAGTAATTGGAATCATCCTCAATTCTTGAGCAGCACATGAGCTCGTCGTGAGAATTTCTGACAACCATCACATTTACTGACCAAATCCTCTGCATCAGCGTGAGCCGTCACCCAATAGAATCCATGATGAAAAGCTTTGGCCACAAGGGACTTTGAACCGGGATGATGGCCACAATCTCCTTCATGAATCTCACGAAGAATCTCTTGACCCTCCTCAGGAGAAACACAACGTTGAAACGCCCCAGTGACACTGCGATGGTGTAACTCCCCATTGGCAATTGTCATTGACTTAGATCGCCGGGTTATCTGCCTGGCCAAGGTTTCATCCTCAGGTAACTCGCCCCGGGTCATATAAGCCAAATATGGCATTGTCCAATCTGGGATGACGTGAAGAGCCGCCACCAATTGTGCTTCTGGGTCAGGAATAGCCAAGTCTTCCTCTGTAGGCAACTTGACAGAAGGGTTATGCAGAATATCCAAGAAAGTGTTAGGTGGCACCGGCTTACGCTGAGATCCCAACCGGTTTAAAGCATCAGCCGCCTCATTCTTTCTGCGATCAATGTGCTCCACTTGATAACCCTTGAAGTGTCCAACAACAGCATCAACTTCACGGCGATAAGCCGCCATGAGGGGATCCTTGGAATCCCATTTGCTTGAGACTTGTTGAGCCACCAAATCTGAGTCGCCAAAGCACCTCACCCGGCTTAAGTTCATCTCCTTAGCCATCCGAAGACCATGGAGCAAGGCCTCATACTCAGCTGCATTGTTAGTACAGGGAAACATCAACCTTAGCACATAACAAAATTTGTCACCTCGAGGGGAAGCTAAGACAACTCCAGCCCCCGATCCCTCCAATTGCCTAGACCCATCAAAATGAATAGTCCGATATGTGTTATTCGGCTTCTCTTTAGGCATCTGCAGCTCTGTCCAGTCGTTGATGAAATCCACCAGTGCTTGAGACTTGATAGCAGTGCGAGGCATATACTTCAAACCATGAGGCCCGAGTTCAATGGCCCACTTGGTGACTCGTCCTGTGGCATATTTGTCTTGAATGATATCTCCTAAAGGAGCAGAACCGACCATAGTGATGGGATGACCTAGAAAATATTTTTTAAGCTTCCTGCTGGCCATGAACACCCCATAAATGAGCTTCTGCCAATGTGGATATCTCTGCTTGGACTCAATAAGCACCTCACTGATGTAGTAAACCGGCCGTTGAACCGGATATTCCTTGCCAGCCTCCTTGCGCTCCACCACAATGGCCACACTAATAGCACGGGTGTTAGAAGCCACGTATAACAACAATGGCTCCTTATCAATGGGAGCAGCAAGAACTGGTGGCTCAGCTAGTTGTCTCTTCAGGTCCTCGAACCACTCGAATGCGTCCTTAACGGCATCACTCCAGACGAAGTTATCTGTTTTCTTCATCATCTGATACAGTGGTATGGCCTTCTCACCCAACCGGCTTATGAACCGGCTTAAAGCAGCAATACGACCCGCCAGACACTGAACATCATTGATAAACGCCGGCTTAGCCAAGGAGGTGATAGCCTTGATCTTCTCCAGGTTAGCCTCAATGCCTCTGTTAGAAACCAGAAAACCCAAAAGCTTGCCCGCTGGCATGCCAAAAACGCACTTGGCCAGGTTAAGCATCATCTTGTAGACCTGGAGATTGTCAAAGGTTTCTTTCAAATCATCTATCAAGGTTTCCTTCTCTCTGGACTTCACCACAATGTCGTCCACATAAGCATGAACGTTGCGCCCAATCTGACTGTGAAGACAGTTCTGCACACATCGCTCATAAGTCGCCTGGGCACTCTTGAGCCCAAAAGGCATAGACACATAGCAAAAGGCTCCAAAAGGAGTGATGAAAGTTGTCTTCTCCTGGTCCTTAACTACCATCTTGATTTGATGATTACTAGAATAAGCATCCAAAAAGCTCAACCGTTCACAACCCATTGTAGCATCAATAATTTGATCAATACAAGGGAGAGCAAAAGGATCAGCTGGACAAGCTTTGTTTAAGTCCATGTAATCCACACACATGCACCAGGTGCCATTCTTCTTAAGCACTAGCACCGGATTAGCCAACCACTCTGGATGAAAAACTTCAACAATGAACCCCGCCGCCAAGAGCCGGGCCACTTCCTCACCAATGGCCTTACGCCTCTCCTCATTGTACTGCCGAAGAAATTGCTTGACCGTCTTAAATTTTGGATCAATATTGAGATTGTGCTCAGCGAGTTCTCTCAGTACACCCGACATGTCAGAAGGTTTCCATGCAAAGATGTCCCAGTTCTCCCGGATGAACTCGATGAGCACTCTTCCTATTTGGGATCCAGGTTAGCACTGATACTGAACTGCTTAGATGAGTCGCCAGGAACAAACTCAACCAGCTTGGTGTCATCGGCCGATTTAAACTTCATCACCGACTCATGCTCTGTAGTTGGCTTTTTCGAAGACGTCATGTCCGCTGGGTCAACATTGTCCTTGTAAAACTTCAATTCCTCTGTTGCACAGACAGACTCAGCGTAAGCAGCATTGCCTTCCTCACATTCCAGGGCTATCTTCCGACTCCCATGCACTGTGATGGTTCCCTTATAACTCGGCATCTTGAGCTACAGATAAACATAACACGACCGTGCCATGAACTTTGCATAAGCTGGCCGTCCAAACAGAGCGTTATACGGGCTTTTGATTTTGACCACTTCAAAAGTCAACTTCTCAGCCCTGGAATCATGCTCATCTCCAAAGGCCACCTCCAGCTCAATCTGGCCCATTTTGTACGCCGATTTACCAGGCACCACTCCATGGAAAACAGTGTTGGACGTCTTAAGATTTTTATCAATTAACCCCATGTGACGAAAAGTCTCATAATAAAGGATGTTGATACTACTGCCTCCATCCATGAGAACCTTAGTGAACTTGTAACCACCAACCTGAGGTGCCACCACCAAGGCCAAGTGACCCGGATTGTCAATCCGGGGAGGGTGATCCTCTCTACACCACAGAATGGGCTGCTCAGACCATCGCAAGTAACGAGGGACTGTCGGCTCAACAACGTTCATAGCCCTCTTATGAAGCTTCTGGTCCCGTTTGCACAAACTGGTGGTAAACACATGATACTGTCAACTATTCAACTGCTTTGGATTACTCTGATATCCGGATTGTTGCTACTGCTGACCTCCCTAGCCGGAATGCTGATTGTAACCACCCTGAGTACCTTGATTAAAACGGCCCTGATGACCTTGGGGGCCTTGGAAGTTGGAATTAGAACCGCCACCTCCATAACCCGGGCCATGAAAACCGCCACCACCTGAGCTGCTGCTTGGCCCATGATTGTTGTCAAACGCGTTAGAGTTTTTGAAAGCCTTCATAATTGTACAATCTTTCCAGAGGTGAGTGACTGGTTTCTCCTGCATGCCATGCCTTGGACAGGGCTCATTCAGCAACTGCTCAAGAGTAGGACCTGATCCACTGTTCCGAGGAGGCGGCCTCCCCTTACGACGCTGGTTATTACCCTGTGTGTTGGTGTTAGCCACAAACTCTGGCATTGCCGTTCTTCTTTCCCTTCCCTGTCTTCTCATCGTCGGACTCGGGGTCCTTGGTACTATCAGAGTCGGCATATTTGACTAGAGCCGCCATCAACTGGCCCATGTGAAAGGGCTAGTTCTCGACTAGAGGGGGGTGAATAGGCGATTTTTATGAAAGTCTTCAAAACGTGGGAGTTTCGAAGACAAACAACAGAAACAACACTATTCGAATGCAGCGGAAGGTAGACTACACTAGACAAGCCATAGTCAAGTATTCAATGAAGTGAAAGCACTAAGACTAATAGCAGCTAGGTAGTAAAGATCAGGATGGAAGATAGTATGAAGCCAATCAGAACAGGTAGTCACACAGTGAAGTCAAACAGATAATGCAAGCAGGCAATGACTTCACGAAGACAAACTGTATGTAGAGAGAAGTAAGAGATAGAACCAGTGGCTTTAAAAGGACAGGGATTTGTTCGACCAGTTCCAGTTGTTGTGACAACTGTACGTCTGGTTAGGGAGGCTGAGATTCAACTCAGAAGACCGCGTCTTCACCTTATTCCCCTTGAGCTAAGGACACCTAGTCCCCGCCCAATCACTCTGGTAAGTCTTCAAGGTAGACTTTCGAACCTTCACAGACTTCATTCACTGGCAATCCACAATGACTCTTGGATGCTCAGAACGTGATGCCTAACCGGCTGGAGGATTCACAGTCCTCAAGTGTAACAAGTCTTCAGATCACGCGGATAGAAAGACTTCAGTGATGCTAAACACTCTTTGGACTCTGCGTGGTTTGGGCTTTGTCCTCGCAAGGATTCTCTCTCGAAAGCTTCAGCGTGGGTTGGTCTCAAACAACAAAAGCCGTGTACTAACTTTGAGCAGCCACCAATTTATGGTGTAGGGGTGGGTTATTTATAGCCACTAGGCAACCCGACCTAATTTGTCCGAAATGACCCTGGGTCACTAAGGAACTGACACGTGTCGCAACGGTCAGATTTCAAACACACGTGGCAGCTTGACTTGGGCTACAAGTAAAGCTGACTCATCCGACTCTGGATAAGTTTTGCCTTCATTGTCTTCGCTCGAAGACATAGGATTTGGTTGAGCATCACTTCAGTCATTCTAACTTTGTTCATTTGGACCCCACTTAACAGTGCGGTGGTTCCTATGACTCAACAAAGAATAAAAGGAAACAACGAAACAACTAAGTCTTTGTGCTCCATAGTCTTCACTCAATGTCTTCTTGAGTCATAGTCTTCAACGTGAATGGCTTCATAGACCACCATTGTCTTCAATGTCTTCACACATTTTTAGGGGTCATCTCCGGTAGGTAAACCGAATCAATGAGGGACTACTACCTGTGTTATCCTGCAATTCTCACAAACACATTAGTCCCTCAACCAGGTTTGTCATCAATACTCCAAAACCAACTAGGGGTGGCACTAGATGCACTTACAATCTCCCCCTTTTTGGTGATTGATGACAAACTGGTTGAAGTTTTCAACGGGGATAAAAGTATGTGAAATTGTAAAGGATTAAGATATTGTCTTCATAAGTGGCGAACAGGCTCCCCCTGAAGATGTGCATATAAATGTTTTGCGTTGGAATGCAAATGCACATGGCAGGTTGTACTTGTGGAGATCCTCTTCACCATATGAAGACAATACATCATGCATGAACAGATATACAAGAATAATGACATGCATAATGAAAAATGGACGTATGAGAGGTGACTTCATGCGGAATTTATCATCGCACATGCCGAATTTATCATCGCATCACAGAATAGCAGAAAAAGTAGCAGACGACCATCAAGTTTAAGTGTTACAACTCAAGGAACCAAATGTATCAAAACCGAGAGTTGTAAGCACGAGGCAAAAAGTATATCAACCACCCATCTGGACCCGCTTGAAGACTATCAACATATGCTTCTCCCCCTTTTGTCAGTAAGGACCAAAAAGGTTTGAAGACATAGTCGCTGCTCGTTCCCATGAGGAGTAGGTGAAGGAGCAGGGTCGTTGTTGACGTTTGGCGGTGCAAAAGAACTTGGTATAGTGTCGATACGCGCTGAGGTTGGAGGTGGTGAGGTAGCATCATCTGTGTCATCCAAGACTCTGGCATTTATAGTTGCTGCGGAGGAGGAGTACTCTGAATCTTCAAGAGACGGGGTTCAACGTAAGACAGCATTCCTGGGAGGAGTGGAGTCAAACTGGAATCTCTTAGTGAAGCCATCGTCTTGAAGATCAACTTCAGCACTTAGCAATGTCAGACTCTTCCAAGACCTCCGACAGGTTTCATGAGTGACTCAGGCATTCTTGGTGGCAAGATTGCGGATGCGATTGACATCCACCAAGAGGCTTTGCATTTGACGCTTCATCCAGTAGTGATGCTTGTCATGTTTCTGGTGCAAGGCCACGAGAAGCTCTCGGTCATTGAGCGCATGAGATCGCTTCCGAGGCCTTGGAGCAATAGTGCTTTCTGTGGCTTCAGTGCGTGCATGGTGAGTGTTGCCAGCCAGAGGATAAACACGAGAAGCAACCTAAACACCTTCAACATGCTGGGAAAAGCTCTGACGATCTGCATTGTGAAGATATAGTGCTTCCTTGGGAGGCTCTGGGTAGATGGCTTCGACGGACATGTCAACCTCTGGAAGAAATATGAGATGATTGCACACAGAGGGCTGATAGTCAAGAGCAGAGTGAAGCTTGATCAGACGCATAATCCAAGGAGCATAAAACTTCAGACCAAATATGTCAGATCCAGATGCAGCAAATTGGTGAATGAAGAAATCCTGAGTATTGAAGCTTTTGCCATTGAGAATATAGAAGACCAATGTCTTCATTGCACCTTCAAGCTCTGCTGAGGAGGAATGCCCTTTGATGGGCCATAGAGTTCGCCTAATGATGTGATAGATGGTGCGGGGCAGATACTCTAGGTCTTCAACAAAGAATTCCTTGGGATATTCGGCATCCTGGGGCAGTGGCTTCATCATACTTAGCATTTGGCTCATGTTGGGCTCTGGCTTCTGAAAGATGCTTTCCAATGCATCGCGGTGAAGCTGACAACCAGGTTCATATAGTTCGCCTGGAGTGGAAAGGCCGGTAAGCTCAATGAGATCAAAGGCTTTGGCTTCATGATGGACATTGCCTGTCATCCACTCAAGGACCCATGTCGTTGGATCCCTGTTGTAGCCGTGAATGTGGAGAGTTGCATACAATTGTAGCAGAAGCTCTTCATTCCAATGCTCCTTATTAGTAACAAACTGGAGTAGGCCTACATCTCGAAAATAGTCAAGTGCTTCTTCTAAGGAGGGCATGCCAGCAATGGCTTCAGAATCCAGACGCATATGAGGAAATATGTGCTCTTGATTGTATAAGACGCAGGAGGAGTAGCTGCGCTGCTGATAACTCCAAAATCAATCTGATGATATTCTTGGCTTGGAGTATGGGTTCTTGGTGTTATGAAGAAGGTGTTATGTGCAATGAATCCGTTGACATTGAATGAGCCTGGTGCTGATGCAGTACCTTGAAACCGTGGCAATCTGGGCTTTGGCTTCTGAACCTGTGGCCGGTGCTCCACATGATAATCAAATTGAGGTCTGGGAGCAGGCGGAGGAACCAGAATTGTCCATCTCACTATGATCAGCTTGCCTTGGTAGAATGGTTGCTCAATGGTATGAGGCCTTGGAGGCGGGACAGGAGCAGAGGCATTGGCAATGGCGTCAGACTGCACATTAGTGGCAGGTGCATCACTGGCTTCATGCACAGTGTTCATTGCAGGCACCACATTATCTTCAGCCATGACTACGTCATTAGCTTCAGTCATGTTGTTGGTGGCCGCCTCAAAATTCTCAACCTCCACTTGAGTAGCTGGAGGGTCGGGCACAGACACGTTCTCCTCGAGAACAACTTCTTGGGTGGTAGGGGGAGTAGCAACACACTCTTCTTCTCCTTATCTTTCATCGGCTGATCCAGCCGGATTGTCTTCAGAAGCATTAGCTTCAGAAACTGGAACTATCACAGAAGGATTATCTCCAGGGAACACTTGACGTGCCACTGAGCTAGACTGGTTTGAGTCTTCTTTTGTGATGGTGGTCATGGAGACAGATGGCCTTAGACCTTTCCGAAGCCGTTGAAACATGGGCGACGCCTTTGGCGAGGGTGTGATCTCCATGTAATTATCATCATTCACCAATGGACTAGTGACTTGCGCTGGTGGAGGATGGGGTGTACTCGGTGAATCTTAACTAGGAGTTGCTGGTTGGGGGCGATCAGCCCATGAGGCATCCTGGGAGATTGGCGTCAAAGGATGACCAATACTGATGAGCTCGTTGTTCATGAGAACAGGCGATGATACCATTGGGCACTCAATCTGAGGAAGGACTTCATCATCTTCTACATTGTCTTGAGGACCAATGTCTTCAGTCGTGATGGGGTCAATGACTGGAACTTCTTGAGCTTCAGGAGCCTCTATGGAAGCAGACTCATGAACTATCAACCGACGCTCTTGATTTTCAGGGTCAGGGTGAGCAAAAGCAATGGTTCGATAACAAGGGGCTCTGTGAGAGCAGCCTGATCTCTCTTCTTGGTTTTTCTCTTCTTGGGGGGTGGTGCATCATCAGCGGTGCTCTTGATTTTTCGCTTCCTGGCTTCGGCTTCAGCTGCCTTGGTTTTCTTCTATTCTGAAGCCACTGTGGGGACCTTAGGCTTCGAGCCTGTCATGCTGGCTGGGAAGACAATGTGAGGTTCTTCCTGCCTTGGAGGTTCAGTTGGGGCCACAGTAGACTTCTTCTTCTTTTTGGCAGCTGTCGGTGTCAAAACCGGTGGATCTCGGGTAGGGGGTCCCGAACTATGCGTCTAGGCGGATGGTAACAGGAGACAAGGGACACAATGTTTTTACCCAGGTTCGGGCCCTCTCGATGGAGGTAAAACCCTACTCCTGCTTGATTGATATTGATGATATGGGTAGTACAAGAGTGGATCTACCACGAGATCAAGGAGCCTAAACCCTAGAAGCTAGCCTATGGTATGATTGTTGTAATGGTTGTGTGTCCTACGGACTAAAACCCTCCGGTTTATATAGACACCGGAGAGGGCTAGGGTTACACAGAGTCGGTTACAATAGTAGGAGATCTACATATCCGTATCACCAAGCTTGCCTTCCGCGCCAAGGAAAGTCCCATCCGGACACGGGACGAAGTCTTCAATCTTGTATCTTCATAGTCTTGGAGTCCGGCTGACGATGATAGTCCGGCTGTCCGGACACCCCCTAGTCTAGGACTCCCTCAGTAGCCCCCGAACCAGGCTTCAATGACGATAAGTCCAACGCATATATAGTCTTCGGCGTTGCAAGGCGGGTTCTCCTCCAAATTCCATGTGCTTGACGAATAGTGTCCGGCTTCCTTATGAATGTTGCGCTCCTTGGCTTCCACGCCCAATAATGGCCCTCTTCCACGCGTCGCGCGAATGCGAAAAGCCAGGGTATCTTTTATGTTTTACCCCCTAGCTGCACAAATAATGTGCCTATAAGAGAGGCAAGAATCCAGATCCAAACCACACCATCTTCCTTCCGCGAGTACTCATCGGAGCGCCTCTGACCAAAAATCCATTCCATCATGGACCGTCGACGCGGCTCCTTCTCTCGCGCTCCCAGCCCTCTGCCAGGAGATTGGAGGAGATGTTCTGTCCTGCACAACGAGCTGGTGACGCCCCAAGCGGAGGGATATCTTCCTCCGGCCTTTATGGTCCCGGTTCGAGCCGGGCTGGCCACCTACAAAGGTGGGAAGAAAGCGGAGGCCACCCCTAGTCCCAATAAAGGGGAGCGGGTATGCTTCGTCCCCTATCTGATAAGGGGGCTCGGATTTCCTGTGCATTAGTTCCTCCGCGGGCTTCTGGAGTTCTACGGACTCCAGCTCCATCACCTCACGCCCGCCTCTATTCTGCACATCGCGGGTTTCGTAGCTCTTTGCGAGCTGTTCCTGGGCATCGAGCCCCACTTCGCGTTGTGGAAGAGGTTATTCTTCCTCGTACCACGTTCTCATGAGGGGTCAATATATCAAGTGGGTGGTGCCGAAATATGGCGCATCGCCGGGACCGGATATCCATCCGGAACCCCCAAGAAGGCGTCCGAAGACTGGCCTTCAGAATGGTTTTATGTAGAAGATGCTCCACTGTCAGACCCTGTTCGGATCAGCCTCCCGGAGTTTAGCAACGCTCCTCTGAAGAAACGCCTGAGTTGGCGCCCACGGAGCCCTCAGCTGGAGGAAGACAAGAGCGTCCATTATTTGATGGGCCGGATAAGGTTACTGGCCCATTCCGGACTGACCATGATTGGAGTCATGGCCACGTGCATTATGCGAGGGGTGCAGCCGCTGCAATATAGGGGCCACCCCATGTGGGATTTCAACGGGGAGAATGATGCCACTCGTCATGGCCGCCAAGGGCCGGGATCGGCCGAAGACCTGGTGAAGATTCTGTCCGGCCTGTACAAGGGGGAGAAGGAGGACTTCCTCCAAACGAGCCCATTGAATGGGTTCTCCATGAACAACCCTCGGAGCTGGGTAAGCGGACGTTTATTTATCCGACCCACGCTTTCAAAATTAAGTACCTAACTTTTATGGTTTTTGACACAGGATCTGCACCGGACTGTGGAGAGCATACATAGCCCGGCCCCGCAGCCCGAGGATCCAGAAAGATCCCTTGATCCGTCCTCCGAAGAGGATCCGGACATAAAGGTGGAGCTAATTGACGGGGTGTTCCACCAGCTCAGCATGGATAATGCTCTAGTCACCATTACGGCTGACTACCCCGGCCTATCTCCGGCTCCCCAGGTGATTGTGACCGAAGTCCTGTCACCATTATTTCGCCCCTGCGCATCTCTGACTGCCGTATACAATGGTGTCTCGCAGGAGGTACCTTCAAGGAGGGATGCCGAACCCACGGCGGCTGACCCACAGGGGTCAATCCGGCCCCGCAGGCGGAAGAGGGGTGCGGTGCAAATCGAAACGTCACAGCAGCGGTATAGCTCGCGACCATTGTTTAGGACAAAGTTCCAAGGAGGTGTTTGAATGCTCATAACTTTTGCAGGAGAAAGAGCGCTCGCCGGACTGCGGGCGGTGAGGTTGCCAACCAAGCCTCTGCCAACCAGGCTCCAGCACCTGGTCTGGAGCGGGAGGCGAGCGCAAGGCGCGAGCCGGATACTCCTCCAACGGAGGACGCCGACAGACTGTCCGCCACCAAGTCTGAGGTGGAGAGCGCCATGAACCATAGACGTCGCCGGACAGTTTTTCGTGACGCGTGCTTCTCCCCTGAGGCGTTGAATGCCTTTAACGCGGGGGACGCGCACCTCCGCGCTGCTCAAGATGGTTTGACCAGAGCCGTGGAGCAGTATGTAAAAGACATACGGGTAAGAGATTTTAATAGTTATATATGCCTGTAGCCCCCGAGACTTAAAGTAGTTAGGGTAACTGATTTAAGGATCATTTGATATACAGGATCTTACAGAGAAGAATACCCGATTGTCCCAGGAGCTACAAGAGTGCAAGGCTCAACTTGAGGCCGCACTCGCTGCCGCAGGAGGAGACACTGAGACCTCTCCTGGTAACACATTATTTCAAAAAGATAAGCGGTGTGCGGCGTGCGTGTAAATCTGACACTGATATTGCAAATGTTGCCGGACTGGATCCGGACAAGCAACACCTACTACGCCAGCTGAAGGCCGGCGAGAGGGTGCTGATGAAGGTACAACAGGAGAGGAATAAACTCCAGGATGCCCACACCCAGCTTGGAGAGGAGCTGAAAGGTCTTCGGGCCGAGCTGTCTTGCTCCGTGAAGGAGAATCAGCGGCTTCGTCGCGGCATCTATAGTAAGTGCTTAAGCGAACTCCTTTGATAAGAAGAGTTCGGCGAGGAAGTCAATTGACAGAAATATGTCTGTAGGTGTGCTCACAGGTCGCCCTGTGGAGGAGATGCCCTTATCAATGGGTGATCAACTTCCCAAGCTGGTGCAACTGCTCGAACGAGTTCTGCAGGCGATGAGCGGCGTCGTCCAGGCTTTATGGCCGTCCCTCTCCCTACCCGAGGGCCTTGGAGAGCTTGCGGAGAAGCTTCAGGGAGTGCGGCAGCGCTTCTGTTTATGGAAGATATCGGCCTGCCGCCAAGGTGCCAGGGAGGCCTGGGCCATGGTGAAGACGCGGTACAAGAAGGCGGATCCCAACCACATGGCCGAGGTCGGACCTGTGGGGCCCGATGGGAAGGAAGTCCCTGTGAGCTTAGTGTACGGCCAAGTAGAGTTGGCCGCTAAATATTCCCAACGGGACTGTAAATTAGATAGCCTGTTAGACGGGATTGAGGAGGAATACAGTCAGTCGATTTGACAATGTATTTGAGAATGACATGTAAAATGCCTTCTAGCCGGATTGTAGATCGTTTGTCTTTGCCGACCTTTTCGCTTCAACCTCGGGACCCTAGAGTCCGGAGTGTGTCCGAATACCCTCTCAGTTAAGAAACAACCGGGGCATGCATGGAGACCAGGCGTAGGGGTCATTAGTGCTTTATCAGACAAGTTCCCAACTAGTTATATTATATTACATGGTTAGTAAGAAACATCTTCCAGGGAGAATAGTTCCGTTAAGGGTTCCTTTCCCTGGGAGGCATGCCCTAAAGTGCATGTCCGGACTGCGAAAAAAGCAGGAAAACATATGGGGGTAGGTAATAATATGTAAAAAATCATCTTTCGAGTCACCGACCGAATATTCCCTTAAGAACGCTAGCTTTCGGCTTTACCCAGTCTGAGGTACACATCCGGCTGACCCGGCAGTAACAATCGCAGAGGTGCTCCCTTTACCTCCTAGCTGAACAATCGGGAACGTATGGGTAAGCACAGGAGCCAGGCAACCCAGCTTGGCCAAAACTTAAGTCATATCGATGCATATAATGGTGAACAAAAGGTACATGTGGAAGTTTGACACATGTGATGGGCATGAAGCCTAGATAAGTAAGCTTCTGGTAAAGAAGCCCCCAGGTATAATGAGTGCGGATAGCACATCAAGTGTGTGCGAACAATGCGCCAATAGGCCTCTAAGGGCTTTTTATGAAGGAGGTGAGAGAAAAAAGAGAAAAATAAAAAAGACGGCTGGAGTGTAAAAATATGGACGGAGGAAGGAAACGAACTCTTAGTCCGGCGCTAGGCGTAAAATCTTCGGAGGCGGGCCGCGTTCCATGGGTTCGGCTCGAGTCGGTTGTCCGACGCATTTCGCATATGGTACGCTCCGCCGGTGAGGACTTGATCGATAATGAAGGGGCCCTCCCATTTGGGCTTGAGTTTGTCCTTTTTCTTGTCCGGCAGGCGTAGAACTAGTTCGCCAACATTGTAAGTCTTGGCCCGTACTTCCCTGCTTTGATATCTTCGATCCTGCTGCTGATAGTATGCGGAACGAGCCTTGGCGGCGTCGCGTTCTTCCTCCAATGTGTCCAAGCTGTCCTGCCGATCCAACTCGGCTTCTCTTTCTTCGTACATGCGCACGCGAGGTGAGTCATGAATGATGTCGCAGGGCAAAACTGCCTCTGCGCCGTATACCATAAAGAATGGTGTGAATCCGGTAGTACAGTTGGGCGTTGTCCGCAGCCCCCAGAGTACGGAGTCGAGCTCCTCTACCCAGTGCGTGTCAGATTTCGTAAGGGACCGCACTAGTCTGGGTTTGATGCCGCTCATTATTAGACCATTTGCTCGTTCCACTTGACCGTTGGTTTGAGGATGATAGACTGAAGCATAATCGAGCTTAATGCCCATATTTTTGCACCATGATTTAACCTCGTCGGCCGTGAAGTTCATGTCGTTATCGGTAATGATGCTATGGGGGACACCATAACGGTGTACTACCCCGGATATAAAGTCTATCACTGGTCCGGACTCTGCCGTTTTAACTGGCTTGGCCTCTATCCATTTGGTGAATTTGTCCCATGACCAATAGGTACCTTTGCTTGTGGGTTCCCCCTTTAAGGGGTCCAACCATGTCAAGCCCCCAGACCGCGAACGGCCAGGTAGTGGGTATAGTTTTGAGGGCGGTGGGTGGCATATGGCTCTAATTAGCAAAGAGCTGACAACCGACGCATCTTTGGACTAAGTCCTGAGCATCTGCCCGGGCCGTCGGCCAATAAAATCCTGTACGGAAGGCCTTGCCTACAAGGGCCCGAGCTGCGGCGTGGTGTCCGGCTAGTCCGGCATGAATTTCAGCCAGAAGGTTTCGCCCTTCCTCTTCGGAGATACACCTTTGAAGGACTCCGGTTGTGCTTTTCTTGTAAAGTTCCCCCTCATGGACCTTGTAGGCTTTAGATCACCGAATTATGCAGCGAGCCTCGTTTTGGTCTTCGGGAAGCTCCTGCCTAATCAGGTAGGCTAGGAGTGGTTCTATCCACGGGGCAATTACTGCCATTATTTCGTGGGCCGAAGGCGTTATTTCATCGGTTGGGTTGCCGATTATGTCAGATTGTTCCGTGTTGGGCGCTGAGGCTGCTTCCGGGTTGTTATTTCCGGACTCCTCTTCCCATAGTACGGATGGCTTAAAGAGCCGTTCTAGGAAGATGTTTGGAGGTACAGCGTCGCGTTTCGCACCAATGCGTGCCAATACGTCGGCTGCTTGGTTATTATCCCGGGCTACGTGGTGGAATTCATGTCCTTCGAACCGGGCTGACATTTTTAGGACAGTGTTACGATAGGCTGCCATCTTCGGATCCTTGGCGTCAAAGTCTCCATTTACTTGGGATATCGCGAGGTTTGAATCCCCGCGCACCTCTAGGCGTTGAATGCCCATGGAGATTGCCATCCGGAGGCCATGTAGGAGGGCCTCAGATTCGGCTGCATTGTTGGAGTCCGTGTACATTATATGAATTACGTATTGGACTGTATCCCTGGTTGGGGACGTCAATACAACGCCAGCCCCCAAGCCGGCCAACATTTTGGAGCCGTCGAAATGCATAGTACAATTGGAGTATGCGCCGTACTCTTTAGGGAGTTCGACTTCAGTCCATTCAGCGACAAAGTCAGCCAAGACTTGCGACTTTATGGCTCGCCGAGGTTTGTAAGTTATATCGAATGGTAAGAGCTCAATGGCCCATTTTGCAATCCTGCCCGTTGCGTCGAGGTTGTTTATAATGTCGTTGAGGGGCACTTCGGAGGCCACTGTTATCGAACACTCTTGAAAGTAGTGTCGGAGCTTCCGGGATGCCATGAACACTGCATACGCTATCTTTTGATAATGCGGGTAACGGGACTTGCAGGGACTTAAGGCAGTGGAGACGTAGTACACTGGTTTTTGAAGAGGGAATTTATGCCCTTCTGTTTCTCGTTCGACGACGAGCACCGCGCTTACAACTTGATGTGTTGCCGCGATATATAACAACATTGGTTCGCCCGAGTTAGGCGCAGCCAGGACCAGATTTGTTGCCAATATGGCTTTTATTTCTTCGAGTCCGGCAATGGCGGCATCCGTCCACTCGAAGTGTTCGGTGCGCCTGAGGAGGCGATAGAGGGGCAATGCCTTTTCTCCCAAATGGGAGATGAAGCGGCTTAGAGCCGCCATGCATCCCGTCAATTTTGTATTTGTTTGAGGTCTTTTGGAATGTCGGGCTGTGACAGAGCTCGGATCTTGGCTGGGTTTGCTTCAATTCCTCTACTGGATACAATGAAGCCCAGGAGCTTTCCGGCTGGTACGCCGAAAACGCATTTTTCCGGATTCAGCTTGATGTCATATGCTCGGAGGTTGTCGAATGTGAGCCTCAGATCGTCTACTAGGGTTTCGACGTGTTTGGTTTTGACGACTACGTCGTCTACATATGCCTCTACTGTTTTGCTGATCTGGGTAGCCAGACATGTCTGAATCATGTGCTGATATGTAGCACCGGCGTTTGAGCCCGAAGGGCATTGTGTTGAAGCAGAATGGTCCATATGGAGTAATGAATGCCGTTGCGGCTTGGTCTGCCTCCGCCATCTTAATTTGATGGTAACCGGAGTATGCGTCAAGGAAGCACAATGAATCGTGCCCTGCAGTAGCATCGATTATTTGGTCGATGCGGGGAAGAGGGAAGGGGTCCTTTGGGCAGGCCTTGTTGAGGTCTTTAAAATCGACACATAGGCGCCAGGATTTATCCTTCTTTGGTACCATTACCAGGTTTGCTAGCTAGTCCGGATGTTTGATGTCTCTGATGAATCCGGCTTCCAGTAGTTTGGCTAGCTCTTCTCTCATTGCCTGTCTTTTGGGTTCGGAAAATCGCCGAAGAGCCTGTTTGACTGGCTTGAATCCTTTTAGGATGTTTAGGCTGTGTTCTGCCAATCTGCGTGGGATTCCTGGCATATCTGAAGGGTGCCAGGCAAAGATGTCCCAATTTTCTCAAAGGAATTCTCGCAGTGCGGCATCTACATCAGGGTTCAACTGTGCCCCGATGGAGGCCGTCTTTGTTGGGTCCATTGGATGGACCTGGAATTTGACTATTTCATCCGCTGGTTTAAAAGACATGGACTTGGGTCTCTTATCGAGTATCACATCGTCCCTATTCACCGTAGAGCGCAGCGCAGTAAGTTCCTCCGCCGCTAGGGCTTCGGATAGTGCCTCTAGGGCTAATGCGGCTGTCTTGTTTTCAGCGCGGAGTGCTATGTCCGGATCACTAACAAGAGTGATTATTCCGCCGGGCCCAGGCATCTTAAGCTTCATGTACCCGTAGTGGGGTATTGCTTGAAAAATTGTGAATGCCTCTCGTCCTAATATAGCGTGATATCCGCTGCTGAATGGGGCCACTTGGAATGTTACCTCTTCAGACCTGTAATTGTCCGGCGAGCCGAACACCACATCGAGTGTGATTTTTCCTGTGCAGCACGCTTCCCGACTGGGGATTATTCCTCTAAAGGTTGTGCTGCTTCGCTCAATGCGGCTCCAGTCTATTTCCATTTTTCAAGAGTTTCCTCGTAGATGAGGTTTAGTCCGCTGCCGCCATCCATGAGTACCTTGGTAAGATGAAAGCCATCCACTATTGGACTGAGGACCAATGCGGCTGGTGCTCGGGCTGTTCTGAACTTAGGTTCGTTGCTGGCGTTGAAGGTGATGGCTGTGTCGCTCCATGGATTTGTTGTTGCTACTTGGTAGACTTCGGCGAGGCTGCGGATTGTTCGTTTCCGCATATTATTCGATGCGAAAGTCTCAAAGACTGTTGACACCGTACTGGTATTATTGGCGTGGCTCTCCGGGGCTAGAAGCTCTTCACCACTTTTGGCCACCTGCCGCAATATCCAACATGCTCGGAGGCTATGTGTTGGAGTGGCGCCTTCTGTATTGTGAATTTTACAGGGTCTGTTGAGCCATCCTTCCAGTATGGTTCCGTGCCCTT
This sequence comes from Triticum dicoccoides, assembly GCF_002162155.2. NCBI lineage: Eukaryota > Viridiplantae > Streptophyta > Magnoliopsida > Poales > Poaceae > Triticum > Triticum dicoccoides. The sequence goes on from NC_041389.1 coordinate 185,934,848, forward strand.
TATGGGGTTTTGGCTTTTTGGCTTTTGTGCCTATTTCCTGAGTGTGATGCACCCTTTTACTTCGGACTAGGGTTGTATTCGGGGCCGGATTGTCCCAAAACTTAATTTTGGTTTTCCGGAAACTCTCCATCGCACAGTACTTTCGTACTATGGACGCCAGATCGGCGAAGTGTGTAATTTCGCGACGACTGACGGCGTTCAAAATTCCCTCGTCCGTGCAATTATTGCAAAAAATTGAAATTGCGTTTTCCTCTCGGCAGTCCTTTATCCTGTCCATAACCAGGAGGAATCTGGCCCAAAAACGATGTACTGTCTCAGCGGGCTCTTGCTGGATTTGAGATAGATCGCATATGTCTGGGTGGGTGGGTGGAATTGAGTCCGGAACCCTACCCATCTCGAGGCTCAAAAGCCGAGAAGTTTCCGAATTTGGAAGCTTGGATTGTTGGATGTTGTCCAACAAGTCCGGTCCGATGCCTGACTTTAGGTTCAGTGCTTGATCGAAGTACATCCCTCCGCAGGAATCCGGCATGCAGGGTTCGGAAGTCCGGATATGGCTAGTTTTCAATACAGGAGAAGAGTCGCCGCGTTGTTCCTCCACCATCGCAACGCAGTGGGTAACCTGGGGAGAGTTAATCTCTCTTAGATCGGTTTTAAGCCCAATCTGATTGTAGTCTGTAGCGACTCCCAGGGCGGCGATGCGATCCAAGAGCTCGTTTACGGACGAGAGCTCTATTGGATCCAACTGCTCGGCGAATTCCGAGTTGACATGAAGATTGCTTTTGATGACCCGAGAGGTCATCGTCGAAGCGGTGGCCGAACGGGCAGTCATGAGAAAACCACCCAGCCGGATAGTTTGGCCGGCGGCCAAGGCCCCTTTGGCGAAGATACCGTCTCTGAAGACGGGAAGAGGCATCCTTCCTATCGGTGACGGCACAGAGGAACTCTCAATGGAAGCACCAATGTCGGTGTCAAAACCGGCGGATCTCGGGTAGGGGGTCCCGAACTGTGCGTCTAGGCAGATGGTAATAGGAGACAAGGGACACGATGTTTTTACCCAGGTTCGGGCCCTCTCGATGGAGGTAAAACCCTACTCCTACTTGATTGATATTGATGATATGGGTAGTACAAGAGTGGATCTACCACGAGATCAAGGAGGCTAAACCCTAGAAGCTAGCCTATGGTATGATTGTTGTAATGGTTGTGTGTCCTACGGACTAAAACCCTCCAGTTTATATAGACACCGGAGAGGGCTAGGGTTACACAGAGTCGGTTACAATGGTAGGAGATCTACATATCCGTATCGCCAAGCTTGCCTTCCGCGCCAAGGAAAGTCCCATCCGGACACGGGACGAAGTCTTCAATCTTGTATCTTCATAGTCTTGGAGTCCGGCTGACGATGATAGTCCGGCTGTCCGGACACCCCCTAGTCCAGGACTCCCTCAGCAGCCATCTTGGGGTCAATGCCAGGACGCCCAAGAGCCTTGCGCTTCTCAACTTCATTATAAGCTTGAACACACTTGGCATCAAGATTTTTCATGCGCTCTCTTGAACCTTTGGCTTCTTCATGTTTCTTACGAAATGCCTCCTTGAGGTCATTCAGCATCAGCTTGAATTTCTGACTGTCAGCCACACTAAGCTTGGCCACATGCTTCTTGAACTGCTCTTTCTCAAAGTCAATCTTGTTCTTCAATTCAACAATTCGCTAAGACAGAGCCAGCTCAGGAGCAATTGCGCCTTGGAAGGCGATGCTGATGCCAATGGGGAGTTGAAGATCACCAAAACTGAGATCTTGATTGTCAAACCACTCATCAATGAAATTGTCCAGAATGTTCACATCGAAGAGGGGCAGATCATTGAATATCTCTGCCTCTTGCTTGCTCTTTATCAGCTGCTCAAGAGCATCATTACCAAACTCCTCATCTGAAGACAGATCAATGGCTTCAGATTCGTTCCTCAGAACGGCAGCTGGTGTTAGTGCTTGACTGGATCTTTGAACAGTTTTCTTCTGTGGCTTCTCATGCTTCTTGGAGATGCGAGAGAGATCTTTAGAGGTGTTACTGGGAGCTGGAGGGGCAGTGGCCAATGGCTTCACTCGAGAAGCTTTTGGAGCAGCAGATGATTTTGAAGCATTAGCTTTCTTTTGCTTCTGCGGCTTAGGAGTAGGAGCTGGAGCATCATCAGTGTCAGCATCATCATCAGAATGATCCACTTTTGCACCTTGGATAGCAATGTGTGTGATGAGGCCTACAAGGTTGTAGAAGGGGTCGATCCTGTTCTCATTGCCTTCATGGGTGCCATCTTCCCGAGGTGAAGAAGGACCAGGGTTGAAGTCAAATCCTAATTCTTTCTTGTTATTCGCAGCAGAGTCTTTGGTGAACTGGTAGTTGCACTTGGACAGATGGTCTTCATGGCACCACAACAGAGAAGAAAGGTCAGCATTCTCTGGCTGCGGTCCGCGAACCATGCACGGATAGAATTCTCGTTGAATGGCTTCAGGAAGGGACTGGGTTGAAGATTTTTGTATACAATATCTCCCCAGGGTCCCTTGATGGCATTCTTCTCTTCATATTCTTCTGTGATGAAACGGTACTTGAACCATTCCTCTTCCCAATATCTTCGAATCCACTGGATTCGATTCTTGCGTCCTGTATAGGTTTCCTCTGGGTCTGTTTTGTACAGCTCGTGCAAATCTGGAGGCAAATCCTTAGAAGTGTTCCCACGGTGCTGTATGCCACTCTTTCTTGCTGACTTCTCAGTGTCCATGAAGCTTAATCTGAAAGGCTTCAGTACTTGCAAGGGCTTCAGACGGCTGGTCAGACAAGAACTGGCTTCAGGAGAACTGATGTGACTCTGTAAGAATTCTACAAACGAATGCAGACTATGAGAACCAAGGGATTCTTCCATGGACATGTACCTGTGACAGCATTAGAGGTGCGAGGGAAGGGGAAGAGGTCATATGCATTCTCAGAAGATTTTGAAGATAAATCAGTTTGAAGACATTGACCTCATAACGCGAAGACATTCACTTATTTTGATGTGAGTTGGTTCCATATTTGTACGAATCCAAGAATAAGTACAAGTGAGGAATCTAACTTGTAGACAAGCATAAGTGAATAGACTAGGTAGAGTATGAGATGCAGAATGAGATAGATTCAACTTTGGAGATCTAGAAACCAATTTTGGTAAAGAAGGATGAATCTATCAGATCGAAAAGACGGTAAAAAGTGAAATTTAATTACCACATGAAGAACTGCTAGACGGAGCGAAGTTGGAGGCCGAGCAGTTTGAGCTTTCGTGCCCTAACTTGGTGACGGAGGACACCTACGGCGATGGCAGAGAGGACGAGGTCCGCGGCCAGCGTGAGGAAGGCGTCGGAGAAGTCGCGGCAGCTAAGCGCTTCGTCCCCGGCGTCGTCGAGAGCTAGCGGAGGCGCTAGGGTTTGCGAGAGGTGGCGAGGTGGAAGAAGAATTTTTGACCGAGATGTGACGGGTATTTATAAGGAAAGAGACGTCACAACGCAATTACGCAGGTGCCTCTGGCGGTTCACATCTGAAGGACACGTGGCAAGCATGCAACACCTTGGAAGGTATTCCATGTTCCCACGCACGCCTGGATTGTCGGGGTGGTCATTCCGAATTCTCCGGTTTTTAGGCACAACGGATATAGCATTAAAAACAGATATAAATGTTTGTCAGACTGACTTCAGCTAACAAGGTTCAGTGAAGACAATCGACAGTTTTCAACAGAATGCATATGATTTGGACAGATAGAGTTGAGGTAGAAGCATAGATAGGTTAGGGTCCGATCACATTCACTTAGTTCAAAAGATTCAACACGAAGTCATAGCTATAAGTGAATGCTGTAGAGGACAAAACATCAATATGTATATAACTAGTATTAGGCCAAATCAACCAAATGAAGATAAACTTGAATAAGCCAGGGATGAAGATAAATCAAATATGAAGACTTTGCAAGCATGACGCCAAGAGAAACACTTCAAACAAAAGTTCGGTGGTGGCGTTACCCACCGTATAGGAAGTATTAGACCCAGACACGATGCACAATTATCGTGGCGCTCCGAAGTCAAATTCCGCATTAATGTATTCACACTTAGAGTGTATGTCTTCTTTGATTGAAGATATACATTACTTCGTGTGTTGCACATGTAAGTCATCAAAATGGATAAGTGTTAGGATGTGTGCCCAATCACAGGACATTTGAGGATTCCAAGATATTTAGCTCACACCGCAACTTGCAAAACCTTTTCTCATCCAAGGGCTTTGTGTAGATATCAGCCAATTGTTCTTTTGTCTTGACGTGAATGATATCAATATCTTCCTTCATAACATGATCTCTAAGAAAGTGATGGCGAATTTCAATGTGCTTTGTCTTCGAGTGCTGAACTGGGTTGTTGGCAATCTTGATGGCACTCTCGTTGTCGCATTAGAGAGGCACATTCTTCATATGGATACCATAGTCCTTGAGAGTTTGCTTCATCCAGAGAAGCTGAGCACAACAAGATCCAGCAACAATGTATTCGGATTCAGCAGTGGAGAGTGATACACAGTTCTGCTTCTTTGAAGACCAACAGACAAGAGATCATCCCAGAAAGTGGCATGTGCCTAATGTGGACTTGCGATCAACCTTGTCACCAGCATAATCAGCATCTCTGAATCCAACTAGATCAAACTCTGAGCCCTTTGGATACCATAATCCTAATGTTGGGGTGTAAGCCAAATATCAAAGAATTCGCTTCACTGCTAAGTGAGGCGATTCCTTTGGTGCCGCTTGGAATCGGGCACACATGCAAACACTAAGCATTATATCTGGCCTAGATGCACATAAATAAAGCAAATAACCAATCATGGAGCAGTATACCTTTTGATCGAACTCTTTACCATTGTCATCGAGACCCAGATGACTTTTGGTTGGCATTGGCGTCGTGTATCCTTTGCATTCTTGCATTCCAAACTTCTTCAGGCAATCTTTGAGGTATTTTTCTTGAGATATGAAGATGCCATTGCGTTGCTGGCGGATTTGGAGACCCAGAAGAACTTTAGCTCGCCCATCATGGACATCTGATATTGCTCTTGCATCATGTGACCAAACTGATCACTGTATTTCTTGTTGGTGCAGCCGAAGATAATGCCATCCACATAGATTTGGCACACAAACAGTTCACCATCATATGTCTTTGTGAAGAGAGTAGGATCTAGTGAACCAGGTTTGAAGCCTTTGCTCTTGAGTAAGTCTTTGAGCGTATCATACCAAGCACGAGGGGCTTGTTTGAGACCATACAGTGCCTTCTTGAGCTTGTATACCATATCAGGATGTTTTGGATCTTCAAAGCCAGAAGGTCGTGCGACATATACTTCTTATTATATCTTTCCATTGAGAAAAGCACTCTTCACATCCATTTGATACAGAAGGATGTTGTGATGACTTGCATAGGCTAGCAGTATGTGAATGGCTTCAAGCCTTGCCACCGGAGCAAATGTTTCATCGAAGTCCATTCCTTCCACTTGAGTGTAACCTTGTGCAACGAGACGAGCCTTGTTTCTGACCACTTGACCATGCTCATCTTGCTTGTTGCGATATATCCATTTGGTGCCAATGATATTGTGCTTCCGAGGATCAGAACGCTTGACCAATTCCCACACATTATTCAGCTCGAATTGTTAAAGCTCTTGTTGCATAGCTTGAATCCATTCAAGTTCCATGAAGGCTTCATCAACTTTCTTGGGTTCAGAGATTGAGACGAATGCAAAATGCCCACAGAAATTAGTTAGCTGTGTTGCTCTTTGAGTTGCTTTTAAACGAGTGAGTGGACCAGGTGCATTCAAGCTGTCAATTATCTTCTCAATCTGAACTTCATTTGCAACACGAGGATGAATAGGACAAAGATTTTGCTCATGCTGATCAATGTCATCATTTGGGGGATTGTCTTCAGGCTGAGCATTATCTTCAGGTTGATTAGGCGTAGAAACGATAATCTCTTCTTCAGTCTGATTCTCAGAAGGTATGATCTCTCCAATTCCCATCTGCTTGATTGATTCACTTGGAGGTACATCATCTAGCTCATTTGGCAGGTGCTCTCTTTGTGAGCCGTTAGTCTCATCGAACCACACATCCACAGTTTCAACCACTTTATAGTGAAAGAGTTTGAAGACTCTGTAGGAGTGCGAATCCTTTCCATAACCAAGCATAAAACCTTCATGTGCTTTCGGTGCAAATTTTGACGTGTGATGTGGATCCTTGATCCAACACCTAGCACCAAATACTCTGAAGTAGCTTACATTTGGCTTCTTACCAGTTAGGAGTTCATAGGATATTTTCTTCAGAAGCTTGTGAAGATAGACACGGTTGATGATGTGGCAAGCAGTGTCAATGGCTTCAGGCCAGAACTTTCGTGGAGTCTTGTACTCATCAAGCATCATTTGGGCCATCTCAATGAGAGTTATGTTCTTGCGCTCTGCGATGCCATACTGCTGAGGTGTATAAGGAGCAGAGAACTCGTGAGTGATACCCAATGTATCCAAATAAAGGTCGAGGCCAGTGTTCTTGAACTCAGTGTCATTGTCGCTTCTGATGTGCTTGATCTTGACGCCATAGTTCGTCATGGCACGATTGGCAAAGCGTCTGAAGACATCCTGAACTTCAGTCTTGTAGAGGATTATATGCACCCAAGTATATCTAGAGTAATCATCAACAATGACAAAGCCATAGAGGCAAGCAGCAGCAGTGAGAGTAGAGTAGTGAGTAGGGCCGAATAAGTCCATGTGTAGCAGCTCGAAGGGTTGAGATGTAGTCATGATTGTCTTCGAGGGATGCTTGGCCATGGTCATCTTTCCAGCCTCGCAGGCGCCACACAAATGGTCCTTCTTGAACTTGACGCCTTCTGTCAGGGGTTGGGTGCGACATATGCCAAAGGATGGCTTATCATGGTGGGGGCGAGTAGAACGTCGCCGGTGCCTGGAAACGGGATGAGGCAAAGACATGCACGCCGGCGGATCTTACCCAGCTTCAGGGCTCTCCGAGGAGATAACACCCCTACTGCTGCTCTGTGGGGTCTCCGCATGATCACCAAGGCAAAGTGAGTACAAGGTTGCTCCTTGAGCTGTTTTTGGAGGTAGGAGAAGGCAAGGCTAGCTCTCCCCTTCCTATATGATCTGGTCTAGTGCTAATGGATTCGAACCCTTTGCATGGGTGCCCTGGGGGGTTTATATAGGCCTACCCCCCAGGGGTACAATGGTAAAAACGGCTGGATGCGGGTCCCAGCCGTCAGTCTCCCAGGCCGCCGTCTTCTCCGCCGACTGCTGGGGCCCGCCGACTTGCCTGGTACGGGGCCAACAGCCCTTGTCCGCCGCGGGCGGGTCTTGCCCGCTGCGGATTACTATAGTCGTGCTTCTAATGATGCTGGCTTGGTTATGGCGTCATGGCAACAGTGACGCCGCCTGACGGGCGATCACTGTTGCCATTCCCCGTCGTGTCTGGTTAATGGCGTGTGGGGCCCGTATGAGGGGCCAGCCGACTCCTGGGGGCCGACTCCCAACGGGTCCGTCTTGTGGCGCTCTCGCCGTCTTCTGTACTCCCGCTGACTGGTGGGACCCGCCGTCTGTGGGTCGTACAGACAGGCCGTCGTGGGCACAGGGCTCCGCCCCCAGGGGCTGATGTCAGGGCTGGCATGGCAACAGTGCCGTGCCGGATGAAGATCTCCACCGGTACGGCGCACTGTGGCCATGCCCGCCCTCGATAAACGGGGCAGGGATGGGCCGCGTGGTGGCCGTTCCCCGTCCCGTCCGTTATCGCGAAGGTACGGGGTGGTGGGAGTCGCGGGCCGACTCCCTACAGCCGGCTTCTCTGGAAGTCGCCGGCCCAGAGTCGGCTTATCTTGGAGTCGTCCCTGGGACTCGGCTTATCTTGGAGTTGTCCCTGGGACTCGGCTTATCTTGGAGTCGTCCCTGGGACTCGGCTGCGAAGGGCAGTCGGTAGCGTCGTCGCCGACTCTCAGAAGGCGGCTCGTTGTCTTGGGGCTCGAGGGGCGCAGCCTGCCCCGATGTCTTGAAAGGTTCAGGGACTCGGGTTAGCCTACCCGTGGCCCATTACTCCGACAGTAGTCCCCGAAGCTGGTCGTGGGGCCTCAACAGTTTCATTCTTCCGGTGGCGGAATCTGGGCCTTGCTCGCCGTCTTCCTTCAGGCCGACTATCTGGAGCCGGACTCGCGGGGGGCCGTCTTGCCCCCTAAAGAGTTTGAAAGTCGTGGCGGGATCCAGGCGGCGTGCCTGATACGCTTCCCCGCAGTCGCCCGTTGTGGACCCGTCGCGTGGCGCCACGCGGCAGGGACAGTTGTCACATCCCTAGTCTGGTATGACCTAGACTAGCTAGTCATTTGTGCATCATGTTTAAATTCCATTTAAATTTGAAATGAGGATTTGTGAACCCTCAGAATCATCTATGGAAATGACCCAAATAAAAATTGCTCCAACAGGGTACAAGAAAATGCTCATGTTGCTCTCTGAAAATATTGGACAGAGATAAAAATCAAACCATTATTTTTAGGAGCTCATAAGTATTTATTTTGGGCATTTGGAATTAATGCATAAATATTTGCATTGGAAATATATTAGTTATATATATTAATATATGCCCAAAAATTATGCCACTTGTTGGGGAGTTCTGGAATAATACCACTAGTTCCTACAAAAATTGGCATAAGAAAATAAAATGGTTTAGTATTTTATTTAAACCAAACAAATGTCAGAAAAATAGAAAAAGAAATAAATGGGAATAACCTTACCTGGACCTACCTGTGGCCCAGCTCTTGTGCTGGCCCGGCACCGTGCAGCCCAGCAGCTGGCCCAGCCCACCTGGCCCCCCTCCTCTGTCGTCTTCCTCCCCGACAGGAGGACGGGCGCGTGCCCGACGCGCGCGCACCGCCGCGCCACGCCACCAGCCTCCCTGCCTGCCTGCCCTCTCCCCTCCTTGTTCTGATGCCCCGGACGTCGCCACGCCCCCC
>NC_041389.1:185944290-185990871 GCF_002162155.2 Triticum dicoccoides
TCGCACGGCCGAACGCCACCGCTCGCCGTTGCCGCTGCCACTGCCTCCCCCTCGTCCCTCCGTCGTGTCCACGCGCTCCGCCGCTGTGGGCTACGCCTCCTCGACGAGACGCACGGCGCCGGACGCCCTGGAGCGCCGCCATCGCCATCATCTTCGCCTTCGGCCGCCGCAGATCTCCGTCGCCGCTCGCCACCGTCAGCGCCTTCCCCGAGCTCGCCGCCGTCTCTTCCGGTCCCCTGTGAGCTCTTCCGCGTCGGTTCCCCCTCCTCTCCTGCCTCCCCGTACGCCGTAGCCGCGTGCCCGCCGAAGCCGTGCCCCGGCCGCCGCCCCGAGCTCCGCTCCGGCGAGCTCCGGCCACCCCAGCTCCCCCTACCTGCTCCGCTGGCTGCGCGAGAGCCCGGGCTACGCCCCGGTGCCCTTAGTCGCCGCCCCTGTGGCCTGTATCACGGACGCCGCCGCGTCCAGAGGTCGCCGCCGACGACCTCGCCGGCCTGACGGGTGGGCCCCGTCGGCCAAGTGATTAGCTTAGTGCTAATCACCTCCTAACTAACCTCTAACACTGACAGTGGGCCCCAGCGCCACTAATCTAAGTTAGATTAGAAATAACCCCCTGTTAACTAACTGTGACACTGACGTGTGGACCCCACACATCAGGTTTGACCCTGGTCAGCCCCGGTTGACCCGCTGACGTCAGGCTGACGCAGTTATTCATTTTCTGGATTTAAAATAAATCAGGAAATTCCAGAAAATGCTTTAAACTTCAAAAAATCATAGAAATTCAACCGTAGCTCAGATTGAAATAATTTATATATGAAAAATTATCAGAAAAATGCAACCTATCCATCTGTACCAGTTCATGCATGAAAAACCAAGTTATAACTGCTGTATAAGTGAAACACTATAATGGCTTATATAAAGAGCTTATTTTGGAGATGCATTTGAACCTTTGGTTCAAATGGACTTCAAACTAAATGAATACTAGTTGCATTAGCTCAAACAGCATCACATCTTCATGCCATGTTCATGCATCGTATTGTCGCATATGCTTGTGTATTGATTGTTGGCACCGTTCCTTCTCGATAGGTCTTGATCCGGAGACCGTTCCAGAGTACCTGTCTATGAAGCAGTGCCTCCCTTGTTGATCTACCAGGCAAGCAAGCCCCCTTGTTCATTCTAATAAAATCCTACTCTCTCGCTCCTGCTCTTAGTTATTGCATTAGGACAACAACGATTCATCTGCTACTTTGTGCTGCGGTAGTTGAACCCATTCCTCTGCATGACCTGTCATTGCCACAGTAAATAGTTGAAACCCACTAGCATGTGTAGGAGTTGATTGAGCCATGTTGTGTTCCTACCATGCTATGCCTGCTATTGCTTAGAGTTGTGTCAGGTCTGATTCATTGGGAATGAATTGGAGTGTTATGATATGTTCTGATGCTGAGAGTGAAGTGTGTGAACACGATTTGGTAAAGGTAGCGGTGAGAGGCCATGTAGGAGTACATGGTGGGTTGTCTCATTGGAACCGTCCTTAAGCACTGAGTTCTATGTATGTTGTCCAATGACTCGATACTACCACACATTGGGTTCCGGTAACTCGGCCCCTCTCGACTTATTAACCAACTTGATCTCTGTCCAGGAGTCGCAACTAGTTTCTGGTGTTTGTAGGTAGTGCTATTTTTCTACCAAGTGGCACCCGGTAGGGTGGGCTTGGGACAGACTAGGCACACGTGGCCTGGTGTACCGAGTGGCACCCGGATGGTGGGCTCGGGAACCCTGCACACATCGTTTGGGGCCGTGAGAGACACCCCGGCCGGATCTCCTTGCGGATGGAACCCGAATAGGCGATAAACCTGGGTTAGAGTCTTGTGTGGTTAGTCAGGTCGTGGCCGACACCCTCGCCAGGCTTCCGCTTGAAGGTTGCCGAGATACATGACGTGTACATGGCGGTAAGTGGCGAGAGCATGTGTGAAGAAGTACACCCCTGCAGGGTTAACATGATCTATTCGAATAGCCGGGTCCGCGGTTATGGACTTCTTGGATGCTTATATGGTACATAGACAACTTGAAGTGGATACTATAAAATGCTCAAGACAAGTGTGAGTGCTATGGATGGCCTTCTCGTAGGGAGACGGGGATGAATCCATAGTAGTGTATTGTGTGGTGATTAGTGGACTCGTGTGCGCCATATCACCTCAAAGAAGTTCTGGTAGTCGTAGAACAGGATAGCCACAGAGTCAAAGCTGGCTTGCTGCAACTAAACCCCACATTACCTTATTGATACAAATGCATGTATGATAGGATCTGATGTAAGTCTTGCTGAGTACCTTTGTACTCGTGTTGCTTTATTTATGTTTTTGCAGCGGAGACTTCGGTCTTACTAGTGTTCTCGTGGACTTCGACAAGTAGCTTGTACCTCAGCTACGATCTTGATCGGACGTTGTAGATAGTCAGGCTTTTCAGCCTTTTTCATTTGTAGATGTCTGTACTCAGACATGTAATGCTTCCGCTTGTTGCTTGATTGCTCTGAATGTTGGGTCATGTGACCCCTGTTTGTAATAAATGCTATGATGGCTCTTTGAGCCTTATCTATATGAGTTGTTGAGTTATGTTGTGATGCCATGTTGTACAGCACATACTTGCATGTTATGCGTACGTGTAATGTGTATTGCTATGTGTGGGATCTGACTATCTAGTTGTTTATCCTTAGTAGCCTCTCTTACCGGGAAATGTCTCCTAGTGCTTCCACTGAGCCATGGTAGTGTGCTACTGCTCCAGAACACTTAGGCTGGCCGGCATGTGTCCTTCTTCGTTCTTGTGTCTGTCCCTTCGAGGAAATGTCACGCGATGAATACCGGAGTCCTATTACCCCGCTACAGCCCGGTTCACCGGAGTCCTGTTAGCCCAGTGCTACAGCCTGGATTCACTCGCTGATGACCGACACGTTCGATGCTGGGTCATGGATGCCTGTCCCTGTAAGTTTGTGCCACTTTGGGTTTACGACTATCCATGTCAGCCCGGGCTCCTTATCATATGGATGCTAGCGACACTGTCATATACGTGTGCCAAAAGGCGCAAACGGTCCCGGGCAAAGGTAAGGCGACACTCGTGGGGATACCGTGCGTGAGGCCGCAAAGTGATATGAGGTGTTACATTCTAGATCGATGTGGCATTTAGTCGGGGTCCTGACAGCTTTGGTATCAGAGCCTGACTGCCTATAGGATTACCAAGCCAAACTGGTCGAAGTTGAGTCTAGAAATTCTTTAGTTATGTAAGGGAATTGATTGCGGGAAGGAATGTAAGGCTCTTTTTACTCCTTATACCTCATGGCCTTCTGATCTGAGTCATCCTATCTTTCCTACGGGATTAAGGAACTAGGCTCTCTCTTCCGTCTATCAGGATCACGTGTTACTACTCCGTAGTCCCATAGGATTGGTTGATCAGAGTCTTACCCCAGTTTTTGAGTACTTCCGGTGTAGCCTGTTCAGTATGATCTCAGAACCTTGAGTGATGATGTTGAGTATGTTACTACCCCATTTTAGCAGGATGTCTCATTCTGAGCATTTTACTGCCGTTATGCTGCCGGAATTGCCCTAGGAGTTCGAGAGTTACTAATTTCCTTATCCTACATTCTACAGTCGATAGTTGATGCTGATCCGTCCTTGGTTTCGTTTCTCAGGATGTCATCAGTTAAGCGAAGTTCTGTTGCTCGTAGCCAGAACCACGGAGATGGTAGGGATGAGGATCCTCCTGACCAGCCTTCGTTGACAGAGTTCTTGCTAGAGATGGAGAGGAACAAGCGTGAGTCTAACCGCTTGTTGGCACGTATCGAGGAGAACACCGCACATCAGTTCAAATGGTCTGCTACCATTCATGACTTCATCCGCTTGCACCCACCCACCTTTCATCATTCTATTGAGCCACTCGATGCAGATGACTAGCTCCGTAGCATCACTCATAAGCTGCATCCCGTGAACGTAGCTGAAGATGACAAGGTCACCTATGCCACATACCACCTGGAAGGTCCTGCTAGTCTTTGGTGGCAGAACTATGAGGCTATGCTTCCAGCTGGTCAGATTCCTACTTGGAAGGATTTCATTGAGGCTTTTCGCGAGCATCACATTCCCCAGGCCCTCATCGATCGCAAGAGAGAAGAGTTCTGTAGTTTCACCCAGAGTAAGATGGCTGTTGATGCTTACAGCAGAGAGTTCGAGAACCTCGCCCGCTATGCCACAGAAGAGGTGTCCACGGACGCCAAGAAGCAAGCTAGGTTCCGGAAGGGTCTCAACCCCAAGTTGCGTCGTGATCTCCACCTGCATCTTTGTGATACATTCCAAGCTCTTGGGAACAAGGCCATCAATGTAGAGACAGCTCAGCTCACTTATGAGGAGTCTCGTAAGCACACCCGTGATTTGGGATCTTCCTCTGGCTCTAGTTCCCAGAAGCACCGAGTTTGGGTTCCAAACTCCGCTCTTCCTCCCGGATATCCACCAAGGCCATCTCATGTGGTGCCTCCCCCAGCTCAGTCGTATGTTCCATCTAGGCCTACTGGTAGACCACTTGTTAGTGCGGGTCCACGTCCAACCTCGGGGACTTGCTTCACATGCGGGAAGCCAGGACACTATGCACGTGACTACTCTCAGACTAGTTATGCTCCACCCCAGCCCGAGAAGATTGTTGGTTGTGTTAAGCCATCAAGTAAGACGATCAGTGCCAAGCCAGTTCACACTAAACGTGGACGTGTGCATCACGTCTCAGCTAAAGACGCTCATGATGATCCGGATGTCGTTCTTGGTACACTCCTTGTCAATTGTCATCCAGCATCGGTTCTGTTCGATACTGGAGCATCTCATTCTTTCATTTCTGAAGGCTATGCTCGTTTGCACGACACGTCATTTTGTGACATGCCAACACCGCTTGAAATCCAAACCCCAGGGTCTAGATGGCAAACCACCAGAATCAGCTATGGTAATGAAATCCTTGTTGATAGACTTGTATTTCTTGCATCACTTGTAGCCCTCAAGTCCTCAGATATAAACATCATCTTGGGTATGGACTGGATGACAGCTCATCATGCCAAGATTGATTGTTACACCAGATCTGTTCAGCTTACACACCCATCTGGCAAGATAGTCACTGTCTCCACTAGAGTTGCAAAGCGTCAGCTCTATTCTCTTAATGCCAGCCCTCTTCCAGACCTTGAAGATATCCCGGTAGTCCGTGACTTTCCGGATGTCCTTCCAGAGGAACTGCCAGGTGTTCCACCTGACAGAGATGTAGAGTTCGTCATAGATCTTATCCCAGAAACAGCTCCAATTTCTAGGAGACCTTACAAGATGGCACCCTTAGAACTAGCCGAGCTTAAGAAACTACTTGATGAGTCCTTGCAAAAGGGTTTCATCCGTCCTAGTTCTTCTCCTTGGGCTTGCCCCATCCTATTTGTTAAGAAGAAGGATGGTACGGATTGGATGGTTGTATATTATCGTCCCGTTAATTTGGTCACGATAAAGAACAAATATCCGCTCCCCAGGATCAACGACCTGTATGATCAGCTCGCTGGATCCTCAGTCTTTTCCAAGATGGACTTGAGGTTAGGCTACCACCAAATCAAAATCAGAAATGGGGACATCCCCAAGACAGCCTTTGTCACTCGTTATGGTCAGTACGAGTACACCGTCATGTCCTCTGGTCTAACCAACGCTCCAGCTACATTCTCCCGCTTGATGAACTCGATCTTCATGGAGTACTTAGATAAATTTGTTGTGGTTTATCTCGATGATATTCTTATTTACTCCAAGAACGAGGAAGAGCATGCCGAACATCTTAGACTTGTGCTAGAGAAACTTAGAGAGCATCGCCTTTATGCCAAGTTCTCCAAGTGTGAATTTTGGTTGCCAGAAGTGACCTACCTAGGCCACGTAATCTCTGGTAGGGGCATTGCTGTCAATCCCGAGAGAGTTAAGGCCGTTCTTGATTGGACTCCACCTGAAACCATTAAACAAGTTAGGAGTTTCCTTGGTCTAGCCAGCTATTGTCGCCGCTTTGTTGAAAACTTCTCCAAAGTAGCTAAACCCCTCACGGAACTTCTCAAGAAAGATAAAAAGTTTGAGTGGTCCCCACAGTGTGAGTACAGTTTTCAGGAACTGAAAAGGCGCCTGACTTCTGCTCCCATACTTGTGCCACCGGATTTCACAAAGGACTTTGTTATCTACTGCGACGCCTCACGACAGGGACTAGGTCGCATTCTTATGCAGGATCATCATGTGATTGCCTATGCATCTCGACAGTTGCATCCACATGAGGATAATTATCCTACACATGATCTAGAGCTTGCAGCTGTAGTCTATGCACTCAAGACCTGGCGACATTACCTCCTTGGTAAACGTTGCGAGATCTACACCGATCACCAGAGTCTCAAGTATATCTTCACACAACCAGATTTGAACCTTAGGCAAAGACGTTGGTTGGAGTTAATCACAGATTATGATTTAGGGATTACCTACACCCCAGGCAAAGCCAATGTCATGGCTGATGCTCTAAGCCGTAAATCCTATTGCAACAATCTCATGTTGCAGCAAGGCCAACCACTTCTCCATGAGGAATTCTGTAAGCTTAATCTTCACATTGCTCCTCACGGATTCCTTTCTACCTAGGTGGCGAAACCTACTATTGTGGATTGTATCATAGAAGTACAGAAGCATGATACAGGAATCTCCCGAATCAAGAAAAATATCTCCAAGGGAGTAGCTGGTTGTTTCTCTATGGATGAACAAGGTGTTGTTTACTTTGGGAACCGCTTGGTGGTTCCCAAGAGTTAGCAGATGCAACAGTTGATTCTTAAGGAGGCGCATGAATCCCCTCTCATGATTCATCCCGGTAGTACTAAGATGTATCAGGACCTACGCCAGAGGTTCTGGTGGACTAGGATGAAGAGAGAAATCGCCGACTTTGTTGCTAATTGTGACGTTTGTCGTCGCGTGAAGGCAGAGCATCAAAGGCCTGCTGGCACCCTTCAACCTTTAGCTATTCCTGAATGGAAATGGGATAAAGTTGGTATGGACTTCATCACCGGCTATCCCAGGAGCAAGAGAGGGAATAATGCTATCTTCGTAGTCATTGATCGTCTCTCCAAAGTTGCGCACTTCTTACCTGTTCGAGAGAATATCACCGCTAGTCAGCTCGCTGACTTATATATTTCTCGAATAGTATCACTTCATGGTGTTCCACTAGAGATCAATTCAGACCGTGGTAGTCTTTTCACTTCTCATTTCTGGGAGAGTTTCCAAACTGCCATGGGAACCCATCTTTCCTTCAGTACCGCTTTCCACCCTCAGTCGAGTGGTCAGGTGGAATGCATCAATCAAATTCTCGAAGACATGCTTAGAGCTTGCGTTATCTCATTCGGTATGGATTGGGAGAAATGTCTTCCTTTCACCGAGTTTGCTTATAACAATAGCTATCAATCCAGTCTCAAGAAAGCTCCTTTTGAGGTTCTCTATGGACGAAGATGTCGAACACCTTTGAACTGGTTAGAAACCGCTGAAAGACAATTCTTTGGACCGGACATGATCCAGGAGGCAGAAGAGCAAGTTCGCATCATTCGTGAGAATTTGAAAACAGCCCAGTCTCGTCAAAAGAGCCAGTATGATCGTCATCATAAGGATATGACTTATGAAGTTGGCAACAAAGTTTACCTTCGGGTTACTCCTTTGAAGGGTACCCATCGTTTCGGTATCAAGGGCAAGTTGGCTCCTCGTTACATTGGTCCTTTTCGCATTCTCGCTAAACGAGGAGAGGTTGCCTACCAGTTGGAACTACCCCCACATCTTTCCAGAGTGCACGATGTCTTCCACGTCTCTCAACTCAGGCGTTGCTTCTCGGATCCTATCCGGGGAGTGGACCACGAAACGCTTGGTCTCCAAGATAACCTCACATATCGAGAGTACCCTGTTCGCATTCTTGATCAAGCAGAGCATGTTACTCGACGTCAGAACATCAAGTTTCTCAAGGTTCAGTGGTCTCATCATTCCGAGAGAGAATCTACTTGGGAGCGAGAAGATCGTCTCCGACTGGAGTACCCCGCTTTCTTTCCATCGACCCCTGAATCTCGGGACGAGATTTTTTCAAGTGGGGGCGAGTTGTCACATCCCTAGTCTGGTATGACCTAGACTAGCTAGTCATTTGTGCATCATGTTTAAATTCCATTTAAATTTGAAATGAGGATTTGTGAACCCTCAGAATCATCTATGAAAAT
Organism: Triticum dicoccoides; assembly: GCF_002162155.2. Taxonomy (NCBI): domain Eukaryota; kingdom Viridiplantae; phylum Streptophyta; class Magnoliopsida; order Poales; family Poaceae; genus Triticum; species Triticum dicoccoides. The sequence continues at coordinate 185,952,542 of NC_041389.1, forward strand.
GACCCAAATAAAAATTGCTCCAAAAGGGTACAAGAAAATGCTCATGTCGCTCTCTGAAAATATTGCACAGAGATAAAAATCAAACCAATATTTTTAGGAGCTCATAAGTATTTATTTTGGGCATTTGGAATTAATGCATAAATATTTGCATTGGAAATATATTAGTTATATATATTAATATATGTCCAAAAATTATGCCACTTGTTGGGGAGTTCTGGAATAATACCACTAGTTCCTACAAAAATTGGCATAAGAAAATAAAATGGTTTAGTATTTTATTTAAACCAAACAAATGTCAGAAAAATAGAAAAAGAAATAAATGGGAATAACCTTACCTGGACCTACCTGCGGCCCAGCTCCTGTGCTGGCCCGGCACCATGCAGCCCAGCAGCTGGCCCAGCCCACCTGGCCCCCCTCCTCTGTCGTCTTCCTCCCCGACAGGAGGATGGGTGCGTGCCCGACGCGCGCGCACCGCCGCGCCACGCCACCAGCCTCCCTGCCTGCCTGCCCTCTCCCCTCCTCATCTGGATGCCCCGGACGTCGCCACGCCCACCCCCCCGGACCCTCTCACTCTCCCCCGGGCCCTCTCCTCTCCTCTCCCTCACTCTCTCTCTCTCTCACGGCCGAACACCGCCGACGCCACCGCTCGCCGTTGCCGCGGCCACTGCCTCCCCTCGTCCCTCCGTCGTGTCCACGCGCTCCGCCGCTGTGGGCTACACCTCCTCGACGAGAAGCACGGCGCCGGACGCACTGGAGCGCCGCCATCGCCATCGTCTTCGCCTCCGGCCGCCGCAGATCTCCGTCGCCGCTCGCCGCCGTCAGCGCCTTCCCCGAGCTCACCGCTGTCTCTTCCGGTCCCCTGTGAGCTCTTCCGCGTCGGTTCCCCCTCCTCTCCTGCCTCCCCGTACGCCGTAGCTGCGTGCCCGCCGAAGCCATGCCCCGGCCGCCACCCCGAGCTCCGCTCCGGCGAGCTCCGGCCACCCCAGCTCCCCGTACCTGCTCTGCTGGCTGCGCGAGAGCCCGGGCTACGCCCCGGTGCCCTTAGTCGCCGCACCCGTGACCTGTATCACGGACGCCGCCGCGTCCAGAGGTCGCCGTCGACAACCTCGCCGGCCTGACGGGTGGGCCCCGTCGGCCAGGTGATTAGCTTAGTGCTAATCACCTCCTAACTAACCTCTGACACTGACAGTGGGCCCCAGCGCCACTAATCTATGTTAGATTAGAAATAACCCCCTGTTAACTAACTGTGACACTGACATGTGGACCCCACACGTCAGGTTTGACCCTGGTCAGCCCCGGTTGACCCGCTGACGTCATGCTGACGTCAGGCTGACGCGGTTATTCATTTTCTGGATTTAAAATAAATTAGGAAATTCCAGAAAATGCTTTAAACTTCAAAAAATCATAGAAATTCAACCGTAGCTCAGATTGAAATAATTTATATATGAAAAATTATCAGAAAAATGCAACCTATCCATTTGTACCAGTTTCATGCATGAAAACCCAAGTTATACATGCTATATAAGTGAAACACTATAATGGCTTATATAAAGAGCTTATTTTGGAGATGCATTTGAACCTTTGGTTCAAATGGACTTCAAACTAAATGAATACTAGTTGCATTAGCTCAAACAGCATCACATCTTCATGCCATGTTCATGCATCGTATTGTCGCATATGCTTGTGTATTAATTGTTGGCACCGTTCCTTCTCGATAGGTCTTGCTCCGGAGACCGTTCCAGAGTACCTGTCTATGAAGCAGTGCCTCCCTTGTTGATCTACCAGGCAAGCAAACCCCCTTGTTCATTCTGATAAAATCCTACTCTCTCGCTCCTGCTCTCAGTTATTGCATTAGGACAACAACGATTCATCTGCTACTTTGTGCTGCGGTAGTTGAACCCATTCCTCTGCATGACCTGTCATTGCCACAGTAAATAGTTGAAACCCACTAGCATGTGTAGGAGTTGATTGAGCCATGTTGTGTTCCTACCATGCTATGCCTGCTATTGCTTAGAGTTGTGTCAGGTCTGATTCATTGGGAATGAATTGGAGTGTTATGATATGTTCTGATGCTGAGAGTGAAGTGTGTGAACACGATTTGGTAAAGGTAGCGGTGAGAGGCCATGTAGGAGTACATGGTGCGTTGTCTCATTGGAACCGTCCTTAAGCACTGAGTTCTATGTATGTTGTCCAATGACTCGATACTACCACACATTGGGTTCCGGTAACTCGGCCCCTCTCGACTTATTAACCAACTTGATCTCTGTCCAGGAGTCGCAACTAGTTTCTGGTGTTTGTAGGTAGTGCTATTTTTCTACCAAGTGGAACCCGGCAGGGTGGGCTTGGGACAGACTAGGCACACATGGCCTGGTGTACCGAGTGGCACCCGGATGGTGGGCTCGGGAACCCTGCACACATCGTTTGGGGCCGTGAGCGACACCCCGGCCAGATCTCCTTGCGGATGGAACCCGAATAGGCGATAAACCTGGGTTAGAGTCTTGTGTGGTTAGTCAGGTCGTGGCCGACACCCTCGCCAGGCTTCCGCTTGAAGGTTGTCGAGATACATGACGTGTACATGGCGGTAAGTGACGAGAGCGTGTGTGAAGAAGTACACCCCTGCAGGGTTAACATGATCTATTCGAATAGCCGGGTCCGCGGTTATGGACTTCTTGGATGCTTACATGGTACATAGACAACTTGAAGTGGATACTATAAAATGCTCAAGACAAGTGTGAGTGCTATGGATGGCCTTCTCGTAGGGAGACGGGGATGAATCCATAGTAGTGTATTGTGTGGTGATTAGTGGACTCGTGTGCGCCATATCACCTCAAAGAAGTTCTGGTAGTCGTAGAACAGGATAGCCACAGAGTCAAAGCTGGCTTGCTGCAACTAAACCCCACATTACCTTATTGATACAAATGCATGTATGATAGGATCTGATGTAAGTCTTGCTGAGTACCTTTGTACTCGTGTTGCTTTATTTATGTTTTTGCAGCGGAGACTTCGGTCTTACTAGTGTTCTCGTGGACTTCGACAAGTAGCTTGTACCTCAGCTACGATCTTGATCGGACGTTGTAGATAGTCAGGCTTTTCAGCCTTTTTCATTTGTAGATGTCTGTACTCAGACATGTAATGCTTCCGCTTGTTGCTTGATTGCTCTGAATGTTGGGTCATGTGACCCCTGTTTGTAATAAATGCTATGATGGCTCTTTGAGCCTTATCTATATGAGTTGTTGAGTTATGTTGTGATGCCATGTTGTACAGCACATACTTGCATGTTATGCGTACGTGTAATGTGTATTGCTATGTGTGGGATCTGACTATCTAGTTGTTTATCCTTAGTAGCCTCTCTTATCGGGAAATGTCTCCTAGTACTTCCACTGAGCCATGGTAGCGTGCTACTGCTCCAGAACACTTAGGCTGGCCGGCATGTGTCCTTCTTCGTTCTTGTGTCTGTCCCTTCGGGGAAATGTCACGCGATGAATACCGGAGTCCTGTTACCCCGCTACAGCCCGGTTCACCGGAGTCCTATTAGCCTAGTGCTACAGCCTGGATTCACTCGCTGATGACCGACACGTTCGATGCTGGGTCATGGATGCCTGTCCCTGTAAGTTTGTGCCACTTTGGGTTTACGACTATCCATGTCAGCCTGGGCTCCTTATCATATGGATGCTAGCGACACTGTCATATACGTGTGCCAAAAGGCGCAAACGGTCCCGGGCAAAGGTAAGGCGACACCCGTGGGGATACCGTGCGTGAGGCCGCAAAGTGATATGAGGTGTTACATGCTAGATCGATGTGGCATTGAGTCGGGGTCCTGACAACAGTCTGCCCGCCCACGCGCGCGTTGGGACATGCCGTCAGGCGGGGCCCACCACTACCGCGCCTCGGCACGCGAACGGATCCGTTGCGGCCGTGCGGACGGTTGGGGTTCCCATGTCATTACTGCGTGCAGTAACTTCGTGGGGTAAATCATGGTGGGCGTGGGGTCCTATGCGCAGTTAATCCCACCCCCGCCCCATCGGCTTCTCAGCCCCTGAGGCTATAAGTAGGTGGGGGGAGGGGGCGGCAAAGCACGCGCGCCCATCTTCCATGCTCCCCCGCTTCCTCTCGCTTCTTCTTCCTCTTGCCGCCGCCGTGCCGAGCCACTCCGCGCCCGCAGCGATGAGCTCTTCCCCCGCCGCCGCGCCTTCTGTCGTGCGCTCCAGCGTGTGGGACGGCTCCGAGGTGGACGACGACCACATCGAGCTCCTCCGCAAGACGCGTCGGCTCCCCGGCGCGAACCTAGTGCGGGCCCGTGCCGCGCCGGTGAGGGAGATATCACCGGCGTCGGAGGAGGGCGAGCGGGTCATATTCCGCTCGCACCTCATGCGCGGCCTAGGGCTACCGGCGAGCGGCTTCTTACGCTCATTTTTGGAGTTCCACGGGCTCCAGCCGCACCACCTTACTCCGAAAACGGTGGTGCTGCTGGCCGCCTTCGCCACACTGTGAGAGGGCTTCCTCGGTGTTCTCCCCACCATCGAGCTGTGGGGGGATTCTTCCAGTCTAAGCTTGGCACACACGTCGCCGGCATGCCAGCTCAGTGTGACGCCTTCATCGCGATGCGGAGATCAACGGCCGACAACCCGTTCCCCTCCATTCCACTGATCAAGTCGGTGAAAATGTGGCAACGGTCCTACTTTTACATGAAGAACGTCGCCCCCGAAGGCGACTGGGTCAATCTAGCGCACTACGAAGCCGGCGCGCCGGTTGGGAGGCTCCCCAGCTAGTCCCACCGGGTCAAGACACTGACACTTGCAGGCGCCGCTGCCGTCGCGCTACTCCGAGTGCTGACGGAATCGGAGGGTCTGTCCGGGGCCAACTTGCTGGCCGCCTTCGTGGCACGCCGAGTCCTCCCTCTCCAAGGCCGACCTCATCTGATTAGTCAGATGAGCGACCACTGGGACCCGAGTCGGATGTGCACCAAGGACATGCCCCATGCGGAGGTGGCGAACATGGTGAACCACATAGCGAACTGCGATCTTGCGGCGGATTGGCAGGTCGGCAAAGAGCCGTACTCACGCGCCAACCCCCCGCCTGTGGTAAGTCGTATATCTTGTTCCTCTGTTTTCTTTTGCAGCCGAATTTGACTTCTGATCTTTTTAGTTTCTTCGAGTCAGAACCCCCTCATGCAGCCTTCGGCCGGCACCACGGGACCGCCCCGTGAGTTCGTCCCTGACCGAGCGGAGAGCGACGTCGACGACCCCGACTTGGGGGCAGCAGCGATGGAGACCGACACCGAAGGAGGAGGATGAGGAGGAGCGGGAGGCGGCTTCAGGCCCTCGGCCACCTTCGCCGACTGGCCTGATGATGACGCCAAAGGGGAAGTCGCCCCGCGCCATCAGTCGAAAGTCGGCCATCCAGGCGCGAGTTCCTCCGCCGGCTTGGACGGTCAAGGCGGCGCGAAGAAGCGCCGGGCCGGGCCGAGTTCGCTTGACGGCCGGTCGAAGAAGTTCAAGGGGGCGGCCGCCGCGACCAAGCGGGAGGAGGCGGTCGCTAAGGCCAACCGCTTCCGCAAGGAAGTGAAGAAGCCGCCACTAGTCTCTGCGTGAGTGTTTCTGCCTTCGTCTTATTTTCTTCTGATGAATCTTGTCCGAGTCTTTTACACTCCTTCCTTGCTTTAGGGCCCCCTTACCCTTGAGAGGGTCGCCACCCCCTCCATCATGGGGTCGGCCGAGACGTCCGCCAACACTCGGTGGATTGACCCCGCCGCCGACCTCCGGGAGGCGACGGAGAAAAATGCGCAGGAGAAGCGCGACGAGGAGGAGGCCGACCGCCTAGAGAAGGCGCAGGCCGAGAAGGCGGCGGCCTCCGCCCAGAAGAAGCTGGAAGAGGCCGAAGCCGCCATCGCAGCAAAACGGCGAGCTGAGGAGACCGCGCACCGCCAATCGGCGTTGCTCGTCATCCCCCTAAGCTCCACACCGCCGCCCCCGGAGTTCACGGGGCAGACTGGAGAAGCCGGCGGGGAGAACCCCATCATGGAGACGGACAGCGGCGAGGCCTCCATGTCGGACACGGCCGCGCCGCCACCGCCGCCTCCGCCGCCGTCTAGGAGCGCGCAGGGTAAGCAGCCGGCGGACCCGCCGGTGCCGCCGACTGAAGACGAGGCCGTGGCGAAGCTGCTCCTTCAAGTCGCCTCGCCAGCGCACCACCGCCTTGAGAAGGCGATTTCGGCGCCACGCCCCTTGGAGGCCGGCGCCGCCAGCTCGGCCATCCCAGACGCCGAGGCGACAAGCGCCGCGCCCGTTGGGTGGGTGTGAGGAGGCGGCACAGGCCCGCTGAACCAGGCGCTTCTGGACGTCCAGGCGAAGCTGCGAGCTGAAGGCGACGCCATCCAGAGCTGCACCAAAGCGCATCTAGCGTCGCGAGTAGCCGTCCGGGTATGCTTTCTTCTTTTGACTTTGTTTTTTCTTGTTCTTCTCTGTGGGGGCGCGCCAGCACACCCACTGGGTGTAGTCCCCGAGTTTCGGGGCGGCTGCTGAGCAGGCGGCCCGGAACTCCATCTGGCGAGTTCCAAATATTTACCTTCGTCTGAAATACTTATTGCAGGAGTATCACAACCTCCGCGTCACTGCCTTCAACCGCAATGTTGAGGAACTGGGCAGGCGGACTGCCGACTTGTCGGAGAGCCGGAGTGAGTCCTCCTTCTACTTCGCGGGGGCGCGCTGGCACACCCGCGGGCTGTAGTCCCCGAGATTCAGGCCGACTGCTGAGCAGTCGAGCCGGATCTTCCCGGCGACCTTCTTTGTTGACGACTTAACATCCTTTTTCTTTTTATTCTTCAGAGCCCAACGCCACTCTTCAGCAGCAGCTGGGCGAGGCCAACACCACCTTGCGTGCCAAGGGGGAGGAGTGCAGCAAGCTCGCCACAGAGCGCGACCTGCTGGCTGTGCAGCTGGCGGAGCAAAAGGAGCTGCTTAAGAAGGCGCAGGATGAGGCGGAGAAGAGATAGACTGCTCTCCTGGCCGAGTTCGAAAGCGAGCGCTCCTCCTGGACCGACAAGGAGGCGCTTCTGACCCCTAGCTTCCATGAGATCGAAGACATCGTCGACGGTGAGTTTCTTTACTTTCTTTCTTTGAGCCGCTGACTGTAAGTCAGGCCGACTCTTGATTCTTTGTCTTGCTTCTTTTTGTTTTGGCAGACTTCTTCCCTGGCCACTCGCAGGCGGTCACTCGAGCCATCGAGGCTGATCGCGAGGTGCGAAAGGCAAATGGCGCGGAGATCGCCGCCAACGCCCCCCTGACCATCGACGAGCAGCTTCTGAGCATCGAGGCTCGTCTGCGGCCGGCCCATCGGCTGCTGCGCCGGCTTCAACGTGCCGGTGCCCAGGCGATTGCCGCCCTGTGGCCAGACATGCCGGTTCTACGCACTCCCAGTCGGACTGCCGACTGGCTGGAGGTCGCGGCTGGCCGTCTTGAGGCCTGGAAGGGTTCCTCGGCCCAGGCTGGAGCGCGCCGGGCCTTGGAATTCGTCAACGCGTGGTATCCGGGGCTAGACCTGGACCGGCTGGCCGCATTCCGGTCAGAGGCCCAGGCAGAGCTGGTGGCTGTGGAAGACGCCCTCGTCGAGCGTGCGGCGGCAATTGCCGACTATACAGACACCAGCGTCTTCATCCCTAAGCAGGCCGCAAACGGCGAGGAGGTGCTGCCGGAGTGGTTTGGGATGAACCCGGACTACGATGAGGACTCGGCGGAGGTGATCGGCTCCAGCGCCGAGGAGGAAGGCGAGGCGGAGGATGGAGGCGAGACAGAGGCGCCAGAAGACGGAGCGGGCGACCAGCCTCAGCTTGACCGTGCCTCCAGCAACGAGCCACGTCCGACCGAGCCAGCTGCCGCCGGAGATGATCAAGCCGAGACTGCCCAGCCGGCCACCCCGGCGCCTGACACCACCATCTCCTCCGACCCTCCGAACCTGTCTGCCGCTTCTTAGGCTGCCATCTTTCCTTTATTTTATCTGCTTCTAATAGTCTTTGAAAAACTTTTTAATTCGCACAATTCCACCCGCGGGGTGTATTTTGAACTTCTGCTTGAAGATTCGGCCAAGGGCCTATGTTATGTAAATATTCATCCAAATTCTATCTTTCCTTGCTCATCGCTCTTTTGGCTTTTTCCTTTGCCGCCTTCCCTTAGTCGCTGCCTTGCCAGTCGGGCAACCGCTCTGCAGACTGCCGCTGGATCAAGTGCTTGGCTACTTTAGGGATAGCAAGTACTTGGCCATTTTTTAGAGTCTTTTTAACAAGTTGGATAGAAGGCGGCAAGCCGACTACTCAAGAGTTGGCTTTGCGAAGAGAGGCTGGAAGCCGACTTAAGCTATGTCAAATCTTTTAGGTCCTTAGCCATTTTTCGTGTGGGCGCCCATTCTTCCTTACTCCTGCCCACCGAACAGTCGCTCTGCGAGCTGTGGCTTCTGACAAGAGACGGCTTGGGCACCACACACTACTTGTCCGACTGCAGGAAGCATTTCATAGCGCAAGGCGGCGAGCCGCCAGGCCGACTAGTCGAACCCGGTGCCAAGCAGCATAACAAAGAGTAGCATACTCGAAGGCATAATTCTTATCATACAGATAACAAAAAGGGCAGTCCCCGAGCTCGTCTCGGGGGGCCCAAAGTCTTGGTACTTTAATACAAAGGGTAGCGTGGTACATACTGCATCAACTGTAAAATCTTCGGAGAAGATTTGCATTCCATGGCCGTTCCGACTCTTTGCCGGAGTCATCCCTCTTGCGTGCTCGGGGCTTCTGAGCGTCGATAAGGTAGTAGGAGTCGTTGCCCAGCACTTTGCTGATGATGAAAGGGCCTTCCCAAGGCGCCGACAGCTTGTGTTGGCCGGCTGTTCGCTGGATCAGTCGGAGCACAAGGTCGCCCTCTTGGAAAGATCTTGGCATGACCTTCCTGTTGTAGTATCGGCACAGGCTTTGCTGGTAGATGCTGGACCGGCTGAGTGCCAACAGCCGGCCCTCTTCCAGCAGATCGACGTCGTCTTGACGTGCTTCTTCTGCTTCCTCCTCGGTGTACATGGTGACTCGCAGGGAGTCGAACTCTATGTCCGTTGGGATGACGGCTTCAGCACCGTAGACGAGGAAGAAAGGCGTGAAGCCGGTTGACTTGTTTGGAGTCGTGCGCAGACTCCAGAGGACGGCTGGCAGCTCCTCAAGCCAACAGCCGGCCGAACGCTCCAGTGGTTCGACCAGTCGAGGCTTGATGCCAGATAGGATGAGGCCATTTGCTTGCTTCACCTGGCCGTTTGACTGCGGATGGCCAACGGACGCTAAGTCCAGTCGGATGCCCTGTGTCGCGCAGAAACAGGCCAAGGCGCCTTTGGCAAAAAAATTGCCATTATCAGTGATGATGCTATGTGGTATGCCGTACCGAATCGTGATATCGGAGATGAAGGTCACTGCAGTCGGACCATTCAACTTCTTGATGGGCTTTACTTCTATCCACTTGGTGAACTTGTCCACCACGACAAGTAATTGAGTTAGGCCGCCTCGTGCCGTCTTGAATGGTCCCACCATGTCCAGGCCCCAAACCGCAAAGGGCCAAGCGATGGGGATAGTCTTGAGTGCGGAAGCCAGCTGATGCGGCTTGGAGCGGAACTTCTGTCACCCCTTGCATTTTTGGACTAATTCCTTGGCCTCTTCTAAGGCGGCTGGCCAGAAGAAGCCGTGTCGAAAGGCTTTGGAGACGAGTGCTCTTGAGGCCGCATGGTGGCCGCACTCGCCTTGATGGATGTCTTTGAGAATTGCTTGGCCTTGCTCTGGCTCGACGCAGCGCTGGTAGACACTAGTGACGCTGCGCCTGACCAGCTCTCTGTTGACTATAGTGTAGGTTGCCGCTCGGCGTTGCACTTGCCGAGCCAAGATTTCATCGGTTGGCAGCTCTTTGCTTACTAGGAACTTGAGGATGGGCTGGGCCCATGAGGGTGCTGCTATTTCTTCAACTGCCACCACTGCAACTTGGACGAGGGCGGCTGGACTGGGAGGCGGCGGGCTGGAGTCCGCGGCCGCTTGCTGGATTGACGAAGTCCCCGGGCCGACTGGCGTAGTCCTCGGTCCGACTGGCGCAGTCCCTGGGCCGACTGGCGCAGTCCCCGGGCCGAGCTCTGGAGTCTTCAGGCTAGTCGCCGCAGTCCCCGGGCCGGGTTCTGAAGTCCCTGGGTCGGCTTCGACTGCGGTGTTCTTGGAGCCGTCTGTAAGAATTCTCGTGCCGTCTGCTGGGGCTCTTGAGTCGGATCCGACTTCTTCGGGGGGAGCCGGCACAAAGATGGAGTCTGATTCTGGTGAAGGCTTGATAGACGGCTTGAGGAGGCGCTGAAGGGCGACGCTGGATGGTATCGCTTGGCGGGTGGAGCCGACTCGTGCCAGGGCGTCTGCTTGGTCGTTGTCATTTCTTGGCACGTGAAGGAACTCGCACCCCTCGAAATATCCGCTGAGTTGCTGCACCAGGAAGCGGTAGCTCGCCATGTTTGCATCTTTGGCGTCCCAGTCGCCAGATGACTGCTGGACCACCAAATCGGAGTCGCCATAACATAGGATCCGGCGAATGCCGAGTTCTTTGGCAAGCCGGAGCCCATGAATGAGCGCCTCGTATTCGGCGACGTTGTTGGAGGCGGCAAAGTGGATCTGCAGCGCATACTTGAGCTTGTCGCCTTTAGGGGAAGTGAGGACAACACCGACTCCCAAGCCGGTGCGCATCTTGGAGCCATCGAAATGCATCCGCCAATGGGTGGAGTCGGGCGCTGGTGGCAGGTACTGGGTCTCGGCCCAGTCGACAAGGAAGTCGGCCAGTGCTTGCGACTTGATGGCGGTGTGGGGCTGGTAGTAGATGGTGTAGGGAGCCAGCTCTATGGCCCATTTGGTCACTTGGCCAGAAGCATCTCGGCTCCTGATGATCTCGGCCAGTGGGGCTGTGCAAACCACAATGATGGGATGCTCTTGAAAGTAAGGCTTCAACTTCTTGGCGGCAAAGTGCACGTCGTAGCACATCTTCTGGTAGTGGGGGTAGTTCTGCTTGGAGGTCGACAGTACCTCGCTCGGGTAATATACCGGTCTCTGGATAGGTAGCACCTTGCCTTCCTCCTTGCGCTCCACTACAATGACTGTGGTGACTACCCGGCTGGTGGCGGCAATGTACAGGAGCATGGGCTCTTTAGGAGTCGGAGCCGCCAGCACAGGGGGAGTAGTCAACATCTTCTTCAACTGGAGAAAAGCTTCGTCCGCCTTGTGGTTCCACTCGAAAAAGGTGGTCTTCTTCATCAGCTGGTATAAGGGGAGAGCTTTCTCGCCCAGCCGACTGATGAATCGGCTGATGGACGCCAAGCAGCCGGTGAACTTTTGCACATCTAGCAGTCGGCTGGGTACCTCCATCCTCTCGATGGCTTTGATCTTCACAGGGTTGCACTCTATGCCGCGTTCAGAGACCAGGAAGCCAAGGAGTTGGCCGGCTGGTACTCCGAAGACGCACTTCTCATGGTTGAGCTTGATCTGGAATCGGCGCAGGTTCTCAAAGGTTTCCTTGAGGTCTTCCAGCAGTATTCCACGCCTTTCCGTCTTCACCACCACATCGTCTATGTAGACATGGGCGTTTCTGCCGAGTTGCTTGAGGAGGCACTTCTGCATGCAACGCTGAAAGGTGGCGCCGGCATTCCTCAAGCCGAACGTCATGGTCAGGTAGCAGAAAGCTCCAAACGGCATGATGAAGGCGGTCTTCAGTCTGTCAGCCGGGTTTAGCTTAATCTGGTGATATCCTGAATATGCATCTAAGAAGCTCAACAGCTCACATCCGGCTGTGGAGTCTATCACCTGATCAATTCTCGGCAAAGCAAATGGGTCCTTGGGGCAAGCTTTGTTGAGGCTTGTGTAGTCAATACACATCCTCCACTGCTTGTTCTTCTTCAACACCAGGACCGGGTTTGCTAACCATTCTGGAAAAAACACCTCTATAATGAAGCCGGCTGCCAGGAGCCGGGCTATCTCTTCTCCAACAACTCTTCTCTTCTCTTCTGACAGGCGGCGCAAGGGCTGCCTGACGGGCTATCGGTGTACTAGAGTAGGGGTACCCTAGTATCCCGAACTTGAGCACGGGCAGTCGCAGCACCCCGCGGCAAGGCTTGCTGGGTGACCGCCAAGGTCCTCTGTGGTTCCTCTGGAACCGTTCAAGAACAAAGTATTCAAGACAAGACCCCCGCAAGAGGAGCTTGCCGGGAAGGCCAACCGAGGCATTCAAGCTAGGGAGACAAGGCCCCGGCAAGAGGAGCTTGCCGGGAAGGCCGACCAAGGCATCTCAAGTAAGCTTGCCGCGACGCGCCACGCGTCCCGGCAAGGCTCGGTGAGCGACAAGCTCCCGGGCCCGACAAGACAACGACCGCGGCAAGGCACTTGCCGCGGCAAGCGACCACTCCGTACCCGCACTCCAGCGCATCCACCAACCTGTCGCCCTGGGGCCTTTTCAGGCGTGCGTGGCGAGAGGCTGTGCAGCCAGCGGTGCACGGTGGCGAGCGGCGCTGACAAGATAGCCATCGTGGCGAGCGGTGGCGCCCCTGACGGCCCCTGTTTGCACTGTTTGGGCGACACAGATGGGCATTTAATGCCTTTGTCCCCTGCCGTCAGGGTTAGGTATGATACACTGTATCTACAGTATAGGTAGTTGTACCTACCGCAGCTCTTTTCCATTTTTACCCTTGCATGCGTTGCCACCTGTCGGTGACCCCTTGAGCATATAAAAGGAGGCCCATGCGCAACGTAGGGGGGGGGGTTCGGAAGGTTCGAAGCCAGAACACACACACACGCTCGCTCTCGAGTGTACTGTAGCAATCAGCGCTCTCGAGCAAGAACACGATATACAATTAAACAAGCAGCAGTAGGAGTATTATCTCTCTGGAGAGCTCCGAAGCTGGGTAAACTGCTCGTGTGCTTCGCCTCGATCTGCTCTTCGTGCGATCTCCTCCCCCCGCCGAACCGAACGGGGCTCGGTCCGCCGGTCCCATAGGTGTTCGTGGATCAGTTTCCTCGACATCTTTGGCGCGCCAGGTAGTACCTTCACCATCAGTGCCACTCTCGACCCTAAATAGGAAAGCGCGCTCGTTGCTTTCCTGCGGGCGAATGTCGACATGTTTGCGTGGCAACCGTCTGACATCCCCGGTGTTCCCAGGAAAGTAATTGAGCACCACCTTGCCGTTTGTCCTCACGCGCGGCCCGTCAAGCAGAAAGTCAGGAAATAGACAGTGGAGCGCCAAGAATTCATCGCAGAAGAAATCAAGAAGTTGGAAGCAGCAGGCCTTGTCAGAGGAGTGCTCCATCCTACGTGGTTGGCCAATCATGTAGTCGTGCGCAAGGCTAACGAGAAATGGAGGCTTTGTATTGATTTCACCGATGTCAATAAAGCTTGTCCCAAAGACCCATTTCCCTTGCCGCGCATTGACCAGATTGTTGACTCCACGGCCGGATGTGATTTGCTTTCATTTCTTGATGCATACTCAGGATACCATCAGATCTTCATGGCAGAAGAGGATGAGGAGAAGACCGCATTCATCACCCCATGTGGCACATACTGTTTCGTACGGATGCCTTTTGGTTTAAAGAATGCTGGTTCAACATTTGCAAGGGTAGTCCATGTCGCTTTTGAGCCACAGATACACAGGAATGTGGAAGCCTACATGGATGACATAGTGGTCAAGAGCAAGGACAAGGCGACTCTGATTCAAGATTTAGATGAAACCTTTGCAAATCTGCACAAGATCAACCTCAAGCTTAACCCCAAGAAGTGCGTGTTTGGAGTCCCCTTCGGCAAGCTTCTCGGGTTCTTTGTGTCTCAGCGGGGAATTGAAGCCAATCCCGACAAGATCAAGGCCATCGAGCGGATTGAAGCACCGAAGCGCGTCAAGGATGTACGAAGACTTGCCGGTTGCGTGGCTGCTCTCAGCAGGTTCATCTCTAGATCTGCTGAGCGCGCCCTGCCATTTTTCAAAATATTGAAAAAGGCAGGTCCAATGAAATGGACTCCGGAAGCGGAGGCTGCGCTGCAGGACTTGAAGAGATACCTGTCCTCCACTCCAACACTTGTCGCACCTAAGCCACAAGAGAAGTTGCTGCTGTACATAGCGGCAACCAATCAAGTGGTTAGTGTTGCGTTAGTGGCGGAGAGGGAGGCGGATGATGAGCCAGCAACCACGGCAGATGCATCCAGCGACAAGCAGGGGGCTTCGCCGACAAGCTCTGGTCCCGACAAAGATGGATCTGCGCAGGCATGTGAAGGGATGCAGAAGAGGATGGTGCAGCGCCCAGTTTACTTTGTCAGTTCCCTTATGCAGGGGGCTAGGTCAAGGTACTCTGGTGTGCAGAAATTGCTTTTCGGCCTTCTCATGGCCTCGAGAAAGCTGCGCCATTACTTCCAAGCACATGAGATCACAGTTGTCACTCGTTTTCCGCTGAAGAGGATACTGCAAAATCCAGAAGCGACAGGCAGGATTGTCGAGTGGGCACTGGAACTGTCAAGCTTTGGCCTCAAGTTTGAGAGCACTTCAACTATCCAAAGTAGAGCATTGGCAGAGTTCGTAGCAGAATGGACGCCAACACCAGACGAAGAAATTCCAGAAACGAGCATCCCCGTCAAGGAAGCAAGCAAAGAGTGGCTGATGTACTTTGATGGTGCCTTTTCGCTGCAAGGCGCCGGTGCTGGCATGCTACTTATTGCACCCACCGGAGAGCACCTCAAGTACATAGTCCAGATGCACTTTCCCAAGGAGCAAGCAACAAACAATACTGCAGAGTATGAAGGTTTGCTTGCCGGTCTCAGGATCGCAGCAGACCTTGGGATCAAGAAGCTCATTGTCACGGGTGACTCGCAGCTTGTCGTCCGCCAAGTGAACAAGAATTATCAGAGTCCGTTGATGGAAGCTTATGTTGATGAAGTGAGAAAGCTAGAAGAGCACTTTGACGGCCTTCAGATGGAACATGTTCCAAGAGCTCAGAATGACATTGTCGATGGCCTGTCAAAGTGCGCCGCACTTAAGTTACCTGTGGAACCAGGGATCTTTGTGCTCAAGCTGACTCAACCTTCTGTAACACCATCAACTGGACAGAGCAAGAAGAGGAAGTTGGTTTCTGGTGACTATTTCCCGGCAGAGCTCCCCGAAGCCGCCGCCAAGAAGGTCCCCAAGATCAACACCAAGAGTGCTGAGGAGCAGTCTGCTCCGGCAAGCCCTAGGGTTTGTTCCGTTGAAGCAGACGCTCCCGACAAGTTTTGTTCCGGCAAGCTTGCCGGGGGACATCAAGCTCCGGCTGGGCCGCAGGCCCTTGCCGTAGAAGCGGATGTTCCCGCAGTAGTAGATGTGCCTTTAGTCCTTGTTGTCGAGCCACAAGCTCCAGCATGGCCACAGCAGATTGTCCGTTTCCTTCAGACAGGAGAACTTCCCGAAGAGCAAGAAGAAGCGGAAAGAGTAGCCCGGCAGTCAAGTATGTACAAGTTTGTCGACAACATACTGTACAGAAGAAGACTCAACGGTGTGAAATTGAAGTGTATTCGCCGGGAAGATGGACAACAGCTATTGGCAGAGATACATGGAGGCATATGTGGTCACCACATTGGCGCAAGAGCACTTGCCGGCAAAGCGTTCCGGCAAGGTTTCTTTTGGCCAACAGCCCTCCAGGATGCAACTGCACAAGTAACCAAGTGTGAAGCGTGCCAGTTCCATTCCAAGCAGATACACCAGCCAGCTCAAGCTCTCCAGACGATCCCTTTATCCTGGCCATTTTCGGTCTGGGGGCTCGACATCCTCGGCCCCTTCCCCCGAGCTGTCGGGGGCTTTGAGTACTTGTTTGTTGCAATCGACAAGTTCACAAAGTGGCCGGAAGTGGAGCCAGTGAGGAAGGTGACAGCACAGTCAGCAGTCAAGTTCTTCAGGTCGATTGTTTGCCATTTCGGGATCCCTAACAGGATCATCACCGACAATGGCACGCAATTCACGAGCCACACCTTCATGCAGTACGTCCAAGATCTTGGCTCCAAGGTCTGCTTCGCTTATGTTGCTCATCCAAGAAGCAACGGTCAAGCGGAGACGGCAAATGCTGAAGTGCTGCGCGGGCTCAAGGCCAGAACTTTTGACAGGCTGCGCAAGTGCGGAAAGAACTGGATTGAGGAGCTACCGGTGGTTCTTTGGTCGATCAGGACGACGCCAAATCGAGCCACTGGCCAGACACCTTTCGCTCTAGTCTATGGAGCAGAGGCATTTCTCCCCACGGAACTCGTATACGGGTCACCTCGAGTGCTCGCTTATGATGAGCTTGAGCAAGAGCAGCTGCGACAAGATGACGTGCTGCTCCTTGAGGAAGACCGTCTTCAGGCCGCTGTACGAGCTGCTCGATACCAGCAAGCTTTGCGCCGCTACCATAGCCACAAAGTTAGTGCCAGAAGTTTCGAGGAAGGCGACCTTGTTCTTCGGCTCGTTCAGTCCGCCAAGAATTCCAACAAGTTGACGCCGAAGTGGGAAGGCCCTTACCGGGTGAAACGAGTCACTAGGCCTGGCGCTGTCCGCCTTGAGACCGAAGATGGCATTCCGGTGAGCAACTCGTGGAACATTGAGCATCTTCGTAAGTTTTACCCGTAGGGCGCGGTTGCCGGAACCTGTTCCGGCAACCACCTTTTGTACAAGTCTTGCCGCTGTTGCATGTAATCCTTCGTACAAAGCCGGGCGCAGACCCCGTGCATAAATAAAGCTTATGTGCTTCGCACATCCTGTCAATTTCATGCTTTCTGCTTTTTCGCATGTATTATCTGACACTTTGTGCAGCACCAACCCCCGGTAAGCAATAACGAGCCATAAGGCGCCATATCTTTATTTTCTCTTCTTTCTCTTTATCAAAAGAAGGAAGGTTCCCTCGCCCACAAGTTTGCCGGGGGGAAAGGAGAAGATATGGGTGTGGACCAGGCGTCGTTCAAGAAAGTTTCGCCTTACCGGGAAGCAAACGACAGAAAAGCTAAGTTGCCAAAGTTTGAGCAATCTGTTTTTAAATTTTTTAAGTTATCTTCCTCGAACGACCGTTCTTTGTATGGAAAACCTGTGCGCGGAGGAACCAACTCGTAGCTAGTTGCGCCCTTACTTTGTTTCGAGTCCGCTCAACAACTTAAGTGAGCTGCAGCTAGTTGCGACAAGGTTTCTTGTCGGTAGCGGCGCCGCCAGCAGGTTGCTGACGTTCCGCACTCAGCGCTCGCGGCTAAGGTGCCTGCACCGACAAGTTCCCTAAAAGCGTAGGGCAAAAATGTACAAAGGAAGGAATCAAGTAAAGGAAATAACATAGCAGTTGCTACCCAAAATAGAGTTATATTACAAGATAGCTTGTCGCAGCTCTAACAAATTGTTTTCATAACATGGTCAGCAGCGACAAGGAAAAGAGAAAATGGGCGGCCTAATCTACGCGATCGCCCTCGACCCTCTTGATCCCGCTCACCTTGTCCACAATGGGTGCGACAAGGGCCTTGAGCGCTTCCAGATCGGCATCCGGCGGCAAGGACCTGAGGACGTTGGAGAGGTTGAGGCCTGGGTTGCGGAAGGCCACCTTCACCAGCACCTTCTAAAGAGCTCCCTCACAGATCTTGCGCGACTCATCGGCCAACTGCTTTGGCATCCTCTCCCGGAGTCGCTGGAGCACCGTCGCCACGCCTTTGAAGAACAAGCTGAGCTTGGCGCCGGGTTGGAGGCGCTCATCGGAGGAATACCCAAGATCCTCCATTCCCAGCTGCGCCAGCTCCCCGTCGATGGTGGCAGCAACATCCACAAGGCCCTCCGTCCAGTGCTCCACATTCTCCCTGAAGGTGTTCTGGGCGGCGGCAGCACTTGCCAGCAACGCCTCGTTGGCCTTGACCTTCTCCGCCAAGGCCGCCTCCCGCTCCCTGGCCCCGTCCAGCGTCTGGGTTAAGGTGGCCAGCTTCAGCTTGAGATCAGCGTTGGAGTCCTTGGCGGTGCTAGGCTCTTTTCTCCTCTCAGCAAGCAGACCTTGCAGCTCGCCATGAGCGGCGGCATCCTTCTCGCGCTCAAGCTTGAGCGCGGCAAGCTCCTCGCCGCTCGCCTTGAGGTCGGCCTCCAGCTGCGCCACTTTCGCCTCCAGCTCCTTCTTGGCGACCTCGGCAGCTGCGGCGGCATCCTTTGCCTCCTTTAGAGCCCCGCCAACTGTTTGCTCCCGCGCGGCAAGCTCCTCTTCGTAGCTGTCAAGGTTAACCTTGCGCTGCGCCAACTCGCCTTCTTGCGCGAATAGCTTCTCGGCAGCCAGCCTTTGTTGCTCTTCAGCTTCCGCCTTCTCGAGGAGGAAGGCCTTCCGCTCCTCAGTGAGTTGCTCCCGCTCCTCCGCCAGGGACCGGAGAGCCTCCTGCCTCATACCCCAGAGCTCCTCCACACGCTTCTCGATGTCCACTCCCGCCTTCGCCACCAGTGCTTCTCACGATTCCAGCTTGGCTTGGCGGGCGCGGTAGAGCGCCAGCAACTTCCGCAGCAGCTGCTCCTCCTCAGGCTCGCCACTGCTGCTGCTTGGCGCGTCGACCAATGTCAGCCCAGCGGAGGCTTGCACTTCTCCGTCCAAGACTTCTCCTTCGACCGGCGCCCTGGAGCTTGACGCCCAGGGGAGCTTGATGAAGATGCCATCGCCGGCCTTCAGATAGGCGCCGGGCTGGGGCTCTTCGGAGCCTGGCGCTGCAGCAGCAGCGGAGGGATCGGCGGTCGGCGCAGCGCCTGGCGCTCCTGCGGCCTCAGGGCCGTCAGTGCGATCGTCGGATCCCTCGCCGGCTTCTGCAGCGGCAGCTTTGGCGGCCTCCTCTCCGGCGGGCTCTTCAGCGCCAGCTCCTTCTTCGGTGGCCACGGCGTCGTCAGCGCTGCCACGCACGTTCTCCTCGCCGGCGACCTCAGTTTCCATTGGCTCCGTGGCAGAAGGATCTGATGACCGGAAGAGGGAAAAAAGTCAAGCAAATATTCATAAAGAAAAATCAGAAGAAGAAGAACCCAAGGGAAGTTTTCAGGCAAGAGGGTTACCCGTACTTGGATCTGCAGTCGTGGTCTCAACCACCGGAGGGTCGCTGGTGCTGCCCCTTGCCGGAGAACTGTCCCTTGCCAGAGAGTTCTCCCTTGTCGGAGAACGCTCCCTTGCCGAGGAATCCTCCCTTGGCGGTGTGGTCGAAGCAGATGGCACTTCGGGAGCGGTTTCCGGACGCTCCTGGTGAAGCTGCTCTGCTCCTACACAACCCAACAATTGAGATATCAGCAAATAAAGAGCACCCATGCGCGCCTAACAGTAAGAAGTAAACCATATACTTACGCTGGGGGCTGCGCTGGGGGCTGCTTTGAGGAGTAGCAGCCGGGTCCGGCAAGGTGGTCTCAGGCATGCCCCCCGTTGGCGCAATGGGTTCATCCTCGATGACAATCACCGGGGCCTTGGCTCTCTTCGCCGCTCTCTGGGCTAGCATCCTGAAAGGGAATAAGTTCAGAATGGAGCAAATCAGATACAAGACAAAGCAACAAAATTGAAGAACTACAAGTACAGTAGAGAAATCTTACTCTTCTTCTTCCTCGTCGGAGCTGAGCACGGAGAGATCGAAGTCCGGCTCCCCTCCGGCGCGACGAGGCGGAGGGGTAGGTTCCCTCGACCGCTTGGCGGGGGAAGTGGCGGTGGTGCGAGAAGACCCTGCTCCAGTTGCTGCGGCAGCGTGAGACGCTCCCGTGGCAACAGTGCTTGCCGCGGTAGAGCGTGTCGCGCGGCGCGGCGGCTGTTGACTCGTCTGTCGCCGTGCTGCGTCCCCGGCCCTGCGGAGATGCCTTCTTGGTGGAGCTTGGGGCTCCGCTTGCGGCGAGCTGGCTGAAGGTGGAGAAGAGGTGGAGCCGATCTTCAAAGAGTCGCTCGCACCCTCGGCAGGCTCGCTCGACTCTGTTTCAGGCCAGACAAGCTCTTCCTCGCCGGCAAGCTCCTCCCGCTCGGCAAGGCTTGCCGCCTCTGCTGCCTCTGCCTCCTCCACGGTGAATCCAAATTGGCCTGCGGCAACGGCTACTGCCGCCTCTTCCAGCCTGGTGGTGATGCGCCGCATCTCGTCATCAGTGGTGTCGCGGGTGAGGCTCTTCTGCTCATCAGGGCGAACTGCCACTTCCACCAGCCTGTCAAAAAACTCCTACACGACGTCGTCGGCAGGCTCTTGCCATGTGGGGACAATCCCATGCGAGTCGCACAGTGGCATCATGGCACGGATGCGGTCGAGCGACGAGTTGTTACACAGCGGGACGATGTTCCTCGGCAACCTGAACGCGCCGGGATGTTCAGGATCATGCTTGAACAGCTCCAGAAGCATCACATCCAGTTCCAAGACAGTGAAGTTGAAGTTGAGGCCCGGGCGCAGCCTCATGATATCCGCCGCGTTCTGGAACTCCCAGGCGGGTCTCCCCCTCTCCTGCAGGGGGGCGATGCGGCGGCGAAGGAAATCTGCGCCAACAGCGCCTACGGTGAGTCTGGCAAGCCTAAGGCGTAGGATCCTGGTGACGGCAATCTTCAGCCTAGCATCTTCCGGGGCCACGCTGCTCCAATCGTTGCCGCGCACTACTGGGGCTTGGCGCTGGGCGGTAAACGGCTGCGGGTTCTCCTCGACGATCCAGCACCAATTTGCTCTCCACTCGTCCCATTTGCTGCGGAGCTCGCCCTCCAGATAAGCGTCCTTCTTGCCGAGTCTTGAGATCCAGGCGATTCCGCCGGATAGAGGCTCTCCTCTCTCGACTCGGGGTATGAAGAAGTGGCGGAAAAGGGCTACGTTTGGATGGACTCCGACAAAGTTTTCGCAGAGATGTGCGAAAACTGCCACGGTCAGAACAGCGTTGGGGGTGAAATCAAGGAGGTGGAGCCCGTAGGTGTTCATGATATCACAGAAGAATTTGGAGAAAGGCGGGCAGAGCCCGCAGTAGAAGAACAGCGCGAAGAAAGGGTACCCAGTTGGAGCTAGCTCCGAGGCGGCAGCTGAGAGTACCTTCGTGCGCGGATGCGCTCGCGTCTGCATCGACCAAAAAAGGTAGTAGTACTCCCTCAGCTCCTTCGCGGCGAGCTGGGGGGGGGGGATTGCCCGCTCCTTTCGCAGCGCCGCAAGCCGCTGCGCCTCGGCCGACTTCACGCCCTTCCCCTTGTCGGCTTTTGGAGCCATGGCGGAGGTGGTGGGAGGGGTCGACGGCATTGGTGGTGCTGGTGGCGATGGGGGGCGGAGCGCTGCTCTCTCTCAGGAGGGGGGAGCGGCGGAGATTTTGGAGTAGTAACCGGCGAGATGGGCGACTGCCCCTGTTTCCTCTGCTTATAAAGAGGGAGGGGGCGAACGTTACGCTTTTTCGAATAAAGAAACCACCCATGATCTCTCCCACGATGCCGCATTTGACGCGTGCCGTTCGGGAGGGCGCGGTGGATACGGAGTAAGAAACGGCACAACCCAGGCCACGCGTGCCCGTGCCCTGTCTTGGGCTTGGCCCAACAGCGCTCGGCATCGTGTGTGGCCCAGGCCCGGGGGCTCCTGTCGGTGTACTAGAGTAGGGGTACCCTAGTATCCCGAACTTGTGCACGGGCAGTCGCAGCACCCCGCGGCAAGGCTTGCTGGGTGACCGGCAAGGTCCTCCGTGGTTCCTCTGGAACCGTTCAAGAACAAAGTATTCAAGACAAGACCCCGGCAAGAGGAGCCTGCCGGGAAGGCCAACCGAGGCATTCAAGCTAGGGAGACAAGGCCCCGGCAAGAGGAGCTTGCCGGGAAGGCCGACCAAGGCATCTCAAGTAAGCTTGCCGCGACGCGCCACGCGTCCCGGCAAGGCTCGGTGAGCGACAAGCTCCCGGGCCCGACAAGACAACGACCGCGGCAAGGCACTTGCCGCGGCAAGCGACCACTCCGCACCCGCGCTCCAACGCATCCACCAACGTGTCGCCCTGGGGCCTTTTCAGGCACGCATGGCGAGAGGCTGTGCAGCCAGCGATGCACGGTGGCGAGTGACGCTGACAAGATAGCCATCGTGGCGAGCGGTGGCGCCCCTGACGGCCCCTGTTTGCACTGTTTGGGCGACACAGACGGGCATTTAATGCCTTTGTCCCCTGCCGTCAGGGTTAGGTATGATACACTGTATCTACAGTATAGGTAGTTGTACCTACCGCGGCTCTTTTTCCATTTTTACCCTTGCATGCGTTGCCACCTGTCGGTGACCCCTTGAGCATATAAAAGGAGGCCCATGCGCAACGTAGGGGGGTTCGGAAGGTTCGAAGCCAGAACACACACACGCTCGCTCTCGAGTGTACTGTAGCAATCAGCGCTCTCGAGCAAGAACACGATATACAATTAAACAAGCAGCAGTAGGAGTATTATCTCTCCGGAGAGCTCCGAAGCTGGGTAAACTGCTCGTGTGCTTCGCCTCGATCTGCTCTTCGTGCGATTTCCGCCCCCCGCCAAACCGAAAGGGGCTCGGTCCGCCGATCCCATAGGTGTTCGTGGATCAGTTTCCCCGACACGGGCTTCACATCAGGTCGGACATGTAACTTGTGCTCGGCGAATTCCGTCGGTACACCTGGCATGTCTTTAGGGGACCATGCAAAGATGTCTCGATTCTCTCGGAGGAAATCGACGAGCTCCCCTTCCTATTTGCTGTCAAGGTTTGCACCTATGACAGCGTACCTCTCTGGGTGCTCCGGGTCCAAGGGTATCTTCTTCGTTTCTTTGGCCGGCTTGAACGAACCCTCAGCTTCCGACTCCTTGGGGTTGGGCGACATCTCTGGCTGCTTGCCGGCCATCGCCACAACCCGATCAAGAAGTCGCTTCTCAGCTGCGATCACCAGGGACTCGTCCAGCCGACTCCTCTCAGCCGCGCAAGCGGATGACTTTCTGTAGTCGCCGGCTATGGTCAGAATCCCCTTAGAACTCGGCATCTTCATCTTGAGGTAGGCGTAGTGGGGGACCGCCATGAACTTGGCCAAAGCAGGTCGGCCAAGAAACGGATGGTACGGGCTTTCGAGGTCCACCACTTCAAACCAAACTGGCTCTCGGCGGAAATGCTCTTTGTCTCCAAAGAGGACGTCTATCAGGATCTTGCTGATTGGTGAGCAGGAAAGGCCAGGTACAATGCCGTGGAACACAGTCCGGCTGTTCTGAAGCTGTCTTTACTTGATTCCTAACTTCTCCATGGTATCCTTGTACAGGATGTTGATGCTACTACCTCCGCCTATCAGTACTCGCGAGAAGCGAGCGGCCCGCCTATCTGTGGCCAAGGTGGCACTCAAAACCAGGGCGTAGGAGCCCGGATTTGGCATCACCTTTGGGTGATCAGCTCTACTCCAACTGATAGGCTTCTCGGACCAATGCATAAACTCTGGAGTATCTGATGCTACTGCATTTACTTCTTGTTGCTGCAGCCGCCTGCTGCGTCGATCATCAGCCACACTGGTGAACACCACATAGGCTCCATGCTCTTCCGGGTACTCATCTCGTACTGCGCCGACTGGCCTGGCAGCCGGCTGCTGGGGCGGCGGTGGAGGCGGCGGCCCAGCAGGCGGGGGAGGAAGGAGGCCGTCTCCCTTGGCAATTCTGGTGAGCCTGTGGCACTTTCGGGTGGTATGGTTTGACGGCTTCGCGCCATTGTGGAACTTGCAGGGACCATCTAGAGTCTGCTCGTAAGAGAAGGCCAGCAACCAGTTGGACTTGCCGCCTTTCTGTCGCTTGGTCGGAGGCTGCCCCTTCGGCTGCTGGTCTTCGACTGTCGGAACCTGCCGACTACTGGAAGCCGGCTATGGGGCCTTGCGCTTGTTATCGTTCTGTTGTTGTCACCGACTGGCGTCTCTAGCCGGAGTTCTGGGAGCCTGAGGGGCCGCTTTGCCAGTCGCACTAACTTGAATCTCCACCTTCATGGAGGAGTCGGCGGTGGCATACTTGTCTGCTATGATCAGCAGCTCGCCGAGGGTCTCCGGCTCGTCGCAGAGGAGCTTGTACTTGAGGAGGGTGCCTTCTCTGCACCCGGCGGTGAAGTACTCAATAGCCTGCACCTCGTGCACGCCCTTGCAGGAGTTCCGAAGCTCGGCCCAGCGCGTGAGGTAGTCGCGAGTTGACTCGTCGGGGCCTTGCACGCACAAGGAAAGCTGGCGAGGCTTGGGAGGTCGCTTGTACGTGCTCGTGAAGTTGCGGACGAAGGCTTCGGTGAAGTCGACCCAGGTGTTGATGCTGCGGGGCTTCAGGCTGTTCAACCATGTCCGGGCCGTGCCCTGGAGCATGAGTGGAACATACTTCACGGCAACACGCTTGTTGCCGTTCGCTATGTTGACGGCCATGGAGTAGTCAACTAGCCAGTCTTACGGCTTTACAGAGCCGGTATACTTGGGCGTATCTCGGAAGAGCGTGAACCCTTTAGGAAAGGGCTCGTCTCGGATGCGGGGTCCGAAACAGGGTGGACCCAACTCGTCTTCTTCTTCCAGCGCCAGGGATCGGTGGAGTCGGTCGATCCGGTGGCGGGCGTCATTCTCTCCGACTCCCTCTCGGCGGCCAAGGCAGCCACCGAGAGTCGGATGCTCAACGGGTGGCGGGGAGACTCGCCTTTCTCTTCGTGGTGGAGGAGGCAGATAGTCGCCCTGCCGTTCCACTGCTCTTGGGCGGCCGTCTTGGTCGCGCTCGATGGTGATGCGAGTCTGACTGTGGCTGACAGCCGGTTCTTTGTCTTTTCTTCCGCAGACACCGCCAGTCGGTGTCCGAGACGTCGCGTCTTGATCTCGGCGGGGAGGTAGGTCGTCGTTTGGTCGCTGCGGCGCCTCCGTGCAGCAGCCGGCTGCATTCTGCCTGGCAGCCGCGTCGAGGAGCTGCTGGACTCGCTCCGTCATCAGGCGGCGCTCTTCACCTTCGAAGTTTTTTAGCTCGTCCGTCGCCGCCTGGGCGGCGCGGATGTTCTCCGCAGGCGTGGTGTACACGGGGCGATTGGCCCCGAACAGGTTGGCGATGGCCACGCCGTGCTGCTGGACCGCGCCTAAACGGCTAGGCCCAGTCGGGGCCGGCGAGCCGCCCACAGCGCGATCCATCTCACGCTGGTAGGCTTCCGACAAGCGTCTCATGCTTGCCAGCTTCTTCGCGCCTTCGATGATCTGTAGGCGGCGCGCCTCCAGCGTTTCGGTGTCTGCATCTTCCGGAATAGGCGCGGTCAGGTCTCATAGAGCCGCGTCGAGTGGATCATGAGCTCCCACACCAGAACACTCGCCATGACTGATGACGAGCACCTCCGTGACGGTGCTTCCGCCGCTCTCCTCATGAGGGAGCGGCTCGTCGTAGACCACCAGGTTGGTGGGGAACGCGTCGAGCGACGCGGCGTCGGAGTCGGCCAGCATCGGGTCAGTGGAGGCTACGGACTCCAAGTCCACGGCAGGCTTGCCGGTGACGTGGAGTTGGTCGAGGAGGCCCGCCAGGAAGCTCTCGGGGCCGCCTGTGCCTGCGTCAGATGCAGGTTCGTCGGAGAGGCGAACCTCACCGACAAGTTCGGCGAGGCAGCTAGCTGCGTAGGCGACCTCAGCACCGCGTAGCGCGTCGACGCAGACTCCGTCTGGCGTGCCTGGCTGGCTGCGCTTGCTAGGGAGGAAAAAGGTTCCCGTCCAGAACAGATCTCCGAACGACGGTGCACCTCGCCCCATGGTGGGCGCCAAATGTCGGGGGTTGGGTGCGACATATGCCAAAGGATGGCTTATCATGGTGGGGGCGAGTAGAACGTCGTCGGTGCCTGGAAACGGGATGAGGTGAAGACATGCACGCCGGCGGATCTTACCCAGCTTCAGGGCTCTCCGAGGAGATAACACCCCTACTGCTGCTCTGCGGGGTCTCCGCATGATCACTAAGGCAAAGTGAGTACAAGGTTGCTCCTTGAGCTGTTTCTAGAGGTAGGAGAAGGCAATGCTAGCTCTCCCCTTCCTATATGATCTGGTCTAGTGCTAATGGATTCGAACCCTTTGCATGGGTGCCCTGGGGGGTTTATATAGGCCTACCCCCCAGGGGTACAATGGTAAAACGGGCTGGACGCGGGTCCCAGCCGTCAGTCTCCCAGGCCGCCGTCTTCTCCGCCGACTGCTAGGGCCCGCCGACTGGTGGGTCCCGCCGACTTGCCTGGTACGGGGCCGACAGCCCTTGTCCGCCGCGGGCAGGTCTTGCCGGCTGCGGATTACTGTAGCCGTGCTTCTAATGACGTTGGCTTGGTCATGGGGTCATGGCAACAGTGCCGCCGCCTGACGGGCGATCACTGTTGCCATTCTCCGTCGTGTCTGGTTAATGGCGTGTGGGGCCCGTGGGAGGGGTCAGCCGACTCCTGGAGGCCGACTCCCAACAGGTCCGTCTTGTGGCGCTCTCACCGTCTTCTGTACTCCCGCTGACTGGTGGGACCACCGTCTCTGGGTCGTACAGACAGGCCGTCGTGGGCACAGGGCTCCGCCCCCAGGGGTTGATGTCAGGGCTGGCATGGCAATAGTGTCGTGCCGGATGGAGATCTCTCCCGGCACGGCGCACTGTGGCCATGCCCGCCCTCTATAAACGGGGCAGGGATGGGCCGCATGGTGGCCGTTCCCCGTCCCGTCCATTATCGCGAAGGTACGGGGTGGTGGGAGTCGCGGGCCGACTCCCTACAGCCGGCTTCTGTGGAAGTCGCCGGCCCGGAGTCGGCTTATCTTGGAGTCATCCCTGGGACTCGGCTTATCTTGGAGTCGTCCCTGGGACTCGGCTTATCTTGGAGTCGTCCCTGGGACTCGGCTGCGAAGGGCAGTCGGCAGCGTCGTCGCTGACTCTCGGAAGGCGGCTCGTTGTCTTGGGGCTCGACGGGCGCAGCCTGCCCCGATGTCTTGAAAGGTTCAGGGACTCGGGTTAGCCTACCCGTGGCCCATTACTCCGACACCTTCGATGCCCACGACATGCTTCTTCTTCGCGAGAGTGTGCAAGTTCTTCATGCCAGCATGTCCTAGCCTCTGATGCCAAAGCCAGCATTCTGAAGCCTTTGCTAGAAGACATACGACCATCTGTGGTCCTGCTGAGAAATCTACCATATATAGATCATCTTTTCGATACCCTTCAAAGACTAGAGACTTGTCAGATTCCATTAGTACAAGGCATCGATATTTTCCAAATAGCACAATCATGTTTAAGTCACAAAGCATTGAGACAGACATTAAGTTGAAACCAAGGGATTCAACAAGCATCACTTTATCCATGTGCTGATCCCTTGATATAGCAACTCTGCCTTGACCCAATACCTTGCTTTTACCAGTGTCAGCAAATGTGATGTGACTCTTGTCTGATGCACGCAGCATTGAATCCATCAGAAGACTTCGATCGCCCGTCATGTGGTTAGTGCATACACTGTCCATAATTCATTCTGAAGTACGAGGTGTCATAGCCTACAGTGCAGTTTGGGGGATAGGCTTCACCAAGCGAGTTGTGAAGCATAAACATTTGACGAACAAGTGGAACATGAAAATTCAGATCTTGGTTAGGATAGATAGGATGATTGTCAAGGAATCCTGGAATGAAGTACATAGTAAGACCATTTGGGCATTTTATCTTGTGCCCCACAAGATGTTTAAGGTCCCCAGCATTAGTTTTGGACGCCTTTAATTTCCGGCTGGAGACCTTTCCCTGCAAAAGAGAGTTAAGTTTTCTTAACCACCCACATTTTCAGGGGTGGCTTAGAAGCAATGAGTCTAAGTGCAACATTTGAGAATTCCGGCTTTGGAGCCCTAGTAAATAGCCTTGCAGGAGGTGAATAATACTCATAGGAATAAGCAAAAAAGTTCTTTGTTCTATGAACATAGCGGTTTGAGGAAACACGCTCATATTCATGGGTCTGAGTATGATTTCCCTGCAAAACATTGACGTTAGGGTGACTCAGATGAGTCCTCGGTCTGTATGAAGCTTTTGGACCATATGAAGCCTTTGGTATGGGATTTGTCTTCTTCACAGGTGGTGTCATGATGACATTCACTGGAAGATTCTCAAGACTACTTTTGGGAACCCATATCTTCTTCATAGGTGGCCCATTCCTGCAGTTAGTACCAATATACCTGGCAAACACTTCACCATTCTGATTCTTAAACAGTTTATAGTTTGCATCAAAGGATTCATCAATGATAATGGGGTTAGCACAAGTGAAACCAGATAAGGTGGATGGATCTACTGAAGGTTCCTTTGCAGCAACCCATGTGGTTTTGGGGTACTGCTCAGGCTTCCAGTACGACCCATCAACATTCATTTTCCTCTCGAACCCAACACCCTCTTTTCTAGGGTTTTGGTTCAGAATCTTCTTTTTGAGGACATCACATAATGTTTGGTGCCCTTTGAGACTTTTGTACATCCCTGTCTCAAGCAGTGTCTTCAACCTAGCATTCTCATCAGCAATAGTAGTGGTATCCTCAGCAGAGGGGTTAGTTACCACAGCAGCAGTTGAAGATATTGCAACAGTAGCAGTAGAACAACATTCAGCAACAGAAGCAGCGTTATCACGCTCAATGCATTTTAGGCATGGTGGTTCAAATCCTTCCTGAGCAGGACTGATCTGTTGAGCGCGAAGTGACTCATTCTCCTTTTGAAGATCTTCATGATCCGATCTCAATTTCTCAAGTTCCTGCTTCCTTTGAAGATAATCATAGGAAAGCTTTTCATGAGAAGTTGAGAGCGATTCATGTCGACCTTCAAGTTCCTGGTACTTAACATGAAGGTTTTTTATGTCTTCAATTAAAGACTGAGACTTGGTCATTTCCGCGTCCAATAGGTCATCGCTTTTGTCTAACAGTTTTTGAGTATGTTCCATAGCTTTCTGTTTTCAGTTGCAATTTTAGCAAGTGTTTTGTAGCTAGGTTTGGATTCACCATCAGAGTCATCTTCACTTGATGTTTGAAAGTAAGCATCGTGTGATTTTACCTTGGCACCACGTGCCATGAAGCAATAGGTGGGAGGCAAGTCGTCCTTGTCGTTATCATCAGTTTTGGTGACAGATCCATTGTCTTCAGTGTTGAAGATGGACTTGGCGACATAGGCTGTAGCTAGAGCCAGACTTGCGACTCCAGAGTCAGACTCCTCCTCAGACTCCACCTCCTCCTCCTCAGAAGCAGACTCCTCCTCTGAATCCATTTCCTTGCCAACAAAAGCATGGGCCTTGCCAGATGAGCTCTTCTTTTGCGATGAAGACTTCGAAGAAGACTTGGAAGAAGACTTTGAGGATTTCTTCTTCTTCTTGTCATTGGAATCATATTCTTTGCTCTTCTTCTTCTTATCATTGTCCCACTTTGGACACTCAGAGATGTAGTGACCAGGTTTCTTGCACTTGTGACAGGTTCTCTTCTTGTGGTCATAAGCATAAGCTTCATCATTCCTTGAGCTGGACCGTGAAGACTTTCTGAAGACTTTCTTCTTGGTGAATTTCTGGAACTTCTTCACAAGCATAGCAAGCTCCTTTCCAATGTCTTCAGGATCACCAGAACTGTAGTCGGATTCTTATTCAGATGAGGAAGCAGCAGCCTTTGCCTTCAAAGCGCGAGTTCAACCATAGTTGGCCATAGATATCTCGTTTCTCAAATAGCTGGTACTCATGTGTGTTGAGCCTCTCAAGTATGTCAGACGGATCGAGAGACTTGTAATCAGGGCGTTCTTGTATCATCAGGGCTAAGGTGTCAAATGAGCTGTCAAGAGATCTTAGTAGTGTCTTCACTATCTCATGCTTTGTGATCTCAGTGGTGCCGAGTGCTTGGAGCTCATTTGTGATGTCAGTGAGGCGATCAAACATGAGCTGGACATTCTCGTTGTCGTGTCTCTTGAAGCGGTTGAAGAGGTTGCGGAGAGTACTGATACGTTGATCTCGCTGTGTTGAGACGCCTTCATTGACCTTGGAGAGCCAGTCCCAGACTAGCTTCGACGTTTCCAAAACACTCACACGGCCATACTGTCCTTTGGTAAGGTGACCACAGATGATGTTCTTGGCAGTAGAGTCTAGTTGAATAAACTTCTTGACATCAGCAGGGGTGACACCTTCACCAGTCTTGGGAACGCCATTCTTGACGACATACCATAGATAGACATCAATGGCTTCAAGATGCATGCGCATCCTATTCTTCCAGTAGGGATATTCAGTGCTATCGAAGATGGGGCACGCAGCGGAGACTTTGATTATCCCTGCAGTCGACATAGCTGAAACTCCAGGTGGTTAAACCGAATCACACAGAACAAGGGACTACCTTGCTCTGATACCAATTGAAAGGGCTAGTTATTGACTAGAGGGGGGTGAATAGGTGATTTTTATAAAAGTCTTCAATATGTGGGAGTTCCGAAGACAAACAACAGAAACAACACTATTCAAATGCAGCGGAAGGTAGACTACACTAGACAAGCCATAGTCAAGTATTCAATGAAGTGAAAGCACTAAGACTAATAGCAGCTAGGTAGTAAAGATCGGGATGGAAGATAGTATGAAGCCAATCAGAACAGGTAGTCACACAGTGAAGTCAAACAGATAATGCAAGCAGGCAATGACTTCACGAAGACAAACTGTATGTAGAGAGAAGTAAGAGATAGAACCAGTGGCTTCAGAAGGACAAGGATTTGTTCAACTAGTCCCAGTTGTTGTCACAATTGTACGTCTGGTTAGGGAGCTGAGATTCAACTCAGAAGACCGTGTCTTCACCTTATTCCCCTTGAGCTAAGGACACCTAGTCCCTGCCCAATCACTCTGGTAAGTCTGCAAGGTAGACTTCTGAACTTTCACAGACTTTGTTCACCGGCAATCCACAATGACTCTTGGATGCTTAGAACGCGACGCCTAACCGGCTGGAGGATTCACAGTCCTCAAGTGTAACAAGTCTTCAGATCACGCGGACAGAAAGACTTAAGTGATGCCAAACAATCTTTGGACTCTGGGTGGTTTGGGCTTTGTCCTTGCAAGGATTCTCTCTCGAAAGCTTCGGCGGTGGTTTGCTCTCAAACGACAAAAGCCGTGTATTAACTCTGAGCAGCCACCAATTTATAGTGTAGGGGGTGGGCTATTTATAGCCACTGGGCAACCCGACCTGATTTGTCCGAAATGACCCTGGGTCACTAAGGAACTAACACATGTCGCAACGGTCAGATTTCAAACACACGCGGCAGCTTGACTTGGGCTACAAGTAAAGTTGACTCATCCGACTCTGGATAAGTTTTGCTCTCATTGTCTTCGCGAAGACATAGGATTTGGTTGAGCATCACTTCAGTCATTCTGACTTTGTTCACTTGGACCCCACTTAACAGTGCGGTGGTTCCTATGACTTAACAAAGAAGAAAAGGGAAACAACGAAACAACTAAGTCTTCGTGCTCCATAGTCTTCACTCAATGTCTTCTCGAGTCATAGTCTTGAACATGACTGGCTTCACAGACCACCATTGTCTTCAATGTCTTCACACATTTTTAGGGGTCATCTCCGGTAGGTAAACCGAATCGATGAGGGACTACTACCTGTGTTATCCTGCAATTCTCACAAACACATTAGTCCCTCAACCAGGTTTGTCATCAATACTCCAAAACCAACTAGGGGTGGCACTAGATGCACTTACACCATGTCATTACAATCGCGCTTGAGCCGCCCCAGCTTCTGTCTCAGAGGCTCAAAACGGCAATTTTTCTCCAACATTAAGATTGCAAAACCGGCGTTCATGTTATCGGATGAATGTATGATAGCTTTGACCCGACGCACCCAATGGGTTGTGTATTCACCCTCTTCTTGCTTACAATTAGTAAAGTCCACAATTGACATGGGCTGCTTGCATGTGTCCTTGAAGTTCTGGATAAACCATGCCTTTAACTCCGCCCATGAACAGATGGAATTAGCCACCAGTCCCTTTAACCAAGTAGGAGCCGTCCCATCCAGCATCATGGTGAAATACTTGGCACACGCAGCATCACTGGCATTCAGTAGCTCCATGGCCATCTCATAACTTTCAATTCACGCCTCAGGGGGTAAGTCGGCTGTGTAATTAGGCACATTTCGAGGTCCTTTGAAATCCTTGGGCAAACGCTCGTTACGCTGAGCCGGCACCAAACAGGACACCCCTATAGATCTTGAGGTCATGCCTGCCTGAACCGAGGTCGTTGGATAAATCGGAAGGGGCTGGTAAGACGCCCGCTGAGCCGCCTGCTGAGCCGCCTGCTCGGCTTCTTCACATATCCTGTCCTGATCAACCAAATTAGGAACTCCATCACGCGTCGGGTCATGCCCACGCGGCTGGTCTCGACGCTGGGTGTTGCTTGAAACGGCTGGTGAGTCCATGTGCCTGCTATAGCTCTGGCTCCGGCTTGGGCGGGGGGTTGAGTGGATCCTATCCCAGCTATCCTGCTGCGCCAAAGCCGTTTGAAGAAGCTCTCTGACCCTTCGTGTTTCAACCGCCGTCGTAGAGTCGCCATCCACCGGGAGAGCCACCAATCACACCACCACAGCAATCATGTTCTCCAAAGGATTAGAATAATGACCCGGTGGTGTCGGTACGTGCTGAGGTGGAGCAGTATTCGCACGAGGGGGTTCCGTCACACGTGGTTGAACTAGCGTGCCAGCCCCGGGTGCCGTAGCCCGGTTTACCTCCGGCGGGTTAATGGACCCTGCACCGGGCGTGCGAAAGAGGTTTCTAGGCTCATAAGCCGTAGGCAGACGGGACTGAGCCTTCTGGTGCCTTCTCCTCATGATCTCATTTGACGTATTCTGATCCATCGTAAGTTGGAAAGCCTCCGACTGAATCTGTTGGGCCCGAGCATCCAAAGCCGCCCGTTCCCTGTCCATCCTGACGTCCTCTGCCGCCAGGTCATCCTTGGCTTGTGCTACCTCCTCACGCAGTTGTGCCACCTCCACATCATGTTGAGCCTGATTCACCGGGTTGACCATGGCGGTTAACAGAGTCGTCAACTTATCCATTAAAGCCATCAACACTTGAGTCGGATGGCGTGCAGGGCCTCCTGCCCCGTCTGTCGTCACCGCTGTTGACCCGGAAGTCATTGTTGGCGCAGCCGTAGAGTTTTGCCCGGGTTGAGTGCCAGCCATGAAGATTCCGACTCTGTTTGGCGGCTCAAAGGGGTCCGGAATTCTAT
This sequence comes from Triticum dicoccoides, assembly GCF_002162155.2. Classification (NCBI taxonomy): domain Eukaryota; kingdom Viridiplantae; phylum Streptophyta; class Magnoliopsida; order Poales; family Poaceae; genus Triticum; species Triticum dicoccoides. The sequence continues at coordinate 185,985,659 of NC_041389.1, forward strand.
TGCCATCAGAATAGCCCCCAAGCCCGCCATCTTACAGTTGATACAACGAATCCGTCTCACCCGTGGACGATTCACCATCAGAGTAGATGGCCGTCTCACCACCAGACATAGATCCTTCATCAAATTCCGCTCCGTGGATGCATCCCACGAAGGCACGCTTCATGGCGGGCTGAGCTAGGGCGGGTCTCGCACGCTGAGCCGTCTCGACGATGTCGGTGCAGATGTCCGGCTTAGGGCCCGGCTCACCAATATTGCCGATGAAGACGTGGATTCCGCTGAAGGGGACCCAGTACCTGTACTCAATTGAGCCGGCCTCGGGGCCCCAGCCTGCATCTTCGATGTAGTGCTTGCCGCGACGACTCTTGGTCATCCGGCCCACAGCGTATCCCTTGAGCCCTTCGAAGTTGCCCTTCGAGAACTCAAATCCACCATGCGCTGGCCCCATGGGGGGCGCCAACTGCATGGAAAGGTCACGGCAGATGTCCTAGCAAAAGGACTTAGTCGTGGAGCCATCGCAACTAGGAAGCTTAAAGGGGTTTAAACAGGACAAAGGACATGGGAGTTTATACTAGTTTGGCCCTGGAGGTGAAGGTAAAGGCTTAATCCAGTTTGAGGTGGGATTGCTTACGTCTCGATTACTAGGGAGCGAATCCGCTTGACCTAGCTTTCGATCTGATGTTACTTGTCCTGAATCGCCACCGGGTCGTCCCCTTATATATAGAGGTCGACGCCCAGTGGCTCACGGAGTCCCGGATGACTCATAAACAGTGTCCGACTTGGTGAATAAATATTCTTGCCTTACAATACAAGTCATGCATATATGGTGGTTTATCTCTACGGGCCTTAAGCCGCCTTTGGGCCTTGGGCCCTTAACTGAACCGCCATCTTCAAATGTCGTCTTGGGCTTCATATGATGAATCACCGTAGGTATAACCCGGCCCCTCCTCGGCGGGTCATACCTAGTAGTTATATCCCCAACAGGTTGTGTTAAAACACTGTTGTGGCATGTGATGCCCAAAACAATGTTGCAGATATATGAGTGGAAGATCCGTCCATGATGATATCGATATCAAGGTCCTCGAAAGCAATCTTCCCGAAAGCCATAGCCAGCATCAAGAACCTCTGAGTTCTCTGCTGCAATCAAAAACCTTGTCGGGGGCTGGCCCGCCCGGCAAGCCGGCATTGAGAATCTCAGAGTTCTCTGCTGAAGTGTAAGCCTTGTAGGGAATTGCCTTCTCTACAAGCCAGCGTCGAGAACCTCTGAGTTCTTTGTTGAAATCAAAAGCCTTGTTGGGGATAGCACTCCCGGTAAGCCGGTTTTGAGAACGTCAAAGTTCATCGCTGAAATCATAAGCCTTCCTGGGAACGATCTTCCTGGAAGCCAATGTTGAGAACGTCAAAGTTCTCCGCTGAAATCATAAGCCTTCCGGGGAACGATTTTCCTGGAAGCCGGTGTTGAGAACGTCAAAGTTCACCACTAAAATCATAAACTTTCCCGGGATTAACCTTTTCGGGAGAGATGCAAAAGAAGAAGCTTCACTCCAGCATCGAGATCTGAAGAGTTCTCTGTCGGAGAGTTACCGAGGAAGTAAGCTCGGGGGCTGGCAGCGCCGTTAAGAACAACCTTTCTTGGGGACTTTTTTCTTCTGAAAATGATCTTTTCGAGAAAGAGGATATAATTAACATTCATAATCCATGCCAAGTTTGGCCCCATCTTCATCTTCAAGTTCTTGGAGTTCTCTGCTGAAGCTAGGCCCAGGGGCTCCTGGCAGTGTAGTTAAAACCAGGGTTCCACTAACCTCCGAGCATGGGCCATGATAGTAAACAACAATGTTGGTGAAGAACCAATCTCTCCAGCAAATGATACAACAACATGTTGGGGGCATATCTCCCAATACCGATATTCAAGGCTCAAGATGCCGGCAAGTGTCACGCCCAATATGTGATCCTATCCGAGAGGAATTCGAAGGTCCCACCAAGGATAGAGCCGCATATTGGAGACGCTTTTTCAAGGTGGATATCATTACATCGTACCATTACATAATAGATGGGGATACATACAAAAGGCATACAATGCCACATGAATAGAACAACATCATACATAAGAACAACATCCGACTATGGATGAAACACAAACAAGAACTCAAACGACATCCACCCTGCTAGCCCAGGCTGTCGACCAGGAACCTATCCCCTGAACGAAGAAGAACCAGAAGAAGAACTCCAAAACAAGTAAACATCACGTTCACATCATGATCATCGCATACCTATACCTGCAACTGATGTTGTAGTAATCTGTGAGCCACGAGGACTCAGCAATCCCATTACCATGGGTATCAAGACTAGCAAAGCTGAATGGGTATGGAATGGATAAGTGGTGAGGTTGCAGCAAGCGATTAAGCATTGTAAGGTGGCTAACTTACATGTACAAGAATAAGATGAGAAGCTACGCAAACGGTCGCAACTAGTAATGATCAAGAAGTGATCCTAAACTACTTACGTTCAAACATAACCCCACCGTGTTCTCTTCTCGAACTTACCCGAAAAGAAACCATCACGGTTACACACGCAGTTGGTGTATTTTAATTTGAGTTTGGTGTCAAGTTCTCTACAACCGGATGTTAAAAACCCCCATCTGCCACATAACTGCGGGCACGGCTCTTGAAAGTTTAAACCCTGCAGGGGTGTCCCAACTTAGCCCATGGCAAGCTCATGATCCACGGAGACAATCCTCCATCGCGGGACATCCAATCAGACTCAGGGTCTCGGTGCACAAGACATTTCGACAATGGTAAAACAAGTCCAGCAAGACCTCCTAACGTGATGACACCCTGATAGTAGCCACGCGTATCTCCTCTCAGGCCACGGTCGAATTGTCCAAACTTCCGGTAGGCCAAATCCAGAGATGCCCCTGGCGGTCACCGGCGGTTGACAGGTTTGGACCAACACTCATAAGGAGCACTGTCCCGGGGGTTGATTAAGAGTCCTCGGGTGCTAGCCGGTCCCTATGCAAGTTTAAGTTGTTATTAGCCAAATGATAAAACCAATGTTGGGCCTTGCTGGAAGAGTTTTATTCAAAGCGAACCGTCAAGAGGGGCCCATAAACCCTCACCGTGTTAGGGACGCAAAATCAAGGAACATAACACCGGTATGACGGAAGATAGGGTGGCAAGAGTGGAACAAAACACCAGGCATAAGACCGAGCCTTCCACCCTTTACCAAGTATGTATGTGCATTAATTAAATATAAGAGATATTGTGATATTCCAAGATATCCATGTCCCAACACGGCACAACCTGCAACTGCACCTGCAACTAGCAGCGCTATAAGAGGAGCTGAGCAAAGCGGTAACATAGCCAAACAACGGTTTGCTGGGATGGTGAAAAAGGTTAGAGGCTTTTCATGGCAATTTGGAAGGCTCGATAAACAAGTGGTAGGTAGCGTGACATAGCGATAACATCCAGACAACTAGCATAGCAATGATAGTAGTGAGATCCAGGGTAACAGTCATCTTGCCTGAAATCCCACTAGGAAGAAGAACGAGTCCATGAAGAAGACGAACGGTCGTAGATGAGCCAAGCATAGTCGAACGAATCCTCACGATCGCAACGAAACAGGAACTATCAAGAAGAAACACAACCCGAAAGAAGCAAACAACATGGTAAACACCTAACACATAAATATGACATGATGCTCAACCAAGTATGATGCATGACAAGTCTACATGATTCTACACATGGCAAGATATGATGCATACAAGAACATCACATCAAAGCAAGTTTAAATGAGGCCGGAAACAACATATAACAATTTCGGTAAGTCCTCATATGCAATTTTCGAAATTAGTCAAAATCTGAATAATGCATCATGTTCAAGTTGTTAAACAGCAAGTTAAAATGCACCAAGATGATCTACACGTTTTTCTAATCAAGTTACATATAAAGTTCATTTAATTAGGAGCTACGGCCTAGAAGATATGAGCAAAACAAGTTAAACATGACATTGATGCAAAAGCAAGCAAAACTCAATCACAAACACTCCAAAACATGGATGCAACAAGATATTATGAAACTATATGCAATTCTAAGCAAGTTTCACATAGAACATGATGAAAACGGAGCAACGGTTCAACACATACACTCCAAACAAGTTATAACGACTATCTGCCCAAAACAGCAATTATGCACTTTGCAAACATCAAAACAACATGCTACATGAAACATATGGACACAAACTTTATATGCACTTCAAGTACAGACAACATTCTTCAAATAACATTAAGGTTCGGGTTCATAGGAATCAAGATTAAACCAAGGTGATCAATGCAAGAAGCAACTTAATAACATAGATTACGACAGTGAAAAACAGGGCATATGCATGAGCAGAGTTAATATGTTGACATGTTAGGCAAGAAACAACGATGCTACAGAAACTATACATAACAACCAAGGGCATGTCATCAAATTACACATAACAAAGAGCAAATAACATCAAGGCATCATATGCATATGACTCATGGATTAGTGGGAACCATCAAGACAAGTTTGAATGTTGTAACAGTTTGAACCAGTGTAAAACAACAACATTATCATAGCATGTTTGCAAGCTTGGAACAGAGGTCATATGAAATCCCAAATTATTAAACATGGCAAACAGTGCACAAAGAGAAGAACATTTTCATATTAAGATCATTACCATAGGACCAACAGGGACAAAGTTACAACACTCACAAGATGGCTAAATGATGTTAACAGGCAATAGATTTCAACAGTTTATATCACTTAGCAGTTTTGCAACGAAGATTAAGGCATCAATATGAACAGTAACATGAATGCAAACTACTCCATCATCGAGAGCATCAAAAGATGAATATTTTGACATATCATACACGCAAAACGGAGCAACATGCACAAAGTTATGCCATGATGAAAATGCACACATAATATCATAAAATTGGGACTTAAGGAAAAAATCAACCTCTCGGGTCAAACTGGATCCCGGGGTCCCGGGACGGATGCAGCCGTTTGGATGGAGGAGCTGGTGGATCTGGTCCACCCGACCAGATCCGAGCTCCGGCGACTCCGGGGACGCGGCGGGGAGGCGACGGCGGCGCGGATCCGGCAGAGGAGACGACGGAGCAGCGCGTCGGGATGGCGCGCGATGGCCGGCGGGGCGGCGGCGAAGACCGGCGACGGGGCGAGGTCGCCGGAGGT
>NC_041389.1:185991292-186049283 GCF_002162155.2 Triticum dicoccoides
GGTGGCGACGGCGTGCGGTGGCGAAGCTCGAGGCGGCGGGGAGCGGTGTTGGTGGCAAAGGAGCGAGTGGGCGGCGGCGGGGTGGGGTCGGGAGGCGGCGCGGGCACGACCGCTCGGGCCCGGCGCGGCTCGGGCGGGCCGGCCGTGGGCCTGCAGGGCCACGGCCGAGGGAAGGAGCGAGGAGCCACATGGCACAACGGGATTGGGCAGGGCGCGGTGGAGCGGACGTGTCCGGTCGCCCAGCGGACGCGTCCGGCGGTGAGAGGAGGAAGGAGGCTAGGGTTTGCCCGAAATTAGAGGGGGAGGTGCCTATATATTGCTAGAGGGAGCTAGGAGAGGGCTATTGAGGAGCGGTTTTCGCCCACACAATCGTGATTCGACGTTGAAGAGCATGGAGGTGGCTTAGATGGGCCAGGTGGGCTGTGTGGAGGGGTGTCGGACTGCAAAGAGAAGGAGGGCTTCGGTTAACGTGGTTAATCGTTGGGGTATCAAACGACCTTCAAATGGAATGAAATTTGACAAGCGGCCTACCGATGATGTACCAAGGCCTCTCGACAAATCTCGGCCCATTCCGAGAACGTTTTTCTGCGTCTCACAAAACAAGATCTGGGAGGTGCGGCGGGCGCGTGCGAGTGTGTCTGTGCTCAGAACGGACAACGGAGAGAACCGGGAGAACCCATACGAATGCAAGTTTTGAAAAACATGCAGATGAAATGCACATGATGACATGGCAAAGTGCAACATGCAAAAGAATGACATGACAATGATGGCGAATAACTGGATGACACCTGGCGCATCGGTCTCGGGGCGTTACGTTGTCGGCAAGCTTAGCACCGGCAAGCTCCAGGCCAACAAGTTCCCTTCGCCGCTTCACCGCTCCACCTCAGCGGCCAGTCAGAGAATTTGCCGCCAGGTGGCGGACGTGCGGGTGGTTAGGTAGAGCTTGTTGGGGCACGTGGTGATCCACCGCCTAAAGATCACATTTTTTGACACGCGTCCAAGGCATGCCAAGATAGTAGTTATCTACCCTGTAATTACCATTTTGCCACTATGGCAACCGCTTTGAACTATAAAAGGAGGCCCATGGCAACCTTTACAAAGGTCGAACTTTGTTCCATTATACACATAGTCGCACTTCCCACACACCTTGTCGACAGCCGTACTCCTTGTACTTGAACTCCTACATCAAATACAACCAAAGCAGGAGTAGGATTTTACGCTTCACAACGGCTCGAACCTGGGTAAACACTTGTATTGATTGCTGCTTCTGCTCTTTGTGCGCGTTGATCTCCACAGCCGAACTGCAAAAGGATCTTTGTCGGTCCCATTGATCGTCGTACGCATGACAACCTTCTTCTTAACTTAATCCTCGAATAAATCTGCAAGCTTAAACAATTCACAAATTTCATCTATATATATATCAAGTGCATATCAGGATGTACTGTTCTCCTGCATAAGGATTAACTAGCAGTTTCTCTAACATTTCCAAAGGAATTTCATAATAAATATTTTCATTAGGTTCATTAGGTTGAGTGGCAACTCTTATTACTTACGGTCGAGGCGAAGATACCTAAACAAACCCCTCAAAGAATTATTTTTCATAATAAGAAGTAGCAATAAATTTCAACACATAATAAAAATGTTTTCTTACTCAATTCCACTTACCAAAGACGATTCACTGCCCGGCAACGGCGCCAGAAAAAATTCTTGATGATCCACAAGTATATAGGGGATCAGTCGTAATCCTTTTGATAAGAGTGTCGAACCCAACAAAAAGTAGAAGAAAATGATAAGTGGTTTTCAGTAGAGTATCTTTGCAGGTGCTGAAAATACGAAATACTACGCTTCCTCCGTCAAAATAAAAGAAAATGCGGCGCTTCCAATCACACGGTGAGAATGAATCTCCAACCACTCGGTGGTAACCTTTCGGCGGCAGGTATCTTTGTTTAACCGTCAGCGGCAGCGCAAACCATGGCGGACACACGGACGTGCACTCCGTGTTCGCTGCAGGGACGATCAGGTGACCCCTTACTTGGCCCCTTTTAGGTCGATTCGTCTTCGTGGGACGCAACCCCTCTCACCTTTCTGCTCTCCTCTCTCTCCCTACCTTCCCGAGGCCGCCGTTCCCAAGATTAGTTACGCCATAGCTCGCTTCCCTGGAGCCCGCCGATCGCCAGCTGGCGGGACACTCCACTCCGCTCGGATCCTGGTCGCAGCTTGGAGATCCGGACTGGCATTTTTCCTGGTAGGTAAGCGTCGTCGTCTCTGCTCTGGAGCTACTTCTCTGATCCCAAATCCGGCTCCTCTCGAGCTATCCGCGGCTGCGGACGAATTAACCGCGAAATTTGCTGTTGCTGTCGAGCTCGTGGAGGCTCCTACTGGAATGTGGCCTCGCAGGAGTTCCACCAGAGTTGGATCTGGAAGCCAGCTTCGTGCGTTCCTGCCTGGAACGCAAAAAGTTGTTATTTTCCCCCTCCCTCCCGAAATTTCGCTGGTTTAGGTGCCCCCGTTCTCGCAATTTTTTATTCCCGGTTGTCGCTTGCGTTGCATCTGCCGGGAGAATTGAGCTGAAATGTGTGAGAGATAGTAAAACAGCCTTTTGATGGGATGGGAATCTTGCCCTCTTCTCCCAAGATTCTAGCGAAGAGCTCTTGATTTGAGCTACCTAAGCTTCCCAGTGACAGGAACACTTCTGATCGCATTTGTTGTACTTCGTGGACTCTTGCTTATCAGTTACCTTTAGATTTCTCCTTTTCTTTAATAATTTATTAGCAGTTTCGAGAAATGTTGCTATTGCCATGTCTCGATCACTAACCCTGGATCTTTGCAGGGTGGTCAGCGGCGAGAAAAAAAGGTTGTTTTTTGGCTGAGTCTCTGAGCTCCGGAGGCTTCCATCTTGGATGACGTCTCCCTAAAAGGCACAATTGCAATAGTTTGACCTGCCTGCCTTCGATGCCTTTGCCGGCGGTGGGCTAAGATAAGCTGGCATACTGTCTCTGTCTGTTGAAATTTCTCAACTAGGAGGGTGATGGGGTCGTCCGGTTGCAGCTCTGAGATAGTTGAGTCCAACGAAGACTTGGGTAATGCGCCCGTTAGTGGCTCCAGCGTGCTGCATATCAATGTGAAAACTGAGGAGAAAGATGGAAGACGTCGTGGTCATCCTGTGGAAGATGAGCTCGACCAGCTTCTTAAGGCGATTGATAGCAGGACTTACTGTCGAGCACTTAGCCCCGGCCAGGCCGGGGCAGATTCTTTGTTGAAGCATGGTCAAAAGACACCTAGGTCAGGGTCATCTCAAATTGCAGTCCCTGGGATATGCTCCAAACCTGTCAATATGAAGCAGGCACTGAGAAGGCATTGCATTTCCCAGGCGTCAGAAATGGCTGCAATGAAGAGGTTGTCGATGTCGCCTGGGTCATCAAGTTCATCGGAAGCAGGGACTATCCACAGGCTTTATGCCTCCTTGATGGTTCAGAGCAGTGATGGAAGCCTTGTGCATGATGATAAAAAGAACTTGATTGAGATATCAATCACTCCAGAAAAGATTAGTAAGAATCTATCTAGAGGAACAAGTGGCTTTAGTGAAGACTGTGATTTTGAGACAGCTGATGGAAGTGCAGTCACCTCCATCCATTCTGCATCTTCTACCTCAATTGATATACAAAAGGTCAGGATCCAAGATGTCATCAGTGGTGACCCTGTAGAAAGTGAGAGCTCCATTGTGCAAAATGGAAAAACGCATAAACAAGTTTCTGCGGCTACTGATGATAGTCCATCCAGAATCCCCATATTGATCAAACCCATCACAACATCCCGGCTCGTGAAGCCAGTTTTTCGATGCAAAACCAGCAGTAAGAGTAAAATGAAAGAAGAACAACCTTCACTTGGTAATTCTTCCAATAGTACTAAATTCTGCTCTTCAAAGGAATCCATTTCCCATGTATCAACCAGCTCCTCGTCGGTGTCCAGCATTAGTAATCCCACCAGCTGTGCAGAAGGGGAGATAAATCCAGGACCAGAAAAATGTGATGAGAGGTCGTCTGAATGGCTAACATTGGAAAAAGGTGAGTGCTCCCAGAATTCGAAGAGCAGCATTAGTGAGTATGGATGTAGCACTAGTATCAGCGATGAGAGCCAATTTGGCTTATGTGGCTATAACAACAGGCCCCATATGGTGAAGGATCTCTGTTGGATAACCATTCGCCAGTTGGCGTTGCAACAGGGACCCTTAGGACTTGACAACTTTAGGCTTCTGAAGAGGCTTGGATGTGGGGATATCGGGACTGTGTATCTTGCAGAATTGGTTGATTCAGATTGCTTGTTTGCTTTGAAGGTTATGGATATTGAGTACCTGATTAGTAGGAAAAAGATGCTACGAGCACAGGCTGAGAGAGAGATACTAGAAATGCTGGATCATCCTTTTCTTCCTACTCTTTATGCCCATTTTACGACAGACAATCTCTCATGCTTAGTCATGGAGTACTGTCCGGGTGGTGATTTGCACGTTCTTCGTCAAAGACAACCCGGTAGAAGCTTCCCAGAGCCATCTGCGAGGTACATTTCATTGAGTACTTAGAACTTCACACATGTTTCAGTATTACAGACGCCTGCATGATTGTGCATTTATTTTCTTTACTCGAAGTAATCAGTTTGCTAATCTAAACTCACCTAGTGATTACAATCTCTGACCAAGCTACCATTGCTTGACTGTATGTTGGCTCGGTTTATGACAGTAGTTCTTGATGTTCCAAATTTTCTGCTTATATTATGCATTATAAAATCTGCAAACATAATCATTTAGCTCTCTTCAGAGTTACATCCTAAACACATCATGCCATTCTAACAAGACTGATCTATTATCATTTCATCTATGAGTGTACTTTTCAACTTTAAGGGTGCCACTTTAGAGAGGCGTATTTAGTAACATCATTGTACGGTTTTTCTATGTTCTAATAACTCTGTTTTGCACTTGTGTAGTCGCCATCTGTTTGTACTAATAAAATCATTGGTTTGCAGGTTTTATGTTGCAGAAGTTCTCCTCGCGCTGGAATATCTTCACATGCTGGGAGTCATATACCGTGATCTTAAGCCAGAGAATATCCTGGTCCGCGATGATGGTCACATCATGCTATCAGATTTTGATCTCTCGTTAAGGTGTTCTGTTAGCGCCGTGCTCCTCCGGTCATCCTCGGTAGCAGCGAATCACCAACCAAAGAAGCTTACAAGCCCTTGTGCAGAGAGCTACTGCATCAACTCGTCGTGCCTCCAGCCCTCTTGTGCCCAAACGTCTTGTTTCAGGCCACGCCCCTGGGTACCGAGGCCTAGGAAGCCTAAATCTTCCCTGAAGAGGCTGCCTCAACTTGTTGTGGAGCCTACAGAAGCACGCTCCAATTCCTTTGTTGGCACACATGAGTATCTTGCACCAGAAATCATCAAAGGGGATGGTCACGGGAGTGCTGTTGACTGGTGGACGTTTGGTGTGTTCCTTTATGAACTTTTGTATGGTAGGACACCCTTCAGAGGTCCTGGGAATGATGAAACATTGGCAAATGTTGTTTCCCAGAATCTCCGGTTCCCGGATAACCCGGTTGTCAGCAGCAATGCAAAGGATCTCATCAGAGGATTGCTAGTCAAGGAGCCGGAGAACAGGCTGGGAACGTTGAGAGGAGCAGCTGAAATCAAGCAGCACCCTTTCTTTGAAGGGCTGAACTGGGCCTTGATACGATCTGCTGCCCCACCAGAGACACGGCCTTGCGATGTCGTGACTCTTGCGACGGTGCGGAAGAAGAAAGAAGGCAAATGTCTGGACTTCAGGAGCCCCGAGGAGCTGGAGTTTGAAGTTTTCTAGTGAGGTCTTGGTACAGTTTAGCACAATTTCTGCCGATAGTCTACAATTTTTCTGTTGAGTAGGTAAAGGTTGGGGCTGTCTGTACATTGTAGATTCTTGTATGCTCAGTTGCTGCTATATTCCTGTGAATAGATCACTTTTCTTAATTGAAAGGAACAATCAGAGCCCATGGCATCATTGCCGTTGCGTCTATTGGAGGCTCCAGTTGATCTAGTGATCTGCTCCTATACCAGATCCACTGTTTCTGCCAAGGGCAAGAGGGTGATTACCTTTCCTCTTAAATGGGCGCAATAATGCATGGAAGCACTGATGTTTCACCTACAAGACTTGGACTTCTGTGAAAGGAACTCTTACGAAAACATCCTTTTTCTTACTCCATATACTCCCTCCGTTCACTTTTGTAAGACGTTTTAGACATTGAGTCTAAAACGCCTTACAAAAGTGAACAGAGGGAGTAGGTTTTTCCTAAGAATGAAATAGGGTTTCTTGGTGCAGTAAACTGATTTTCCAATGAAGAAGAAGCCACGAGAATGATCACAAAAACAATCAAATTATCTGTACTCCCTGCAATGTGTATTTTGTCTGGCTCCTCCCCTAGGATCCTATTGTCCAAGGCATCGCCCCTCCATGGGGCCCTATAATCAAATCATTCATATGCTTGTGCGCCAACCACATGTGGTGTTGGATCCAGAAACATGGAGATGTAACAACTGGGGTTGGACAACTGAAATCTTAAATGAGTTCCGAAGTTTGCACGATTTATGATGCGTCACATTTCGAGAAGATGTGGAAACATGTGATTTTGAACTCAAAACTCATTCCTCATGCTCGGTGAGGGTTATGCCTTGTACTACAATGTAAGGTGATTATAAAAATAAACCAGTATCTATAAGCACTGGGTATTTGTTTGTAGAGGGTAGATGTTTAATTAGGCATCCTTTATATGGAGATAGATAAACACCGATGTTAAAAAAATGATTTATTTTACAAAACAACTCTTTACGCACCTTGCATTGTACGTTATGTTGCTACTATCGCCATGTCAAAGGAGCCTCAATGCCATGGCAATGGCGATTGCTTGTGGATTTGGAAGCTATAACATGACCGGCAATGCCATGATTAGGGTTAACACCTTTGTTTTAGAGGTGATGATTAGGGTCCACACCTAACCACAAAGTAACCGAAACGGCAACGGCATTCCCTAAAGAAAAGAGTAGGTTTTTCAAGACACGTCAGACACAAAGTTATCATTCACACGAATAATACAGGAAGGTTTACTTTTTATTTTATTTTGAGGGAATATAAGAAATGTTTACTAAGTTAAACATAATCATATCGATCGAGACGAGACACCTAATCAGAAACTATGATGTAGCGTCTCCTAATCATGGCATTGTGGTCTATGTACGGACCCTTTCATTATGTACATAACTGAACAACTCAACTTCAGGGCAGATCTGAAAGTTGAAAACCTTCATGCACTTACCTTTTTTGCTTTATTCATGGAAATCTGTACAAAGAAAATTTCTTTTTTTAGGGTAATCTGTGATGGTCATGAAAGCCTTGAGAAGGTATTTTCCTATAACGCTGTTGATGAAGATCACTTTATAGCATCCAGTTGAATAGGGAAACGTTGCAGCTGGTCAACCTGCCAAGCAATTACATAGACCGCACGCCATGTGTTGGATTAACATTGATCCAACTTACCATGCGAAGCTTCCTACGGGGACGCGTGTCCTCGTCTGAGGCCACACAACGCCAGTCCCCTATCTTAACCTTATCTCATCACACATATCCTATTAGTCCTCTTTTCTTCCACGAGCAAACCACTCCTTATGGACTTCCACGCAGCGCTCTGCCCCATCTCTCCTGCAACGGCTCCAGCAGCTCCATGCGCTTCACCCTCTCATCACGCGCGACTAACTTCTCATGGCGTGTTGCTCCTGTGCGGCCTCTCCTGAGCTCCTGATGGGTTCTTTGAAGCTGTTGTGACATGGGTCCATGGCGCACGAGCTTCGGGTAGGCAGCCGAACAGCTGTGAAAGAACCTACAGCCTGGCGCTCGGAGTGCTGGAACCGTTGGTGCACAAAGTTGCAATTGCCTGCACCAAAAGCTATGATTTTCATGTTCGATGTGTTGGAACCGGTGTCTGACATGCTGGAACTCGCGCCCGATGAAGTGCTAGAAACAATACCCAACATGCTGGAATCAGCGTCCATGGATGCTGGAACCCGACGCCCACCAACCTTGCTACAGACGAGGATGCTTGGACCACCTGCACCAGAAGTTGCAGCCGCATACGGGGATGCTGGGATGCCTGATAATGATGGCCTCGATTGCAGCTTGCGACTAATGTGCTGGCGAGGGCAGACGGTGATGGGCTAGGATGGTACGGTGAGTTGCGGCGAGCGGGTGTGCTTCAAGGTCTCAGGATCCAGTCCACAAGAGGAGGTGCGCTGGTGCTTCGGCAACATTCGGCTCATGGCCCGGGAGGAACGGGATGAAAACGATGACCCAGTTTGTGTTTGATCCCGACTATTGACGCGAGCTTGATCCAATGGCTCGGTAGGTGACTTGTTGAGGTTGGCAACAGTCAACCGACGTCTAGCACGGCCTAGTGGAATAACTAGGCGGTTAAGGAAAATATATCAAATATACACTCCACTTTAGAGATTCTTTAGTGTGTTGAAGTACAAATATTTTTTTGACTGGAAGTTGAAGTACAAATATTGTGGGGGATCCATCATCCACGTTCTTGCAATGATTAGTCCCATCGGTTCATTAGTTTGCTCCAGTCTTGAACATGTTCAATCAAAAGGTGAGCTTAATTACATATTTCAGAAAGTCAGAAAATTAATAAAGAGAAGAGAGAGTATGAGTTGCACGTGTTAATGTGACGTCTTTTTGTTGTACACTAGTAAGCTTGCACGTGCAATGCACGTCCGCAAGCCATATTTCTCGCTCTTTTGCGAGCCATACATTCTAAACAACCCACCCTATGCGTCTTGGCTTCTCCATATGATGAGTTGCATAATGCTTGTTTGCACACATGTCGATTATGAAGATCTACACATGAGAAGCCTCTACATCATCAAAATTCTCATAGCCATTTATTATCTGGATCCAGCTATGCATGAGAATCCTCTACCGTGCAACATACAATAGAGGATCCTAAGTGGGTACTAAATCACATTAGATTTAATTGTGAGGCAATCCTATTTTTCCTAACCATGCAACCATGCCACATCAGCATACATTTCATGTAAGTTCTAACCTTTCCTACATTAGCATACTCATACAATACTGCCACATCACCAATTCATGCATGTAAGTCATATATTAAATTTATGTTTTGTGCTCACATAGACACAGTATATGTGTTAGGCGCTTGGATCATGCCTATATAGTTTATCCTTCACTTTAGAAACAATGCTATTTCTCTCTATTGTTAGATAGCTACTACACAGTACCTATTTTCCTTGCCATAAAACCATGCCACATCAACAAATCATACATGTAAGTTATATGTTATATTTTTGTGCTCTCACGGACATGGTCTATGTGTTGGGCGTAGTTGACCTTTCACCTTTTTTACTTAAATGACACTTTTAGGTGCAATCTTATTTTTCTACTTTATAGATGCTTTTGTTATATGCTTCATATTCTTAAAATGTATATCAAGGAATACTCTGACATTTTATTTTTCATTAGTTATAGTTATTTATGTAGCACCAAATAATGCATTTCTCAAGATTACCACAAAACACGTGGGGTGTCATCTAGTTGTGCTAGTCTGTAGGATCTCGATCCGCTCTCCATGTTCAAGGCATGCATGCCTAAGCATACGTGAGAAGTTTGGCATTATGAGGACCCTTAGTGTATCTCTGAAGAAATCAAAGCCTTGAAGCGTTGTTCGGTGAAGTTTGAACCAGTTTTTTTTGCACGGAGCAATTATGGCCTTCCATCAATTATCGAACGTTCCCTGGCGCTACTTATCCGCTAGCGCATGAGTGTTAGTCCACATTGATCTTCCATCGGATGTCTACTGTAGCTTGAGGGGTTGGTGTTTACTTTTTGAAACGCTCCCACGAGCTCACACCTATTGATATGTCAACGTATCTATACTTTTTGTAACGTGAAGCTGTTCCGAACGAATTATAGCTCATAGAAGCTAGATTCCAGAAGCTCAGACCGAGTCCAATGTAAAAATGCAAAGCGGGGTCAGCCTAACTCCACAAAAACAAGAAAGAGGAGTTGCCCATATTTACAACCAAACTACCCCCGCTAAAGAAAACGTTTTACACAGAGTCACAACCAGAGTCGATATGGTCAGCCCCTGTGTCCCTCGACCAGGCATCCTCTCCTCTGTCCCTCAACCTAACCTCTCCAGCCGCCGCCACTCCCGCCGCCAGGCCCGGCTCTGCCCCTTCTCTGAATGGCACTCGCCTCCTTTGCCAGATCCGACATCTAGAGGGCCATCCCTGCTGGTTCCCACCCACAACACCACCCCGGAGTTGCATCCCCACCCGCACCCGACGCTGCACCCCCACCGGCTGCAGACTCGACCTCAACGCCGATGCTGACCTCGACGAACCCTGGCTGAACCTCCGAGTCCCCCTCTCTGACGGCATCAACCCTAGGTGAGCTCCTTTTGCTTATTCCCCAAGGTCCTTCCATGACAGCCATGGTGAAGCTATTGTGCATGCGAATGTGTGTTATTTCTACACATGTTTGTAGAAGTTTCAAGTGTGCTATGATTACTGCTATGTCCATGTGACTTGTGTATACATTGTTAGTTTAATATATGATGGTGGCCACGCAAAAATTCAGAGGGTATTATTTTTTCATATGTGTGCACTAGTTTGAAGTGTGTTATGTGTACTGTTCTATTCAATTGATTTGTGCATACCCAAGTTACATGAGCTTCTGATTTGTGCATACAAAAGTCACATGAGCTTCATATGGGTAGTATTCCATTCATATGATTTCTGCATACATTTGAGGACCAACGTGACATGCATTTTCTTATAGAAGAGTCAAGCATGACTTCTGAATGGAGCATTGAAAGCACTCGGATTGTCTACGTGTTGTTTGCGGAGCAAGTGAATGCTGGAAATAGGCCAGGCAATTATTTGACACCAAATGCATTTGATGAGGTGACAAGGCAATTTAAGATGAGAACTGGGCTTGACTACAGACATACGCAATTGAAAAACAGAAGTGAAAAGCTTAAAGGTGAATTCAGCATATTAAAGATGAGACCGGAGCCGGATGGAACGATGTGAACAACCCTATGTCACAAGATGTTGAATGGTGGAACAAGGCTAAAATTGTAAGTTCTTTTGGCTGATGTATACAACAACAACAACAACAACAACAACAACAACAACAACAACAAAGCCTTTAGTCCAAACAAGTTGGGGTAGGCTAGAGGTGAAACCCATAAGATTTCGCAACCAACTCATGGCTCTGGCACATGGATAGCAAGCTTCCACGCACCCCGTCCATTGCTAGCTCTTTGGTGATACTCCAATCCTTCAGGTCTCTCTTAATGGACTCCTCCCATGTCAAATTCAGTCGACCCCGCCCTCTCTTGACATTCTCCGCACGCTTTAGCCGTCCGCTATGCACTGGAGCTTCTGGAGGCCTGCACTGAATATGCCCAAACCATCTCAGATGATGTTGGACAAGCTTCTCCTCAATTGGTGCTACCCCAACTCTATCTCGTATATCATCATTTCGGACTCGATACTTCCTCGTGTGGCCACACATCCATCTCAACATACACATCTCCGCCATCACATATCAAAAATTTACCCATATCATTTTAGTTACTAATAAATAGTTTTCGTTGTTGTATTACATGATATTAAAGGTTGTGGCAAGTTCAAGAAGAAAGGACTTGCTAATGAATAAAACTTGTGGACTATGTTTGGAGATGTCACAACTGATGATACTGACCATTGGAGTCCCTCTTCGGGCATGCCTCCTTCCTCTAGTGCGGCAGTCGAAAGTAAGGTATATTGGAAGAACATGTGCAACAACTCAGAATGTGATGGCAGTGTGTGACTTTGACATGCATTCCACCTATGCTTCATGGACAAATGAGTTCTATGCATGATACAAGTGTGCTCTTCCATGCAATTGAAAATGACAAGGCCACATTCCCACATCCTCCCAAGGGTTAGTATTTCTTGATATTGCAACTTATATAACATATCCTCCAATTCACATGCATGTTTGTTGTTATTGCAACTTATGTATCATAACCTTGAATTCACAATCATGTTTGTTGTTACTTTGTGTAGGAGTATTTGTTGGAAATATGCCCTAGAGGCAATAATAAATTAGTTATTATTATACTTCCTTGTTCATGATAATCGTTTATTATCCATGCTATAATTGTATTGATAGGAAACTCAGATACATGTGTGGGTACATAGACAACACCATGTCCCTAGTAAGCCTCTAGTTGACTAGCTCGTTGATCAATAGATGGTTACGGTTTCCTGACCATGGACATTAGATGTCGTTGATAATGGGATCACATCATTAGCAGAATGATGTGATGGACAAGACCCAATCCTAAGCCTAGCACAAATATCGTGTAGTTCATATGCTAAAGCTTTTCTAATGTCAAGTATCATTTCCTTAGACCATGAGATTGTGCAACTCCCGGATACCGTAGGAATGCTTTGGGTGTACCAAACGTCACAACATAACTGGGTGACTATAAAGGTGCACTACAGGTATCTCCAAAAGTGTCTGTTGGGTTGGCACGAATCGAGACTGGGATTTGTCACTCCGTGTGACGGAGAGGTATCTTTGGGCCCACTCGGTAGAACATCATCATAATGTGCACAATGTGACCAAGGGGTTGATCACGGGATGATGTGTTACGGAACGAGTAAAGAGACTTGCCGGTAACGAGATTGAACAAGGTATCGGCATACCGACGATCGAATCTCGGGCAAGTATAATACCGCTAGACAAAGGGAATTGTATACGGGATCGATTGAGTCCTTGACATCGTGGTTCATCCGATGAGATCATCGTGGAACATGTGGGAGACAACATGAGTATCCAGATCCCGCTGTTGGTTATTGACCGGAGAACGTCTCGGTCATGTCTGCATGGTTCCCGAACCCGTAGGGTCTACACACTTAAGGTTCGATGATGCTAGGGTTATAAAGGAAGTTTGTCTGTGGTTACCGAATGTTGTTCGGAGTCCCGGATGAGATCTCGGACGTCACGAGGAGTTCCGGAATGGTCCGGAGGTAAAGATTTATATATGAGAAGTCCTATTTTGGCCACCGGAAAATGTTCGGGATTTTTCGGTATTGTACCGGGAAGGTTCTAGAAGGTTCCGGAGTGGGGCCCACCTGCATGGGGGGACCCACATGAACGTGGGTAGTGGGGGAAAGGCCCCACACCCTGGTCAAGGCGCACCAAGATCCCCCCTTAGAAGGAATAAGATCATATCCCGAAGGGATAAGATCAAGATCCCTAAAAAGGGGGGATAACAATCGGTGGGGAAGGAAATGATGAGATTTCTTTCCTCCCACCTTTGCCAACGCCCCAATGGACTTGGAGGGCAAGAGACCAGCCCCCTCCACCCCTATATATAGTGGGGAGGTGCATGGGAGCTTTATACGAAGTTCTGGCGCAGCCCTCCCCCTCTCCCAAGTCCTCCTCCTCTCCCGCGGTGCTTGGCGAAGCCCTGCAGGATTGCCACGCTCCTCCACCACCACCACGTCATCGTGCTGCTGCTGGACGGAGTCTTCCCCAACCTCTCCATCTCTCCTTGATGGATCAAGGCATGGGAGACGTCACCGGGCTGTACTAGTGTTGAACGCGGAGGTGCCGTCCGTTCGGCACTAGGATCTCCGGTGATTTGGATCACGACGAGTACGACTCCTTCAACCCCGTTCTCTTGAACGCTTCCGCTTAGTGATCTACAAGGGTATGTAGATGCACTCTCCTTCCCCTCGTTGCTAGTCTCTCCATAGATAGATCTTGGTGACTCGTAGGAAAATTTTGAATTTCTGCTACGTTCCCCAACAGTGGCATCAGAGCTAGGTCTATTGCGTAGATTCTTTGCACGAGTAGAACACAAAGTAGTTGTGGGCGTTGATCTTGTTCAATATGCTTACCGTTACTAGTCCAATCTTGTTTCGACGGTATTGTAGGATGAAGCGGCCCGGACCGACCTTATACGTACTCTTACGTGAGACAGGTTCCACCGACTGACATGCACTTGGTGCATAAGGTGGCTAGCTGGTGCCAGTCTCTCCCACTTTAGTCGGAATGGATTCGATGAAAAGGGTCCTTATGAAGGGTAAATAGAAATTGGCATATCACGTTGTGGTTTTGCATAGGTAAGAAACGTTCTTGCTAGAAACCCATAGCAGCCACGTAAAACATGCAAACAACAATTAGAGACGTCTAACTTGTTTTTGCAGGGTATGCTATGTGATGTGATATGGCCAAGAAGAATGTGATGAATGATATGTGATGTATGCGATTGGTCATGTTCTTGTAATAGGAATCACGACTTGCATGTCGATGAGTATGACAACCGGTAGGAGCCATAGGAGTTGTCTTTATTTATTGTATGACCTGCGTGTCATTGAACAACGCCATGTAATTACTTTACTTTATTGCTAACCGGTAGCCATAGTAGTAGAAGTAATAAGTTGGCGAGACAGCTTCATGGAGACAGATGATGGAGATCATGATGATGGAGATCATGGTGTCATACCGGTGACGACGATGATCATGGAGCCCCGAAGATGGAGATCAAAAGGAGCAAAATGATATTGGCCATATCATGTCATTTTTTGATTGCATGTGATGTTTATCATGTTTATGCATCTTATTTGCTTAGAACGACGGTAGTAAATAATATGATCCTTTCTTAAAATTTCAAGAAAGTGTTCCCCCTAACTGTGCACCATTGCGAAAGTTCGTCGTTTCGAAGCACCACGTGATGATCGGGTGTGATAGATTCTTACGTTCACATACAACGGGTGTAAGCCAGATTTACACACGCGAAACACTTAGGTTGACTTGACGAGCCTAGCATGTACAGACATGGCCTCGGAACACAAGAGACCGAAAGGTCGAGCATGAGTCGTATAGTAGATACGATCAACATGAAGATGTTCATCGATGATGACTAGTCCGTCTCACGTGATGATCGGACACGGCCTAGTTGACTCGGATCATGTAATCACTTAGATGACTAGAGGGATGTCTATCTGAGTGGGAGTTCATAAGATGAACTTAATTATCCTGAACATAGTCAAAAGATCTTTGCAAATTATGTCGTAAGCTCGCGCTTTAGTTCCACTGTTTAGATATGTTCCTAGAGAAAAGATAGTTGAAAGTTGATAGTAGCGATTATGCGGACAATAGAAAGCTTATGTCCTTAATGCACCACTCAGTGTGCTGAACCCCAAACGTCGTCTCTGGATGTTGCGAACATCGGACATACACGTTTTGATAACTACGTGATAGTTCAGTTAAACGGTTTAGAGTTGAGGCACCAAAGACGTTTTTCGAACGTCGCGGAACATATGAGATGTTTCGAGGGCTGAAATTGGGATTTCAGGCTCGTGCCCACGTCAAGAGGTATAAGACCTCCGACGATTTTCTTAGCCTGCATACTAAGGGAGAAATGGCTCAATCGTTGAGCTTGTGCTCAGATTGTCTGAGTGCAACAATCACTTGAATCGAGTGGGAGTTGATCTTCGAGATGAGATAGTGATGTTTCTCCAAAGTCATTGCCACCAAGCTGCTAGAGCTTCATGATGAACTATAACATATCAGGGATAGATATGATGATCCTTGAGGTATTCGTGATGTTTGACACCGCGAAAGTAGAAATCAAGGAGGAGCATCAATTGTTGATGGTTGGTGAAACCACTAGTTTCAAGAAGGGCAAGGGCAAGAAGGGATACTTCATGAAATGGCAAATCAGCTGCTGCTCTAGTGAAGAAACCCAAGGTTGAACCCAAACCCGAGACTAAGTGCTTCTGTAATAAGGGGAACAACCACTGGAGCAGAATTACCCTAGATACTTGGTAGATGAGAAGGCTGGCAAAGTCGATAGAAGTATATTGGATATACATTATGTTAATGTGTACTTTACTAGTACTCCTAGTAGCACCAGGGTATTAAGATACCGGTTCGGTTGCTAAGTGTTAGTAACTCGAAATAAAAGAGCTACGGAATAAACGGAGACTAGCTAAAGGTGAGCTGACGATATGTGTTGGAAGTGTTTCCAAGTTTGATGTGATCAAACATCGCATGCTTCCTCTACCATCAAGATTAGTATTAAACCTGAATAATTGTCATTTGGTGTTTGCGTTGAGCATAGACATGATTGGATTATGTCTATCGCAATACGGTTATTCATTTAAGGAGAATAATGGTTACTCTACTTATTTGAATAATACCTTCAATGGTCTTGCACCTAAAGGAATGGTTTATTGAATCTCGATCGTAGTGATACACATTTTCATGCCAAAAGATATAAGATAGTAATGATAGTGCCACTTACTTGTGGCACTGCCATGTAAGTCATATTGGTATAAAACGCATGAAGAAGCTCCATGTTGATGGACCTTTGGACTCACTCGTTTTTGAAAAGTTTGAGACATGTGAACCATGTCTATTGGTGTATACGCATGAAGAAACTCCATGCAGATGGATCGTTTGGACTCACTTGATTTTGAATCACTTGAGATATGCAAATCATACCACATGGGCAAGATGACTGAAAAGCCTCGTTTTCAGTAAGATGGAACAAGATAGCAACTTGTTGGAAGTAACACATTTTGATGTGTGCAGTCCAATGAGTGCCGAGGCATGCAGTGAATATCGTTATGTTCTTACTTCACAGATGATTCGAGTAGATGTTGAGTATATTTACTTGATGAAACACAAGTCTGAATTATTGAATGGTTCAAGTGATTTCAGAGTGAAGTTGAAGATCATTGTGACAAGAGGATAAAATGTCTATGATATGATCATAGAGATGAGTATCTGAGTTACAAGCTTTGGCACGCAATTAAGACATTGTGGAAATTGTTTCACAATTAATACCGCCTGGAACACCATAGTGTGATGGTGTGTCCGAACATCATAGTTGCACCCTATTGGATATGGTGCGTACCATGATGTCTCTTATCAAATTACCACTATCGTTCATGGGTTAGGCATTAGATACAACCGCACTCACTTTAATAGGGCACCACGTAATTCCGTTGAGATGACACCGTGAGAACTATGGTTTAGAGAAACCTAAGCTGTCGTTTCTTCAAAGTTTGGGGCTGCGACGCTTATGTGAAAAAGTTTCATCGTGATAAGATCGAACCTAAAAATGGATAAATGCATCTTCATAGGATACCCAAAATGGTTGGGTATACCTCCTAATTCAGATCCGGAAGCAAAAGTGATTGTTTCTAGAAACGGGTCCTTTCTCGAGGAAAAGTTTCTCTCGAAAGAATTGAGTGGGAGGATGGTGGAGACTTGATGAGGTTACTGAACCATCACTTCAACCAGTGTGTAGCAGGGCACAGGAAGTTGTTCCTGTGGCACCTACACCAATTGAAGTGGAAGCTTATGATAGTGATCATGAAGCTTCAGGATCAAGTCACTACCGAACGTCGTAGGACGACAAGGACGCGTACTGCTTCAGAGTGGTACGGTGATCCTGTCTTGAAGGTCATGTTGCTAGACAACAATGAACCTACGAGTTGTGGAGAAGCGATGGTGGGCCCATATTTCGACAAATGGTTAGAAGCCATGAAATCCGAGATAGGATCCATGTATCATAACAAAGCATGGACTTTGGTGGACTTTCCCGATGATCGGCAAGCCATTGAGATAAATGGATCTTTAAGAAGAAGACGGACGTGGACGGTAATGTCACCGTCTATGAAGCTCGACTTGTGGCGAAGAGTTTTTCACAAGTTCAAGGAGTTGATTACGATGAGATTTTCTCATCCGTAGCGATGCTTAAGTCCGTCGGAATCATGTTAGCATTAGCTGCATTTATGAAATCTGGCAAATGGTTGTCAAAAACGAGTTTCCTTACCAGTTTTCGTAAGGAAAGGTTGTATGTGATACAATCAGAAAGGTTTTGTCGATCCTAAGGATGCTAAAAGGTATGCTAGCTCCAGCGATCCTTCCATGGACTGGAGTAAGCATCTCGGAGTTGGAATATACACTTTGATAAGATGATCAAAGAT
This sequence comes from Triticum dicoccoides, assembly GCF_002162155.2. Classification (NCBI taxonomy): domain Eukaryota; kingdom Viridiplantae; phylum Streptophyta; class Magnoliopsida; order Poales; family Poaceae; genus Triticum; species Triticum dicoccoides. The sequence goes on from NC_041389.1 coordinate 186,009,398, forward strand.
TTTAGGTTTATACAAAGTTTATGAGAAACTTGTATTTCCAAAGAAGTGAGTGGGAGCACTATAGAATTTCTGATGAGTATATGTTGTTGACATATTGTTGATCAGAAATGATGTAGAATTTTCTGTAAAGCATACATGGTTATTTGAAAAGTGTTTTTCAATAGAAAACCTGGATTAAGCTACTTGAACATTGAGCATCAAGATCTATGAGGATAGATCAAAAACCGCTTAATGGTACTTTCAAATGAGCATATACCTTGACATGATCTTGAAGGTGTTCAAGATGGATCAGTCAAAGAAGGAGTTCTTACCTGAGATGTAAGGTATGAAGTTAAGACTTAAAGCTCGACCACGGCAGAAAAGAGAGAAAGGACGAAGGTCGTCCCCTATGCTTTAGACGTAGGCTCTATAGTATGCTATGCTGTGTACCGCACCTGATGTGTGCCTTGCTACATATTTGGCAAGAGGGTACAAAGGTGATCAAGGAGTGGATCACCAGATAGCGGTCAAAATTATCCTTAGAGGAATAAGGATATGTTTCTCGATTATGGAGGTGATAAAGAGTTCGATGTAAAGGGTTACGTCGATGCAAGCTTTAACACCTATTCGAGTGACTCTGAGTAGCAAACTGGATACGTATAGTGGAACAACCATTTGGAATAGCTCCAAGTGGAGCATGGAAGCAGCATTTACAATATGACATAGAGAATTGCAAAGTGCATACGGATCTGAATGTTGCAGACCCATTGACTAAAACCTCTCTCACAAGCAAAACATGATCAAACCCCAGAACTCATTGAGTCTTAATCAGATGATGCTGTGAACTAGTTTAATGACACTAGTAAACTCTTTGGATGTTGGTCACATGGCGATATGACCTATGAGTGTTAATCACATGGCGATGTGAACTACATTATTGACTCTAGTGCAAGTGGGAGACTGTTGGAAATATGCCCTAGAGGCAATAATAAATTAGTTATTATTATATTTCCTTGTTCATGATAATCGTTTATTATCCATGCTATAATTGTATTGATAGGAAACTCAGATACATGTGTGGGTACATAGACAACACCATGTCCCTAGTAAGCCTCTAGTTGCCTAGCTCGTTGATCAATAGATGGTTACGGTTTCCTGACCATGGACATTAGATGTCGTTGATAACGGGATCACATCATTAGCAGAATGATGTGATGGACAAGACCCAATCCTAAGCCTAGCACAAAGATCGTGTAGTTCATATGCTAAAGCTTTTCTAATGTCAAGTATCATTTCCTTAGACCATGAGATTGTGCAACTCCCGGATACCGTAGGAATGCTTTGGGTGTACCAAACGTCACAACGTAACTGGGTGACTATAAAGGTGCACTACAGGTATCTCCGAAAGTGTCTGTTGGGTTGGCACGAATCGAGACTGGGATTTGTCACTCCGTGTGACGTAGAGGTATCTCTGGGCCCACTCGGTAGGACATCATCATAATGTGCACAATGTGACCAAGGGGTTGATCACAGGATGATGTGTTACAGAACGAGTAAAGAGACTTGCCGGTAACGAGATTGAACAAGGTATCGGCATACCGACGATCGAATCTCGGGCAAGTATAATACCGCTAGACAAAGGGAATTGTATACGGGATCGATTGAGTCCTTGACATCGTGGTTCATCCGATGAGATCATCGTGGAACATGTGGGAGCCAACATGGGTATCCAGATCCCGCTGTTGGTTATTGACCGGAGAACGTCTCGGTCATGTCTGCATGGTTCCCGAACCCGTAGGGTCTACACACTTAAGGTTCGATGACGCTAGGGTTATAAAGGAAGTTTGTCTGTGGTTACCGAATGTTGTTTGGAGTCCCGGATGAGATCCCGGACATCACGAGGAGTTCCGGAATGGTCCGGAGGTAAAGATTTATATATGGGAAGTCCTATTTTGGCCACCGGAAAATGTTCGAGATTTTTCGGTATTGTACCGGGAAGGTTCTAGAAGGTTCCGGAGTGGGGCCCACCTGCATGGGGGGACCCACATGAACGTGGGTATTGGGGGAAAGGCCCCACACCCCTGGTCAAGGCGCACCGATCCCCCCTTAGAAGGAATAAGATCATATCCCAAAGGGATAAAATCAAGATCCCTAAAAAGGGGGGATAACAATCGGTGGGGAAGGAAATGATGGGATTTCTTTCCTCCCACCTTTGCCAACGCCCCAATGGACTTGGAGGGCAAGAAACCTGCCCCCTCCACCCCTATATATAGTGGGGAGGCGCATGGGAGCTTTATACGAAGTTCTGGCGCAGCCCTCCCCCTCTCCCAAGTCCTCCTCCTCTCCCGCGGTGCTTGGCGAAGCCCTGCAGGATTGCCACGCTCCTCCACCACCACCACGTCGTCGTGCTGCTGCTGGACAGAGTCTTCCCCAACCTCTCCCTCTCTCCTTGATGGATCAAGGCATGGGAGACGTCACCGGGCTGTACGTGTGTTGAACGCGGAGGTGCCGTTCGTTCGGCACTAGGATCTCCGATGATTTGGATCACGACGAGTACGACTCCTTCAACCCCGTTCTCTTGAACGCTTCCGCTTAGTGATCTACAAGGGTATGTAGATGCACTCTCCTTCCCCTCGTTGCTAGCCTCTCCATAGATAGATCTTGGTGACTCGTAGGAAAATTTTGAATTTCTGCTACGTTCCCCAACATTATTACCTCGTAGACACCGAGTATCCTAATAGGGATGGCTATCTAGCACCGTACATAGGAGAACGCTATCACGTCCCCAACTTTGAGAGAGGTGCACCCCCAACTACTCCTATAGAAAAGTTCAACCAGATCCACTCCTCCAAGCGCAATACCATAGAGTGAACCTTTGGTGTCTGGAAGATGAAATGGCAAATCTTGCTTAAGATGCCAAACTACTCAATCAATACACAAAAGATGATTGTTATGGCTACTATGACACTACACAACTACATCCGCCTCCCTGACAAGGAGGATCTCCACTTTCTTCGGTGTGAGAGGGATCCTGATTATGTTCCAACAGAGAGATACAAGAAGTAAGTTATTCCTAAATGCAGCAGACGCTTCAACATCGGCGGAAAGTGCTCCTAACATGGATTTGTTTAGGCATGAACTAGCTACCGCCATTGCTCTTAGTTGGTGAAGTGACCATGTTCATGTATTTAGATGGGTCACCATTTTAATTTGCAAACTTATATGCAAATGAAGCTTTTGTTCTACGACAAATAACAAAACTTCTTGTTATTCTAAATTATATAACTTGTCTTAACTAGGATAATTTGTGATCATTCAAAAAAATACAGTACAGGAAACTCTCTGTACTATGCCTCAAAATGTAACAAGTCCCATGGCTATAACACAATAGGTCATTGTAGGACTCGATATGTTTTTTACTCATCCAGAATCAGAATTCATGCCTCTCCTCTGCAGTAGAAAAATAGTTCCAGTTTCAAAAAAAAAATAGTCTGAAAAATTCTGGCTGTGCGGTTTTTAGACCATTCGTAGACTTTTCCGAAAAAATGTTGCGGAGCAAAAAAAGGAGGAAAAAAGTGCAACAAAAAGTCAAAAAAAGAAAGAAAAGAATTCAGAGAGTGCTCCTCCCTTGTTTACATGCAGCGCCGTGATTTTGTTAGTGTTCTAGGCTCGCGTCTCTAGTACGGTCTAGCCTAGGACTAGCACAGTACCGTCGTTGAGCGTTTATTCAACTTTGCATCTCTGAATTGATTATTGCTGACCCTTTTTGCTACCATATATTAAGCCTTCGCCGATCCACATACATCTACGTCTTGCGTTTGACACCACCTGGCAATCACTCTATCTAAGCTTTTGAGAGTTTTGACTACAATGGTTGCCGATCACCACCTACTGCTTGGTAAGAACTGGTAAGACTTTGCGATTCGCTTGACGGATTTGTGACACACCAACGCCACTTCCTAGTAGTCTGTAGGATCACATTCTCTATTGCTGCTAACCATGACAGGATCACAAGCCGACGAGACTGACTGGAAGAACATGACAAACAAAGAGTTACATGATACGTTTCAGCAAAAGGTGAGTGCACAGATGGAAGATGTACCAAACATATTTGAAGAGGCCATGGAGAAGATAGATGGCATTAAGAAGGCGTTTGAAACAAAGCTCGATAACAAGTTTAATGAATTGCTCACGCGTCTTCCACAACCACGCCTGCTGCACCTGTCGCACCTCTACAGCAACAACAACAACAACAACAACAACAACAACAACAACATCGCCTTCCGAATCAAGTAGGACGAGCACTGCGTGCTCCCCTTGAGCCTGGTCAAAATTTTAGTGCCGCTGTACTTACTGTTGATGCTTCTGTAGCTCCTGCAGCTACTGCAGAGGTGCAGGACCATTATGACGATGAGGTTGATCAAAATCAGAACTACGTGCAACCACCAGCACCAGGTCAACCTCGATATAATCACAACGGTAGGGCTCCAGCACCACCTTAGGTACGAGATTATGACCATATTCCTAAACTAAAATTATTGAATATCGCACCGTTTGAGGGTAGATACATTCCTGATGTATATCTTACTTGGGAGTTCAAAACTGAACAATGTTTCACATGCTTACAGTATCCTGAGGATAGAGGTGTTGCTGCTGTTGTTTGTTAATTCACTAGTTTTGCTTCTGTTTGGTGGTCTAGACATTGTAGATTATATCATGATAATATCCCTACTACTTGGGCTGCTTTGAAAACTGCTATGCGTACTCGTTGGGCTACTTCAAAAAACTGCAGCGTTTGAGACAAGGAAAAAATTCTGTAGAGGAGTATTATCAGGAATTACAAACTGGCATGATTAGATGTGGTATTGTTAAGGATAATGAAGCTATGCTTGCATGTTTTATGGGTGGATTAAATAAAGAGATTCAGACCATTCTAGAGTATAAGGAGTATAATAATATCAGTCATTTATTCCATCTTGCTTGTAAAGCTGAACGTGAAGTGCAGGATCGACAGGCATTGGCGCGAACTAATTTTTCCGCAGTTCGATCTTCATCATGGAAACCACGTACATCCTCTATTCCCACACGTCCTACTACGACACCACTAACTTCAGCCGCCAATTCCAACCGAGATACAATAAAATAGGCACCACCACCACTATCTGCCAGGAGTACACCTTCCGGTTCTGCACAGAGCTCTTCTTCATCCATGGCATCAACATGGCAAACACATGATATTATTTGTCATTGTTGCAAGGAAGGAGGTCATTATGCGAGAGAATGCCCATCTAATCGTGTGATGATTTCTACTGAGGATTGTGGGTATGAGTCCGCTAGTGACTATGATGAGGAGACTTTGGCTCTTATTACAAGTGAAGAACATGGTGGAGATGATTCTGATCATGAGACACAATACATGGCTGCTGAAGATGCTGACAGGTATGAAAGTTTAGTTGCTCAACGTGTTTTGAGTGTGCAGGTCACACAAGCTGGGCAAAATCAGAGGCATAATTTGTTCCATACAAAGGGAGTTGTGAAGGAGCGTTCTGTCCGTGTCATCATAGATGGAGGGAGCTGCAACAACTTGGCTAGCTTGGAGATGGTGGAGAAGCTCTCTCTCACCGCAAGACCACATCCGCATCCTTACTACGTCCAATGGTTCAACAACAGCGGCAAGGTTAAGGTAACACGTACAGTTCGTGTGCATTTTAGTATTGCTACATATGTTGATTTTGTTGATTGTGATGTGGTACCCATGCAAGCATGTTCCTTTTTACTTGGTAGACCATGGCAATTCGATAAAAATTCTGTACACCATGGTAGAAACAATCACTATACTCTTGTTCACAAGGATAAACATATTACTTTGCTTCCTATGACTCTTGATTCCATTTTGAAAGATGATATTAATAGGTAAAGCAAAACAGAGCAAAATAAGAGTGAAAATCAGATAGTGGCAAAATAATTTGGGCAACAAATGAAACCTAATAATAAACCATCTAGTGTTGCTTCTAAAATTAAATTGAAAAGTGGATGTTTAATTGCCACCAAATCTGATATTGATGATCTAGATTGCAGCAAATCTGTTTGCTATGCTTTAGTGTGCAAAGAGGCATTATTTTCATTCGAGGACGTGCCTTCCTCTTTGCCTCCTATTTTCACTAATATTTTGCAGGAGTTTGCTGATGTCTTTCCACAAGACGTGCCACCGGGATTACCACCTATTCGAGGGATTGAGCATCAGATTGACTTAATCCCCGGTGCATCGCTACCTAACCGTGCACCATACTGTACCAATCCAGAGGAGACGAAGGAGATTATGCATCAGGTACAGGAGCTGCTCGACAAAGGTTATATACGCGAATCCCTTAGTCCTTGTGCTGTTCTTATTATTCTAGTGCCAAAAAAGGATGGTACATCACGTGTGTGTGGTGACTGTACAGGCATTAATAATATTACTATTCATTATCGTCATCCTATTCCTAGGCTAGATGATATGCTTGATGAATTGAGTGGCTCTACAATATTCTCCAAAGTTGATTTGCGTAGTGGATACAATCAAATTCGTATGAAATTGGGGGATGAATGGAAAACAACATTTAAAACTAAGTTTGGATTATATGAGTGGTTAGTCATGCCTTTTGGATTAACTAATTCACCTAGTACTTTTTTCATGATATTAATGAAAGAAGTTTTACGTGCTTTCATGGGACGTTTTGTGGTAGTCTATTTTGATGATATACTGATTTATAGCAAATCTTTGGAGGAACATTTACATGCTGTTTTTATTGCTCAACGTGATGCACGTTTGTTTCGTAACCTCAGGAAGTGCACCTTTTGCACCGACCGAGTATCTTTTCTTGGCTATGTTGTTACTCCACAAGGAATTGAAGTTGATAAAGCCAAGACTGAAGCTATTGAGAGTTGGACGCAACCCAAAATGGTCATACAAGTGAGGAGTTTTCTTGGCCTCGCTGGTTTTCATAGGCGTTTTTTGAGAGATTTCAACACCATTGCTGCACCTCTCAATGAGCTTACAAAGAAGGACGTGCCTTTTATTTGGGGTACTGCACAGGAAGAAGCCTTCACGGTATTGAAAGATAAGTTGACACATGCTCCTTTACTCCAACTTCCTAGTTTTAATAAGACTTTTGAGCTTGAATGTGATGCTAGTGGAATTGAATTAGGAGGTGTGTTATCACAAGATGGCAAACCTGTTGCATACTTTTCAGAAAAACTGAGTGGGCCTAGTCTGAATTATTCTACTTATGATAAGGAATTATATGCTCTTGTTTGGACTTTGGAAACATGATAACATTATTTATGGCCCAAAGAATTTGTTATACATTCCGATCATGAATCTTTGAAACATATTAAAAGTCAAGCAAAACTGAACCGTAGACATGCTAAATGGGTTGAATTCAATGAGACTTTCCCTTATGTCATTAAACACAAGAAGGGCAAAGAAAATGTTATTGCTGATGCATTGTCTCGTCGTTATACTATGCTTTCACAACTTGACTTTAAAATATTTAGTTTAGAGACCATCAAAGATCAATATGTGCATGATGCTGAATTTAAAGATGTATTGCAGAATTGTACAGAAGGTAGAACATGGAACAAGTTCGTCGTTAGCGATGGATTTGTGTTTCGTGCTAACAAGCTATGCATTCCAGCTAGCTCCGTTCGTCTTCTGTTGTTGCAGGAGGCTCATGGAGGAGGATTAATGGGACACTTTGGCGTGAAGAAGACGAAGGATGTACTTGCTGCACATTTCTTTTGGCCAAAGATGAGACGGAATGTTGAGCGTTTTGTTGCTCGTTGCACTACATGTCAAAAAGCTAAGTCGCGACTAAGCCCTCATGGTTTATATATGCCTTTTCCTGAACCTAGTGTTACTTGGGAGGATATATCTATGGATTTCGTTTTTGGTTTACCTCGAACAAAGAAGGAGAGGGATATCATATTTGTTGTCATGGATAGATTCTCGAAAATGCACACTCTATACCATGTCATAAAATTGATGATGCTATTAATGTTGCTGATTTGTTCTTTCGTGATATTATTCGCTTGCATGGTGTGCCAAATACTATTGTTTTAGATCGTGATACTAAATTTCTTAGCCACTTTTGAAGACGTTTATGGGCTAAGTTAGGGACTAAACTTCTTTTTAGTATTACTTGTCACCCACAAACTGATGGACAAACTGAAGTAGTCAACAGAACATTGTCTACTATGCTTACGGCTGTTTCGAAGAATAATAAGAAACCGTGGGAAGAATGCTTGCCTCATATTGAATTTGCTTATAATCGTTCGTTGCATTCTACTACTAAGAAGTGCCCTTTTGAAATTGTGTATGGTTTCCAACCTCGTGCACCTATTGATTTGTTGGTTTTGATACTAAACAACGTGTTGAATTGATTTTAAAAATGCATGAGTTAACTAAGGAAAACATTGAGCGTGAATGCTAAATATAAACTTGCTGGAGATAAGGGTAGAAAACATGTTGTGTTTGCACCTGGAGATCTTGTTTGGTTACATTTGCGTAAGGATATATTTCCTGATTTGTGCAAATCGAAGCTAATGCCACGTGCTGATGGTCCTTTTAAGGTGTTAGAGAAAATAAATGATAATGCATATAAACTTGAGCTGCCTGCAGATTTTGGGGTTAGTCCCACTTTTAACATTGCAGATTTGAAGCCTTATTTGGGTGAGGAAGATGAGCTTCTGTCGAGGACGACTTCATTTCAAGAAGGGGAGGATGATGAGGACATCAATACCATTGTTAGACCCAAAGCCCCTGCTGTTATACATACTGGACCAATTACTAGAGCTCGTGCATGCCAATTAATTACCAGGTACTTTCTTTTCTTGGCAATGATTCTAATGTTCATGAGAATATGATGCTGCCTAAATTGGATACATTTGTTTTACTTACAAATGAAGGGTCTATCTTGGAGAAGGATGAACATTGGAGCAAGAATAAGCTTGGAGATGATGGAATGCGCAAGGGGAACAAGAACGGAGTTTCAAGTGATGATTTCAGGACTATGAAGCCACCGTAATGAGTGCATGAAGGCTTGGACGAAATATACAAGATGCCACTTCAAAAATTTCGTCCAGGGGCTACTATAGGTGCTATGTCACCTTATTATTGGGACATGCCCATGTAATTTCGAAATACATAAGTATACGCTGTTTTTAGAGTCCGTATGTATGGGGAAACAAGGGATAGGGTTGGTTTCGGACCCCTCTTCCAAGGGTCACGAAATTCACCTCCTCTTCCTCCATATATACAACCCTTAGGGCATCGTTTAGACTTTGGGTTTTGTTTAGATTAAATTCACCTCCTCTTCCTCCATGTACTTTGTTTGTGTTCAATGACCAGACCGAGACGTCACAGAACCCCACCTTCATTAATAAAGCTTTCCTCTTTCATTTGCAATATCCAGAATGCAATCTCAGTTTCTTGCTTGTTCTTTGTTTGTTCACAGGAAATAGACCCTCGCGGTCAGGTTGATCGTGCTCCGGTGTGGTCAATAGCCCCTCGGAAGTTGGTTTAGCAATTGCTAAGGCGCGATGTCTTCGGACATTCATAGTCGGATCGTCAAAGTCGACTCCCACAAAAAATGATTGCCATCTCATCGAAACATCGGGACACCTTCGCCTCTTTCATAGTCCATGTGAAAAAATGTTACAATAGTTTCAAGCCCAGATGTTCTTTGCCTACTGCAGTCCAACCCTTTTATCTCTAAAAAATCAGGCAGGCTCAAGGTGGTCTGATTCCAGCTAGCCCAAACTCTAGCCGAGCAGGCTAGCAGCCTCCTCAGCGTACCAACTCGCTGAGAGAAGTTACGACGGGCGTTTCCTATTTAGTGTTGTAGGCGCCCGTTTGTATGCAATTAGCAACCTGGCGCCTGCAGCGTCTCGTGGTGGGCCGACCCATTAGTCTGTATTTCATTCCTAAAAAAACCCGCTTTCGCTAGGACTCAAACCAGCGACCTAACATGTCGAACTTCGTTCGTTTAACCACCCCGCGACAAAGCAGGATCTGATAAGCGCTACGTCTTGAGCTTGCGTTGGTTTTCCTCGAAGAGGAGAGGGTGATGCAGCAAAGTGTAGCATAAGTATTTCCCTCAGTTTGAAGAACCAAGGTATCAATCCAGTAGGAGGCTCCTCAAAAGTCCCACACACCTACACAAACAAACTGAGAACTCGCAACCAATGCAATAAAGTGGTTGTCAATCCCTTCACTGCCACTTGCGAAAGTGAGATTTAATAAAGATAGTATGATAAGATAAATATATTTTTGGTATTTTTGATATAGATGCAAAAAGTAAAGATGCAAATAAAGTAGATTGAAAGCAAATATGATAAGAGATAAACTCGGGGGCCATAGGTTTCACTAGAGGCTTCTCTCAAGATAGCATAAGTATTACGGTGGGTGAACAAATTACTGTCGAGCAATTGATAGAAAAGCGCATAGTTATGAGATTATCTAGGCATGATCATGTATATAGGCATCACATCCATAACAAGTAGACCGACTCCTTCCTGCATCTACTACTATTACTCCACACATCGACCGCTATCCAGCATGCATCTAGAGTATTAAGTTCATAAGAACAGAGCAACACATTAAGCAAGATGACATGATGTAGAGGGATAAACACATGCAATATGATATAAACCCCATCTTGTTATCCTCGATGGCAACAATACAATACGTGTCTTGCAACCCTTTCTGTCACTGGGTAAGAACAACGCAAGATTGAACCCAAAGCTAAGCACTTCTCCCATGGCAAGAAAGATCAATCTAGTAGGCCAAACCAAACTGATAATTCGAAGAGACTTGCAAAGATAACTCAATCATACATAAAAGAATTCATAGAAGATTCAAATATTATTCATAGATAAACTTGATCATAAACCCACAATTCATCGGATCTCGACAAACACACCGTAAAAAGGGATTACATCGAATAGATCTCCACAAGAGAGGGGGAGAACATTGTATTCAGATCCAAAAAAAGAGAAGAAGCCATCTAGCTAATAACTATGGAACCGGAGGTCTGTGGTAAACTACTCACAACTCATCGGAGGGGCAAGGATGTTGATGTAGAGGCCCTCCGTTGTTGCTTCCCCCTCCGGCAAAGTGCCGGCAAGGGCTCCAAGATGGGATCTTGCGGATACAGAAGGTTACGGCGGTGGAAATTGTGTTTCGTGGTGCTCCTGGATGTTTTGGGGTACATAGATATATATAGGAGGAAGAAGTACGTCGGTGGACGCCCGAGGGGCCCACGAGACAGGGGGCGCGCCCTACAGGGGGGCGCGCCTCCTATCTCGTGGGGCCCTCGGAGCTTTATTGACTTGCACTCCAGGCTCTCCCGATCAGATTTGTTCCAAAAATAATGCTCCCGAAGGTTTCATTCCGTTTGGACTCCGTTTGATATTCCTTTTCTTCGAAATACTGAAATAGGCAAAAAAACAGCAATATGGGCTGGGCCTCCGGTTTGTAGGTTAGGCCCAAAAATGATATAAATGTGTAAAATAAAGCCCATAAACATCCAAAAGGGGTAATATAATAGCATGGAACAATCAAAAGTTATAGATACGTTGGAGACGTATCAAGCATCCCCAAGCTTAATTCCTGCTCGTCCTCGAGTAGGTAAATGATAAAAAAGAATTTTTTGATGTGGAATGCTACCTAGCATAATTCATAATGTAATTTTCTTTATTATGGTATGAATGTTCAGATCCAAATGAATACAAAATAAAAGTTCATATTGACATAAGAAATAGTAATACTTCAAGCATACTAATCAAAGTAATCATGTCTTCTCGAAATAACATGGCTAAAGAAAGTTATCCCTACAAAATCATATAGTCTGGCTATGCTCTATCTTCATCACACAAAGTATTTAATCATGCACAACCCCGATGACAAGCCAATCAATTGTTTCATACTTTAATAATCTCAAACCTTTTCAACTTTCATGCAATACATGAGGGTGAGCCATGGACATAGCACTATATGTGGAATAGAAGGGTGGTTGTGGAGAAAAAAAGGAGAAGATAGTCTCACATCAACTAGGCGTATCAACGGGCTATGGAGATGCCCATTAATAGATATCAATGTGAGTGATTAGGGATTGCCATGCAACGGATGCACTAGAGCTATAAATATATGAAAGCTCAATAAAAGAAACTAAGTGGGGTGCATCCAACTTGCTTGCTCATGAAGACCTAGGGCACTTTTGAGGAAGCCCATCATTGGAATATACAAGCCAAGTTCTATAATGAAAAATTCCACTAGTATATGAAAGTGACAACATAAGAGATTCTCTATCATGAAGATCATGGTGCTATTTTGAAGCACAAGTGTGGAAAAAGAGATAGTAGCATTGTCCCTTCTCTCTTTTTCTCTCTTTTTTTCTTTTTTTTCTTCTTTTTCTTTGGCCTTTTTTTTCTTTTTGGCCTGTCTTTTTTTCCTTTTTTTTTCTTTTTTGTAAAGTCCGAAGTCTCATCCCGACTTGTGGGGGAATCATAGTCTTCATCATCCTTTCCTCACTAGGACAATGCTCTAATAATGAAGATCATCACACTTTTATGGGCTTACAACTCAAAGCTAGAACAAGATATGACTCTATATGAATGCCTTCGGCGGTGTACCGGGATATGCAATGAATCAAGAGCGACATGTATGAAAATTATGAAGGTGGCATTGCCACAAATACAATGTCAACTGCATGATCATGCAAAAAGCAATATGACAAAAGTAATGCGTGTCATATGAACAGAACGGTGGAAAGTTGCATGGCAATATATCTCCGAATGGCTATGGAAATGCCATAATAGGTAGGTATGGTGGCTGTTTTGAGGAAGGAGTATGGTGGGTGTATGGTACCGGCGAAAGTTGCGCGGTACAAGAGAGGCTAGCAATGGTGGAAGGGTGAAAGAGTGCGTATAATCCATGGACTCAACATTAATCAAAAGAACTCATATACTTGTTGCAAAAATTTAGAAGTCATCAAAAACCAAAGTACTACGCGCATGCTCCTAGGGTGATAGATTGGTAGGAAAAGACCATCGCTCGTCCTCGACCGCCACTCATAAGGAAGAAATCAATAAATAAAATTATGCTCCAACTTCATCACAAAGCGGTTCACCATACGTGCATGCTACGGGAATCACAAAATTCAACACAAGCATTCTTTAAATTCATAATCACCCAACTAGCATGACTTTAATATCACTACCTCCATATCTCAAAACAATTATCAAGCATCAAATTGATCATAGCATCCAATTCACTTTTCTATGATAGTTTTTATTATACCCAACTTGGATGCTCATCATTCTAGGACCAACTTTATGGTCATATCAAATACCATGCTGTTCTAAAAGACTCTAAAAATGATATAAGTGAAGCATGAGAGACTAGCAATTTCTTTAAAATTAATACACCACCGTGCTCTAAAAGATATAAGTGAAGCACTAGAGCAAAAACTATCAAGCTCAAAAGATATAAGTGAAGCACATAGAGTATTCTAGCAAATTCTAATCAAATAGGCTTATCCCCAAAGGTGTGTACCGCAAGGATGATTGTGGTAAACTAAAAATAAAAGATTAATATAATACACGATTCTCCAAGCAAAACACATATCATGTGGCGAATAAAAATATAGCTCCAAGTAAAGTTACCAATGAACGAAGATGAAAGAGGGGATGCCTTCCCGGGGCATCCCCAACCTTAGGATTTTGGATATTCTTGAATATCTTGGGGTGCCATAAGAATACCCAAGCTTAGGCTCTTGCCACTCCTTATTCCATAGTCCATAAAAGCTTTACCCAAAACTTGAAAACTTCACAACACAAAACTCAACAGGAAATCTTATAAGCTCCGTTAGTGAAAGAAAACAAAACCACCACATAAGGTACTGCAATGAACTCATTCTTCATTTATATTGGTGTTAAATCTACTGTATTCCAACTTCTTTATGGTTTATAAACTAATTTACTAGCCATAGATGCATTGAAATAAGCAAGCAACACACACGAAAAACAGAATCTGTCAAAAACAGAACAGTCTGTAGCAATCTATGACTAACGCAAACTTATGGAACTCTAAAAATCCTACCAAAATAGGAAGTCCTGGACAATTTGTCTATGAACAGAAGCAAAAAGAATCAACGCAAAATCACGTTCCTGTGATTTAACAAAATTATATTCGTGCGTGCAAAGTTTCTATTTTTCAGCAGAATCAAATCAACTTTCATCGTAGGTTATCCTATAGGTTCTACTTGGCACAAACACTAATTAAAAGATAAAAACACATATATCCAGAAGGTAGATGCAAGATTTATTACTAAACAGGAGCAAAAACAAAAAACATAAAGAAAAATTGGGTTGCCTCCCAACTAGCGCTATCGTTTAATGCCCCTAGCTAGGCATAAAAACAAAGATAGATCTAACGAGTGCCATCTTTGGCACTAGGTTCATAAGTAGCACGCATGATAGATTCATAAGGTAATTTGACTTTCTTTCTTGGAAAGTGCTCCATGCCTTTCTTTAATGGAAATTGGAATTTAATGTTCCCTTCCTTCATATCAATAATCGCACCAATCGTTCTAAGGAAAGGTCTACCAAGAATAATAGGGCAAGAAAGATTGCAATCTATATCAAGAACGATAGAATCTACGGGCACCAAATTTCTATTTGCAACAATAAGAACATCATTGATCCTTCCCATAGGCTTTTTAATGGTGGAATCCGCAAGGTGCAAATTTAAAGAGCAATCATCAAGATAATGGAAACCTAGAATATCACATAAAGTTTTCGGAATCGTGGAAACACTAGCACCCAAATCACACAAAGAAAACTCGGAATCTTTAATTTTAATCTTTATAGTAGGTTCCCACTCACCATTAAGTTTTCTAGGTATAGAAACTTTCAAATTAAGTTTTTCATCATAAGATTGCATCAAGGCATCAACAATATGTTTGGTAAAAGCATTATTTTGACTATAAGCATGAGGAGAATTAACAACGGATTGCAACAAGGAAATACAACCTTTTAAAGAGCAATTATCATAATCAAATTCCTTGAAATCCGAGATAGTAAGTTCAATATTATTAGAAGTAGAGGATTCTCCAATCTCACTTTTACCAATTTTAGCATCAAGATCTAAAGACTCCGAATTTTTTGGATGCCTTCTAGGCAAAGTGGATTCATCATCACTCCCATAATCATCAAAATTCATATTGCAAAACATAGATCTAATCGGAGACACATCAATAACTTTAAGATCCTCATCATTATTTTCATGGAAACTAGAAGAACACGCTTTTATAAAGCTTTCTTTTTTAGCATGCAATCTAGCGGTTCTTTCCTCGCACTCGTCAATGGAAATTCTCATTACTTTGAGAGACTCATTGATGTCATGCTTAGGAGAAGAAGATCCAAGTTTAAGAGAATTAACATCAAGCGGAAGTCTATCAATGTTCCTAGCCAAATCATCAACCTTGAGCAATTTTTCTTCAAGCAAAGCATTAAAATTCTTCTGAGAAATCATAAATTCTTTCACACTATTCTCAAAATCAGAGGGCATTTTATTAAAATTACCATAAGAATTACTGTAGTAATTTCCATAATTATTAGAGGGATTACTAGGGAACGGTCTAGCATTAAAATTTCCTCTATAAGCATTGTTTCCAAAACTATTCCTACCAACAAAATTCACATCCATAGATTGATTATTATTCTCAATCTAGGAAGACAAGGGCATATCATTGGAATCAAGAGGAGTATTTTTAGTAGCAAACATCTTCATAAGTTCATCCATCTTTCCACTCAAAACATTGATTTCTTCTATAGCATGCACTTTTTTACTAGAAGATCTTTCGGTTTGCCATTGAGAATAATTAGCCATAATATTATCAAGCAATTTTGTAGCATCTCCTAACGTGGTTTCCATAAACGTGCCTCCCGCGACCGAATCTAAGAGATTTCTAGAAGCAAAGTTCAAACCGGCATAAAATTTTTGTATGATCATCCATAAATTCAAACCATGAGTAGGGCAATTGCGAAGCATCAATTTCATTCTTTCCCAAGATTGGGCAACATGCTCATGATCAAGTTGTTTAAAATTCATAATATCGTTCCTAAGAGTGATGATCTTAGCGGGAGGAAAATACTTAGAGATAAAAGCATCTTTGCACTTGTTCCAAGAATCAATACTATTTTTAGGCAAAGACGAAAACCAAACTTTAGCACGATCTCTAAGTGAAAACGGAAATAACTTCAATTTAACAATATCATTATCCGTATCTTTCTTCTTTTGCATATCACACAAATCAACAAAATTGTTTAGATGAGTAGCGGCATCTTCACTAGGAAGGCCGACAAATTGATCTTTCATGATAAGATTCAGCAAAGCGGTATTGATTTCACAAGACTCAACATCATTAAGAGGAGCAACCGGAGTTGTAAGGAAATCATTACTATTGGTATTCGAGAAGTCACATAACTTGGTATTATCTTGTGCCATGGCAACAAGTAATCCAACACACAAGCAAACAGAAAAACGGCAAGCGAAAGAGAGAGGAGGAGATTGGGAAAGAGAGGGCGAATAAAACGGCAAGGGTGAAGTGGGGGAGAGGAAAACGAGAGGCAAATGGGAAATAATGTAAATGCGAGGGAGATGGGTTTGTGATGGGTACTTGGTATGTCTTGACTTGAGCGAAGACCTCCCCGGCAACGGCACCAGAAATCCTTCGTGCTATGTCTTGAGCTTGCGTTGGTTTTCCTTGAAGACGAGAGGGTGATGCAGCAAAGTGTAGCGTAAGTATTTCCCTCAGTTTTGAGAACCAAGGTATCAATCCAGTAGGAGGCTCCTCAAAAGTCCCACACACCTACACAAACAAACTAAGAACTCGCAACCAACACAATAAAGGGGCTGTCAATCCCTTCACGGCCACTTGCGAAAGTGAGATCTAATAAAGATAGTATGATAAGATAAATATATTTTTGGTATTTTTGATATAGATGCAAAAAGTAAAGATGCAAATAAAGTAGATTGAAAGCAAATATGATAGGAGATAAACCCGGGGGCCATAGGTTTCACTAGAGGCTTCTCTCAAGATAGCATAAGTATTACGGTGGGTGAACAAATTACTGTCGAGTAATTGATAGAAAAGCACATAGTTATGAGATTATCTAGGCATGATCATGTATATAGGCATCATGTCCATAACAAGTAGACCGACTCCTTCCTGCATCTACTACTATTAGTCCACACATCGACCGCTATCCAGCATGCATCTAGAGTATTAAGTTCATAAGAACAGAGAAACGCATTAAGCAAGATGACATGATGTAGAGGGATAAACACATGCAATATGATATAAACCCCATCTTGTTATCCTCGATGGCAACAATACAATACGTGTCTTGCAACCCTTTCTGTCACTTGGTAAGAATAACGCAAGATTGAACCAAAGGCTAAACACTACTCCCATGGCAGGAAAGATCAATCTAGTAGGCCAAACCAAACTGATAATTCGAAGAGACTTGCAAAGATAACTCAATCATACATAAAAGAATTCAGAGAAGATTCAAATATTATTCATAGTAAACTTGATCATAAACCCACAATTCATCGGATCTCGACAAACACACCGCAAAAAGAGATTACATCGAATAGATTTCCACAAGAGAGGGGGAGAACATTGTATTGAGATCCAAAAAAAGAGAAGAATCCATCTAGCTAATAACTATGGACCCGTAGGTGTGTGGTAAACTACTCACAACTCATCGGAGGGGCAAGGATGTTGATGTAGAGGCCCTCCATGGTTGCTTCCCCCTCCGACAGAGTGCCGGCAAGGGCTCCAAGATGGGATCTCGCGCATACAGAAGGTTACGGCTGTGGAAATTGTGTTTTGTGGTGCTCCTGGATGTTTTCGGGGTACGTAGGTATATATAGGAGGAAGAAGTACGTCGGTGGACGCCCGAGGGGCCCACGAGACAGGGGGGAGCGCCCTACAGGGGGGGGGGGGCGTCCTCCTATCTCGTGGGGCCCTTGGAGCTTTCTTGACTTGCACTCCAGGCTCTCCCGATCAGATTTGTTCCAAAAATTACGCTCCCGAAGGTTTCATTCCGTTTGGACTCCGTTTGATATTCCTTTTCTTTGAAATACTGAAATAGGCAAAATAAAACAGCAATATGGGCTGGGCTTCCGGTTAGTAGGTTAGTCCTAAAAATGATATAAATGTGTAAAATAAAGCCCATAAACTTCCAAAAAGGGTAATATAATAACATGGAACAATCAAAAATTATAGATACGTTGGAGATGTATCAATAAGCAACAACCTTTTCTCTATTTTATTCCTTTCTCCTCTCTTTTCTTTTTTTAGTTTTCCTTTTTTCCACTTTTGTTCTGTTTTTTCTTTTTTCTTCTTACTGGCTGTTCCCTCATAAATTTTCATTTTTATTACTTTTCCTAAATGCAGGAACTTTTTCTGAAATCAATGATGTTTTCTTCAAATTTGATGAACTTTTTTAATTCAGTGAACTACTTTTAATAGTTGATTATTTTTTCGAATTTTTTCTTTAAATCTATGAATATGTGAACTTTTCTTTAAATCAATAAACTTTCTGAAATTAGATGAACTTTTTTTTTCAACTCAATGAACTTTTATTTAAATTTGTGAACTTTCTTTCACATTTGGTAATTTTTTTTCAATTCGATGAGCCTTTTTGAAAAAAATGATGAACTTTTTTCAAATCCAATGAACTTTTTTCAAAATCCATGAACTTTTTTTCAAAATCAATGAACCTTTTTTTCAAAATCAATGAACTTTTTTCAGACTCGATAAACTTTTTTCAAAATCAATGAACTTTTTTTCAAAATCAATGAACCTTTTTTCAAATTCATGAACTTTTGTTCAAAATCCGTGAACATTTTTGAATTTGTAAAGTTTCTCATTTTTTGTGATTTTTTCTTTTCATATTAATGAATGTGAAGAAAGTTGTCTATATGTTAATGTTTTTACTAAAAGTGGGTCTAATAGGCTTACTTTCTGGTCATAAGCAACAATCTGAGCTTGGTCTAGTGGCAAGGCTCGAAGCTGTCAACTTAGGCGAGCAGAGATCGATTCCCTCTTCCTCGAATTGTAATGTCAATGTTTTCCTTTGCATTTGTTTTTCTCCACAGGTTGATTGGGATGGCCCACTATGCACCGTGTGCGAGCGCGAGGAGCGCTAGCTAAGTGCCGATTAGGAGGTCCCGCTACGACGTGCAGAACATTTCACCGATCACTAGGTGGAGTTTGAAGCTAGCTTCTGAAGCTATTTTTGAGGAGTTTTGGAAGTTTAGAGAGGATTAGAACAGGTCCCTAGTGCCCAGTGTCAGTTCATGTTTTTTTGCATGTTTTTGGTTTCACAGGAAATCATATCTAGGAAGGTCAAAACACGATGAAATTTCATGATGATTTTTATTGAAAATAAAAGACCCTAAAAGCTTGGGAGAAGACCATAGAATGCACTCAGGGCCCACAAGCTCGAGGCGCGACCATACCCGGTCCTAACATTTTGGGGGCCTGGGGTGAAATTTTAATACAGGCCCCTATTTTTCAAAAATATTTGTGCATACAAAGATAATGAGAATGGTACATACCTTCTCTGAAACCGCGTTGCTGTGGGCTCAGTGGGGCCTCCTCTCAGCAACTCACTTATAATGTCATCGTGTGAGGGATTGTGATAAGGTGTATTTGCTCAGGACACATAGAAATCAAGTGTTGGTCGCACACATCCATACAAGGGACAACCACATAGGAGATCTAGCCAAATTACCTTGATCATCCCGTGAGCTAAATTGTGCCCATGAGGTGCTGAAGAACAAATTGAAGTTTTAATATGACAAAACTGATAGCTTGAAGAAGAAATTGTGACATAAAATATCTAATTAGCTAGCAGATGACAACTACAATCAGCCTATGCGAACAACCTTGCAAAAAAAAAATCAGCTTGTGCAAACATTTATAAATAAAAATATATTATAAAAAAGGAATGGCCATCAATTTAGAACAAGTAATAAATTTTTTAAAAAAATTAAGAAGATGTAATCAATCTTTTAAAATACATGGATTCGTATTAAACAAAGCACAAAGCAATGAATGCAAGACTTTTTATTTTGAGACAAAGTGAAAGCAAGAGCTTGTTCGTTATCGCTGTGGTCCCAACTGCCTTTCTTTCGTCTACAAGTATTCTAAATCAGGTTGAACCGGTGCGCCTTTTGCCCAGCCTGACAGATGTGTGGGCCAAGGCCCAGATCGCTAAAGAAAATGTTTCAGTCTTCTTCTTTCTCTTGAAGTCATATACAATGTTTTGTGCTCTTCTAATGGCGGATGGTGGTTGGGCAAGGGCGCTCCACGCTCTCTCTCTCTCTCTCTCTCTCTCTCTCTCGCACACACACACGGCCATGGGCCCCCTCGAATTTGGGGGCCCGGGGCGGCCACCCCTCTTGCTCCCCCTCAAGGTCGGGCCTTGGCGCGACCTATTATCGGTGTCTAGGAACCAGACATTGGGATGTGTGCAACATCCCTTTGTTAGTTCGGACAGGGACTGAATGCACAATGTTTCCTTAGGCGTCGTGCGGCCGACAAGGAGGAGATACCAAGAAAGGTGAACCAGAGTCATCCAGGTTCGGGCCACCGGCTAGGTGTAATACCCTACTCCTGCTATGGATGATACTGCTATGTTCTAGACTAGTGGATTACAATGAAGGTGGTATGTTGCAGATTATAATGTCCCTGGTCCTTCCCTTATCTTTCTGGGGGGTTGCTGGCGGTGTTATGGATTAGGGGTTCCGCACCACGTTGGCATGCTATTCATGGGCCGATCGAAGACCCACCAACAACTGAAGAATGGGCCATGCATGCCCTGGCCCTCGGTGTAATCAAGATGGAGTTCTCCGAAGACTTGGCGTAGACTTCAAGGCATATTTGAGTGATCGGCATGTTTATCCCTAGATGGTAACCGACCATGTGTAAACCCTAGATACTCCCAGTGCCCATATAAGCCGACGGGTTTAGTCCACAGAGGTACGATTTCAAGGTTTTATAGGATAGAGCTCATTCACACGAGGTAGATCATACTTTAATTTGTACCCCATCCACAATCAATATAATAAGATCAGGACATAGGGTTCTACCTCTTCTAGAGGGCCCGAACCTGGTTAAATATCATGTCCCCATTCTTCATGTTACCATCGTTCTAAGATCACCATCTTGGGACCCCCCCTACTCAAGATCCGCTAGCTTTAGCACCGACATTGGTGGCCCATATAGGTCCCGCTGTGTGGTCATCAAGGTTCGATGGAAGCCTCATCCGACAATCAGCCGTTCTGGAGTGTCCCCCGTGCTACGACCAATATGTGTCTTTCTTCCCCTTCTGTCACTGGGAAAGAACATTGCACGATCGAAACCATCACAAGCACCTCTTCCCATGGCAAGAAAAATCGATCTAGTTGGCCTAACTAAAACTAAGATTCAAATAAGAAATACGAGGCTATAAATAATCATGCATATAAGAGATCAAAACTCAAATAACTTTCATGGATATATAGATCTGATCATAAACTCAGAGTTCATCGGATCCCAACAAACACACTGCAAAAAGAGTTACATCAAATAGATCTCCAAGAGACCATTGTATTGAGAATCAAAATAGAGAGAGAGGAAGCCATCTAGCTACTGACTGCGAACCCGCAAGTATACAATGAACTACTAATGCATCATCGGAGAGGCACCAATGAGAATGATGAACTCCTCTATGATGGTGTCTAGATTGGATCTCGTGGTTCTAGAACTTGTGGCGGCTGGACTTGTGTTTCGTTGACTCCCCTAGGGTTTTTGGAATATTTGGGTATTTATAGGGCAAAGAGGCGGTGCGGGAGGCCACCAAGGTGGGCACAACCCACCAGGGCGCGCCTGGGCCCCTGGCACGCCCTGGTGGGTTGTGCCCCCCTCGGGGCACCCCTCTGGTACTTCGTTGGCCCAAGTTGTTCCTTCTAGTCCAGAAAAATTCTCCAAAAAGTTTCGCTGCGTTTGGACCCTGTTTGGTATTGATTTTCTATGATGTAAAAAACAAGCAAAAAACAGCAACTGACACTGGGCACTATGTCAATAGGTTAGTCCCAAAAGATGATATAAAGTTGCTATAAAATGATTGTAAAACATCCAAGATTGATAATATAACAGCATGGAACAATCAAAATTATAGATACGTTGGAGACGTATCATTAAGCATGTAGAAAGAACGACAAAGGAGGATAGTACCATTTCTAAAACACTGTAACTAAGAGACATTAGCTCAACAATACATTGGTTAAACATGTACTCCCGCCGATCCGTAATAGTGTTGCAATTTTGAACTAAGATTCATTAGTTAATTCTAAGACTGGCATTGCTTAATTTTACCAGTGGTATTAGATTAACAAAAAGCATAAATAATAGCAGGTTAGAGTGGGCACAACAGCACCATGTGCTTCCATCGACGTATAATGGGGTGATGTAGAGTTTGTTGTAACAAAGAAGCAAGCATCATGTCTGGATTGGTCCCATTTTTGTTCACTTAATGGGAAAAGATAATAATACAATAGCTTCAATTCAACATTTATTTAAAATAGTACCAATACAAATAACATGACATCGCAAAGCACACAGCACAATCATGTGGATGAAGGCCGGTATCGACCTTTCATGAGGCAGACTTAAAAGACCTCAATATCAAATACCAATCTGACTACACGGGTATAAGAAATCCAATCTTGTTTTGTGTAGTTCCACTAAATCAAGCAACATTACCGATGTAACATTTTAGTTGAACTGCACAAAACACTGTTCAAACAAAAGTGTTTTGCGTAGTGAACCAACAGGTCGCAATAGCGGCGAGTTGAATAGATATCCCTATTTCCACAGAGGTAAAAAGGAAACAATCATACAACCACAAAATAAGCATCTACCTTATCTTAATGGAAAACAAAGTAGGACAATAGCATTTCTTAAAGAGTGGCATTGATTCATATTAACATAGACATTCTCTTAAAATAACATTCACTTAAAATGTAATTCACTTTTAGTAGTGTCATTTCTCCAGTTTTCCAGTGGCATTATTATATTAACAACAACTAAACAGTTGTATGGGACATGGGACATGCGAGCACCATGTGCCTCCACACATATAAATGGGTGTCACATCCCTAGCTTCTGGCAATGCACTAGTACTAGTCTTTGGTGATGCATCATGTTTACTTTTACAGAAAATTGAAATGGGGATTGTCCAAACCCTAGCATTAAAGGAATTCACTAGGTTCACCTAAAATATTTTCAGTAAGTCCAAATGGCTTTCAAAAATGTTCATCATTTCTGGATAATGCTAGAAACCATAACCAGAGGTGTTGCACATTTTTCCATGACATATTTGGTCACTGAATTAAATCATATAGTATTTGCAATTGGGCATTTAAATGCTATATATTATTTTAAGTGCTCAATTAATTCTGAAATTAAGTGTGGGCTATTTTGAATAATCCCAACAGAGCCCACAATTATTTGCAGGATTTTTGGAAACGTTTTAGTATTTATAATAAAGCCATCAAGTTGCAGAAGGAATAGAAAAGAGAAATAAAAATAGGAAAGAACAGAGGCTCACCTGGAACTTACCTGGCCTACCTGCTACAGTATATGGCCTGTTAGGCCCAGCCCACCCCGTCACGCGTCGTCTTCCTCATGCCTACTGGCGCTGCGCGTGGCGCGCGCACAGTCGAGCCGCGGCCACCTCCTGCTTCCACCTCCTGCTTCCTCCCCGCCCCCATTCAAGCGCCTGGAGACGCCCCGTGGCCCCTCTCTCCTCTCCCTCACTCGCTGCTCGCTCTCCCCTTCCTCTGCTCTCTCCCTACACGCGCCCGAGCGGAGCTCGTCGTCGCCGACGCCGTTTGCCACAGCCACCCCCTCGCCCTCTGCCCATGACCACGAACTCCGCCGCATCGTCCTGGTCGTCTTCACCAAGCCAAGCAGGCCGGGAGGCCTTTCTTCCTCGCCTACGCCGTCATCTCCAACCTCGGAGGGCCGAGATCGCCATCGCCGTACGTCGTCGTCAGGCCTCCCCCGAGCTCGCTGTCTCCTTCATTCAAATCAATGTGAGCTCATGGACCTATTCCCCCTCCTCTCCTACTCGCGTTCTTGCTCGAGCCCCATTCCCCACCTCCGCCGAGGCTCGCCGCCGCCATGGTCAACGAGCTCCGCGCTCCTGAGCTCGGCCGCTCGCCCGAGCATCACCAGCGTGCTCGCCGCGTTCCTGCGAACCCGAAACACCCACGGCTTCTCCCTGCCGTGCCCTGTAGCGCCATCTCCGCCGTTGCCCGAGCTCCGGCCGCCGCCTCGCTCGCCGTAGTTGCCGCTACCGGCCACCCCAGCCGAAGCCGCAACCACCGTTGGACGCGCCGCGTCGCGGCCGTTCCAACTACACCAGCCGCGCGTCCTTACAACGCCGGAGTTGGCCGGACGGCGAGCGCCGTCGTGCTCCGGTCATCGCCGGCGCTAACCGCTGACGTGGCTCATTAGTTTAACACTAATGATGCCATTAGTTAACCGTGTGCCATTGACAGATGGGCCCCATGTCTAATTAACCCAGGTTTTACTTTATTTTTAGTTTAGCTTATAAGCCAGCAGGACCCACGCGTCGGTGTTGACTACGCTGACGTGGCCGTTGACCGGGCCCACCTGTCTGTGACACTAGGCAGCACTGGCTCACTGACCAGTAGGCCCCACTAGTCAGGTTTGACCCGAACAGCCCCTGTTGACCTGCTGACGTCAGAGTGATGCAATGCTGATGCAGTAAAGCATTTTCTCGATTTAAGTTTATATAGGAAATTCCAGAAAATGTTGCAAACTTCAAAAATTCATAATAATTCAACCGTAACTCCAAATCAAATAATTTATATATGAAAAATGATCAGAAAAATCCAATCTATCCATCTGTACCGTTTTCATGCATGTTAGAACAACTTATGACTACTGTTTAGGACAATTCAATTAAATGGCATATAATAAATCACATATGGAGTTTGAATTTGAATCTTTGATTCAAACAAACTTCATTTAATCTGGTTTTAGTTGCATTAGCTCAAATCATAGCATATTGCCATATCATGATCATGCATCATATTGTTGCATTGCATTGATTGTGTTTCTTCTTTGTTTGTCGGTATTTGTCCCCTCTCGGTAGACGATGTTCCGATGTTGTGATCGTTGACACTGATGAAGACCCAATGCTATCTTCAGAAGTGCCAGGCAAGCAAAACCCCCTTGTTCATTCCGATACAATCCCACTCTCTCGCTCCTGCTCTTTTTTACTGCATTAGGACAACAACGACATATCTGTTATTTGCTGCGGTAGTTGAACCCCTTTATCCTCTGCATGACCTATCATTGCCATAGTAAATAGATGAAACCCACTAGCATGAGTAGGAGTTGTTTGAGCCCTGATGTGCCTACTCATTCATGCTTGTTTGTCATGCCTGCTACTGCTTAGAGTTGAGTCAGGTCTGATTCATCGGGGATGAATTGGAGGTGTGTGAACATGTCCTGCTGTGTGTGGTCTAAATGTGTGAACACGATTTGGTAAAGGTAGAGGTGAGAGGCCATGTAGGAGTACATGGTGGGTTGTCTCATTGCAGCCGTCCTCAGGAACTGAGTTCTGTGTTTGTGATCCATGAACAGTTACTACCACACATTGGGTTCCGGTAACTCGACCCCTCTCGGCTTCTTAATCACCCTTGTTCTCTGTCCAGGAGTTGCAACTAGTTTCTGGTGTTTGTAGGTAGTGCTAGTAGTCTACCAAGTGGCACCCGGTACAGGTGGGCTTGGGACAGACTAGGTGCAGTGGCACGGTGTACCAAGTGGCACCCGGATGGTGGGCTTGGGAACCCTGCTCACATCGTTTGGGGCCGTGAGCGACACCCCGGCCGGATCTCCTTGCAGATGGAACCCGAATAGGCGATAAACCTGGATGAGAGACTTGAGTGTTTAGGTAGGCCGTGGCCGACACCCTCGCCAGGCTTCCGCTTGAAGGTTGCCGAGATACATGACGTGTATATGGCGGTAAGTGGCGAGAGCGTGTGTGAAGAAGTACACCCCTGCAGGGTTAACATCATCTATTCGAATAGCCGTGTCCGCGGTAAAGGACTTCTGGGTTGCCTGTACAGTTCATAGACAAGTGAAAGTGGATACTCGATAAGTGTGAGTGCTATGGATGGCGTTCTCGTAGGGAGACAGGAACGGATCTATAGTGGTGTATTGATATGGTGAATATGTGGACTCGTTTGCGCCACCTCAAAAGAGTTACTTGCAGTCGTAGTTCAGGATAGCCACCGAGTCAAAGCTGGCTTGCTGCAGTTAAACCCCACCACCCCTTTGTTGATAATGGTGCATATGTAGTTAGTTCTGATGTAAGTCTTGCTGGGTACATTTGCACTCACGTTGCTTAATTTATGTTTTTGCAGAGAGACTTCAATCTCACTAGTAGTTTCGCGTGGACTTCGACGTTTAGCTTGTTACCTCAGCTACGATCTTGTGCCCTCGGCAGGATCTTGTAGATAGTCAGGCTTTTCAGCCTTTTTCATTTAGTCTGTACTCAGACATGTTAAGCTTCCGCATGTGCTTTGACTTGTATGCTCTGAATGTTGGGTCATGAGACCCATGTTTGTAATATCTCGCTCCTCGGAGCCTATTGAATAAATACTTGAGTCGTAGAGTCATGTTGTGATGCCATGTTGTATTTGCACATATCGAGCATATTGTGTGTATGTTATTTAAATGCTTGGTATGTGTGGGATCTGACAACCTAGTTGTTTATCCTTGGTAGCCTCTCTTACTGGGAAATGTCTCCTAGTGCTTCCACTGAGCCATGGTAGCTTGCTACTTCTCCGGAACACTTAGGCTGGCCGGCATGTGTCCTTCTTCGTTCCTGTGTCTGTCCCTTCGGGGAAATGTCACGCGATGAATACCGGAGTCCTATTAGCCTGCTACAGCCCGATTCATCGGAGTCCTGTTAGCCCAGTGCTACAGCCTGGATTCACTCGCTGATGACCGGCACGTTCGATGTTGGGTCATGGATGCCTGTCCCTGTAAGTTTGTGCCACTTTGGGTTTACGACTAGCCATGTCAGCCCGGGCTCCTTATCATATGGATGCTAGCGACACTATCATATACGTGTGCCAAAAGGCGCAAACGGTCCCGGGCAAAGGTAAGGCAACACCCGTGGGGATACCGTGCGTGAGGCCGCAAAGTGATATGAGGTGTTACATGCTAGATCGATGTGGCATTGAGTCGGGGTCCTGACAATGGGTGATCCAGAATATGTTGCAACCAAGAACCAAGCAGCATATGTGTGTTGGTCCCATATTTGTTGTCTTTCAACCTTTTTCCTATGCGAGGGCAGGTAATCTAATCTTGCACAAACTCCGCGATCCCCCAATTTCTTTCCTTTTTCATTAAAGAGATCAGTTCCTTACATATGTGTGTACTGCGTTACCCCCTTTTAAATTTTTGACCAACTGAGCGGATGGATAGCCAGTCTGTACTACTTTCTCCCTCCAGTTCCTCATTGAACGACGTCCTAGATCCATGCTCCCCCTTCTTTCCTCTTTGAACCAAGACCTAGATTCGACTGCAGAAGCAAAAAAGATCCGCATGCAGCTAGAGCAATGATGGTTTCAAAGTAAGTTATGCATTAGTATCGTTGAGATGTGGCTAGGCGTGCGGCGGGAGGCCGTATCTGCCCACACTACGTACGACAATGAGGAAGAAGGGGTCTGAGGCCCTCTCGCGCAGGCGCTGGGTGAAAGAGAAGAACCCAGCCGGCAGTGGATTCCCTCCCTCACTAACTGCGGCAGAGTGAACACTGCACCTCCTCCCCTTCCCAGTTCGACGTGATTCGGACGACTCCTTGACAAGAAGTGAGGAGGGGGGAGAGGCAAACATAATCTTGTTTAGATCTAAAGAGGGTGAGAGAGTGTGAACGGAGCAAACCCTAGCAAACAAACGCCAAGCCTCCAGCGTGTATATATAGTGGAGAGAGAGAGAGTGTGTGTGTGAAGAGTGCAAACCCTAGAGAACAAGCATTGTGGCT
The DNA here is from genome assembly GCF_002162155.2 of Triticum dicoccoides. Classification (NCBI taxonomy): domain Eukaryota; kingdom Viridiplantae; phylum Streptophyta; class Magnoliopsida; order Poales; family Poaceae; genus Triticum; species Triticum dicoccoides. The sequence goes on from NC_041389.1 coordinate 186,037,568, forward strand.
CCAGCTTATTTAGTACTCGTATATAGTACTAATATAGTGGAGTGGTTTTCTTTTTCTCTCCATAACAATTGTTTTAAATTGTGTACAAAACGAAACTCTTATTTAACGTACCAGTGAAAAAAATACGATCAACTAATGATGGTCACACTTTCTATCGTTCACGTGTGGTACTCTACCCTCTGTTAAGTGAACAACCACACAAGCGTCAAATTATGAGAAAGGTGGGTTGCACCAACCTTCATTTTTAATATTTTTTGAGAAATTAAATTTCAATTATTTTGTATGTACAGTTTGCCCTCTCCCACTAATTATGGGTTGTTGTGTTCAGCCTAAATCAGTGTGCCACCGTATCTCGTACTACCTCTGTCCAGGATTTTACTCCACATCATATTTTTTATCAAATTCTAACCACATATTTAACTATCAAATGACTAATACATGCCAACAAAAAATAAATATTATTGGCTTCATATTTTTTATGTAGTTATATGAGTAATATTTTTTTATCAAAGTGTGGCAACATAATTAAATAGTCGCAAAAATTTAGAACCAACTCATAAATAAAATGTTTATACAACTCAATGATTGATAGATCATAGCCAAGATTTAGTTAATAGATGGAAAAATAAAATTATAGGGGAGCAAAAGATAAAGTTGTGAGAAGGTTTAGAAATCAATACAAAACTTTTGCTGTTAGTACCAACATCGATGCTTGTCGGAGGAAACATTTGGTTCATAGCGAAAGAAAAATTTGCACCAAGGTGAAAGATGACTGCATCTCCAACGCAACCAAGGTGCACTGAGGAATGATATCTTTGTCTTCATGGGTAACAAGCAAAGAGCATTGCATCTCCTTTTCCATCGAACATCGATCAGCTTCACTAGCCGATGCAACCATGAGCATCGATAGGTCATCGTGGTAATGCATCATTGTTGGTGTAGTAAAATACATGGTTCCACTAACCTCCGAGCAAGGGCCATGACAATACACAGCTGCAACGTCAAAGAATCAATCCTCGCCGGCAAGTTCTACATCCAGCAAGTGAGACTCACCATGCCGGCAATCCACCTTCCCGGCAAGGCACAATGCCAGCAAGGCCAAAGTTGGCAAGCCTAAGTTTTGAGCCGACAAGCTCAGCACCGGAAAGCTCCAGGCCGACAAGTTCCCTTCATTGCTCCACCGCTCCACCGCGGCGACTGTCGGTGTCAAAAATGACAGATCTCGTGTAGGGGGGCCCAAGATGTGAGTCTAAGGAGCAATGGTAACAAGGGACAACGGGGACACGATGTTTAACCAGGTTCGGGCCCTCTTAAAGGAGGTAAAACCCTACATCCTACTTGATTGTATTCGAGGAGTATAGGGGTTACAAGAGTTGATCTACCTCGAGATCGTAATGGCTAAACCCTAGCTATCTAGCCTATGATTATTCTGATAGCCTCTACAGACGAAACCCTCCGGTTTATATACACACCAGATGGGCCTAGGGTTGTACAGAGTCGGTTTACAAGGCAAGGAAATAGTACATCCGGACACCTATCTTGCCGTCCATGCATATAGGAGTCCTACCCGGACACGAGGGATAGTCTTCCGTTTTATCTTCATGGCCCATCAAGCCGACCCATATCGAGTAGACCGGACACCCAAGGACCCCCTAATCCAGGACTCAATCAGTAGCCCCTGAACCAGTCTTCGATGACGATGTGTTCGGCACACGGATTGTCTTCGGCATTGCAAGGCAGGTTCCTTCTCCTGAATATTTAAGTTAACTTCCCATATAAAGGAACTGTGTTCGACTCTGTATAATCAATACAAACCTAAGCCACAAAGGTAAGATGTCAAAACAGGAACATTGTCTTTTACTAACATCTTTTTTCGGTGAAGCGTCACACTTGACTCTTCAATATTTCGAACCGTTTTCACGCCTCCCATTTCGCGTTTCGAGGCTTAGCCTCCATTGGCACGTCCTACCAAAACAGAGATTGTGCCCGCCTATTATGAGATTCTCATCAATGTGGTTTGGGTAACCCAACCGTGCCTTACGCACGTTCTCGTTGGGAATAGGCAAGGTTTATGGCTTGAGAGGGGGACAGTTGGCATTTTCACCGCTTATAAGAGGATAAAGATCACCCTTTTTCCCCATGCCTTCCTCTAGCTTCTGTCTTCCAACCTCCAAGCTCTAGCACCCAAAAACTCTGATCTTTCCCACCGCCACCACCTTCCCTAGCAATGGCCGGGTCTGGTTCGAAGGGCAAATGGAAGGCCTCCTCCGTCACTGAAAAGGATATCAAGGATCTCAGGAGCGTAGGCTATCTGTCTGCGGATATCGCGCGCAGGCTCCCTGACAAAGATCAGGTTATCCCCACTCCGAGGCCCGGGGAGAGGGTCGTGTTCATCCCTCATTTCCTTCGAGGGCTAGGGTTTCCCCTCCACCCCTTCGTCCGAGGTCTCATGTTCTACTACGGTTTAGATTTCCACGATCTAGCCTCAAATTCCTTCCACCACACATCGGCGTTCATCGTCGTGTGTGAGGCTCTACTCCGCATCCCACCGCACTTCAGCCTATGGCTCAAGGTGTTCAATCTGAAGCCAAAGGTGTTCGATGGACAGCACGCGAACTGTGGTGGGGCCGTGGTAAGCAAGCTCCCCAATGCCATCTGTCACAAAGGGTCATTTGTCGAGAATTTCAAGGTGTGGCCACAGGAGTGGTTCTACATTACTGAACCCCACGACACCAAATGGGCGGCCATGCCTAACTTCAGATCCGGAACCCCATGAGACTCACCTCATGGACCACCAAGGGCCTTGATTAGGGGTCCAGCTCCGAGGTGAAGATGCTACAGAAGCGCATCTCCAATGTGCTGGGCACGAACACTGGTCTCACAAACCTGATTCAGGTGATGCTCTTTCGTCTCATCCTTACTTGCCAACTCCGGGCCTCCCCCATGTGGGAGTTCAATCCGGAGGAGCCACAGACCTTAAAGTGCTTCTTCGGCACCACACACGAAGATATATGGAAGCTACTCTTCAAGGCCCAGAAAAGTTGGCCGATGAAGACTGAGGACATCGGACTCGACATCGAGAACCCGACCTCGCCGGTAAGCATAATCTTTCCGAAGACCTATCTGGTCAATACTTTAATTATATAATAGAGATTATATCGCCTGCCTTCTGTACAGGGCTGGACGGAAAAGGCGGAGCGGATCAACTGTCTGGCACCGCTGCCGGAAAACCCGGCCACACCCTAACTAACGGAGATGCTAGTCCTGGCGCCTTATCAGGCGCCAGAGAAGAAGGCCAAGAAGAAGGGCAAGGAGGCCAAGGGAAGCCCCCACCGCAAAGGTCCTTCGGACACCGTGTCCGGAGAGATCGAAATCCTCTCCTACCATGAGAGAGATGAGGAAGAAGAGGAGGAGGAGGTGGAAAGCGACTCCCCCTTAAGGGGAGGAGGAAAAAGAGGACGACCTCTGAAGACCCTGAGGGGGAGGTGCCAAAGAGAGGGAAGCTGGCCCTCCTGGAAAGTTCAGACTAAGCGTCCGAACAAGTCCCCAAGAGACCTCCCAGGGTGAACCCCTGGCCCAATCATAAGTATTCAGAAACTTCCCGTTTACCTTCGGTCTTCTTGCTTCTGTTATGTAAGTTTTGTTACTAGCCTTTCAGCCCTCCCTACGAGGTCCCGCACACTCCATTATAGAAGGGGAACTCCCTGCCGCCTGAGCAGGAGGAGAGTGACACGCCGCCGCGAGCCCCCTCGCCTATCACCATGGAGGACACCGAAGTGTCATCCCGAAGGACTTCTCTTGGCCGAGGAGGGGCGAGTGAGGCCATTGAGAAAGCGCTTGAGGTTAACACCTCGGTCGCCGAAGACCTAGGGGAGGCGACCCCCATGATAACTGATGGTGGGGAGCCTCAACAATCCCGCTCCCCCGCGGAACACCATTTTGGAGACCAACGTGGCTCCGAGATCGGATAAGCGGCCCCCTTCGAAAGAGGGGGGAGGAGCAACAGCTCCATTAGCCGCCTCCGTTAATCCTGAGGGGCCTTATGCTTTGTAGGAGGCACTGCAAAGTGCTTCCGTCATGGAGAAGCACCGCACCCTGATGGGTGCGGTTATGGAAAAGGTTCAGTATGCTAAAAACTGACTGAACGAAGTCTTCTGCAGCCTACCGACAGGCTTTGAGGTATGCGACGTAATGTTCTAAAAACTTTTCATATGAAAGGGTAAACCTGTATATAGACAGTAGCCCGTGAGGCTCTGTCCGGTTTAGAAAAAACCGGACAGAGGATCCACATATTAATTGATAACCCACAAGTATAGGGGATCGCAACAGTTTTCGAGGGTAGAGTATTCAACCCAAATTTATTGATTCGACACAAGGGGAGCCAAAGAATATTCTCAAGTATTAGCAGTTGAGTTGTCAATTCAACCACACCTGGATAACTTAATATCTGCAGCAAAGTATTTAGTAGCAAAGTAGTATGGAAGTAACGGTAACAGTGGCAACGGTAAAGTAACTAAGCAAAGAGCAATATGTGAAAAGCTCGTAGGCATTGGATCAGTTTTGGATAATTATGTCAGATGCGATTCCTCATGTAATAGTTATAACATAGGGTGACATAGAACTAGCCCCAATTCATTAATGTAATGTAGGCATGTATTCTGAATACAGTCGTACGTGCTTATGGAAAAGAACTTGCATGGCATCTTTTGTCCTACCCTCCCGTGGCAGCGGGGTCCTATTGGAAACTAAGGGATATTAAGGCCTCCTTTTAATAGAGTACCGGACCAAAGCATTAACACTTAGTGAATACATGAACTCCTCAAACCACGGTCATCACCGGTAAGTATCTCGATTATTGTCACTTCGGGGTTAACGGATTATAACACATAATAGGTGACTATAGACTTGCAGGATAGGATCAAGAACTCACATATATTCATGAAAACATAATAGGTTCAGATCTGAAATCATGGCACTCGGGCCCTAGTTACAAGCATTAGGCATAGCAAAGTCATAGCAACATCAATCTCAGAACATAGCGGATACCAGGGATCAAACCCTAACAAAACTAACTTGATTACATGGTAAATCTCATCCAACCCATCACCATCCAGCAAGCCTATGATGGAATTACTCACGCACGGTGAGCATCATGAAATTGGTGATGGAGGATGGTTGATGATGACGACGGTGACAGATCCCCCTCTCCGGAGCCCCGAACGGACTCTAGACCAGCCCTCCCGAGAGAGTTTAGGTCTTGGCGGCGGCTCCGTATCGTAAAACACTATGAATCTTTCTCTTCGGTTTTTTCTCCGCAAACGTGAATATATGGAGTTGGAGTTGAGGTCGGTGGAGCTTCAAGGGCCCCACAAGGCAGGGGCGCGCCCTAGGGGGGGCGCCCCCACCCTCGTGGATAGGTTGTGGGCCCCCTGACGTTGATTCTTTCGCCAATATTTTTTATTAATTCCGGAAAGTTGCTTCGTGGATTTTCAGGTCATTCCGAGAACTTTTATTTCTGCACAAAAATAACACCATGGCAGTTCTGCTGAAAACATCGTCAGTCCGGGTTAGTTCCATTCAAATCATGCAAGTTAGAGTCCAAAACAAGGGCAAAAGTGTTTGGAAAAGTAGATACGACGGAGACGTATCAACTCCCCCAAGCTCAAAACCTTTGCTTGTCCTCAAGCAATTCAGTTGATAAACTGAAAGTGATAAAGAAAAACTTCTACAAACTCTGTTTGCTCTTTTTGGTGCAAATATGTAAAGCCAGCATTCAAGTTTTCAACAAGGATTATGAACTAACCATATTCACAATAACACTTAAATCTCATGTTTACTCATATCTAAGGATGACAATTTTATCCACGGACATGGATACCCGCGCATACCCGACCCGAATGGATAGGGTTTGGGTACATTTTTACGCCCATGGGCAATGCCCGAACCCGACCCGATTACTTATGGATAGGGCATGGATATAATTATATATCCATGGATATACCCGAACCCGACCCGACAGTATTACATGTGTGGCAAAATTGGGTGATCCCCATTATCCCATCTTCCAATGTATTTTTCTTTATAAAAAGTGAAAAAGAAATTGTGCAATCCCTCCCCAATCCCCACCGTAACTTACTCCACCTCTTCTCATTCTTTTATCTCCTTGGTAAATGACTCGCAATCAAGCATCATATCTACTTACTCTTTTAGTAGCCCTAGATGCAGCCACCGGCGCCTCTAGCCTTACCTCTCCCATGTTATTTTTTGAGTATCAAAGAACTTATTTTGACATTGTGCACTTGCGCTATGTCATTTTGCAAGAATTTGAGAGCTTATGTGAATGTTGTGCTACATCTTATGTATATGTGTTGAGAGAACCCGACAGATATCCATATCCAATGGATATCCATCGGGTTTGGACATGGACATCATTTCCCGCCCATGGATTTTTTCGTGGACGGGCACATAATGTCTTCATGGATTTGGATATGGATTTGATATCGTTCAACCCGAGCCGAACCCGACCCATTGCCATCCTTACTCATATCAATGGCATAATCAACTAGCGAGCAATAATAATAAATCTCGGATGAGAACAAACACTTTCTCAAAACAATCATAATATGATATAACAAGATGGTATCTCGCTAGCCCTTTCTGAGACCGCAAAACATAAATGCAGAGCACCTTTAAAGATCAAGGACTAACTAAACATTGTAATTCATGGTAAAAGAGATCCAGTCATAGTCATACCCAATATAAATTAATAGTAATGCATGCAAATGACAACGGTGCTCTCCAGCGGGTGCTTTTTGATAAGAGGGTGATGACTCAACATAAAAGTAAATAGATAGGCCCTTCGCAGAGGGAAGCAGGGATTTGTAGAGGTGCCAGAGCTCGATTTTGAAATAGAGATAAATAACATTTTGAGTGGTATACTTTCACTATCAACATAAAAACTAAGAGATCTCGATATCTTCCATGCTACACACATTATAGGCAGTTCCCAAAAAGAATGGTAAAGTTTATACTCCCCCACCACCAACAATCATCAATCCATGGCTTTCCCGAAACAACGGGTGCCTCCAACTAACAATAATCCTGGGGAGTTTTGTTTGCAATTATTTTGATTTGATTTGAGCATGGGACTGGGCATCCCGGCGACCAGCCATTTTCTCGTGAGTGAGGAGCGGAGTCCACTCCTCTTGAGAATAACCCGCCTAACATGGAAGATACAAACAACCCTTGTTGATACATGAGCTGTTTGAGCATACAAAACAGAATTTCATTTGAAGGTTTGGAGTTTGGCACATACAAATTTACTTGGAACGGCAGGTAGATACCACATATAGGAAGGTATGGTGGACTCATATGGAATAACTTTGGGGTTTATGGAGTTTGAACGCACAAGCATTATTCCCGCTTAGTACAAGTGAAGGCTAGAAAATGACTGGGAAGCGACCAACTAGAGAGCGACAATAGTCATGCACATGCATTAAAATTAATCAATACTAAGTGCAAGAATGAGTAGGATATAATCCACCATGAACATAAATATCATGAAGGCTATGTTGATTTTGTTTCAACTACATGCGTAACATGTGCCAAGTCAAGTCACTCGAATCATTCAAAGGAGGATACCACCCTATCATACCACATCACAACCATTTTAATAGCATGTTGGCACGCAAGGTAAACCATTGCAAACTCTTAGCTAATTAAGCATGGCATAAGCAACTATAATCTCTAATTGTCATTGCAAACATGTTTATTCATAATAGGCTAAATCAGGAACGATGAACTAATCATATTTACAAAAACAAGATAGGTCGACTTCATACCAGCTTCTCTCATCTCAATCAGTTCATCATATATCGTCATTATTGCCTTTCATTTGCATGACCGAATGGTGTGTATAATAATAATAATGCACGTGCATTGGACTAAGCTGGAATCTGCAAGCATTCAATTCAAGGGAGAAGACAAGGTAATATGGGCTCTTGGTTAAATCAACAATAATGCTTATGAGAGCCACTTAACCTTTTCATCATGGTCTTCTCCTCTCGACCCACAAAGAAAAGAAAAGTAATAAAACTATTTACACAGGAAAGCTCCCAACAAGTAAAAGAAGAACGAGAAATATTTTTGGGTTTTCATTTAATTATTACTACTACAAGCATGGAAAGTAAACTAACTATTTTTTTGGTTTTTCTTAAGGTTAATCAAACACACAAGAAGAAAGAAAGAAAAATAAAATAAACTAGCATGGATAGTACAATGAAAGAGTATGAGCACCGACAACTAGAATGAGTGTGTGAACATGAATGTGATGTCGGTTGGAAATACGTACTCCCCCAAGCTTAGGTTTTTGGCCTAAGTTGGTCAACGTGCATGGATTAAAGTTGTAGCTGGGGTCGTACTGAGATGTAGCAGCCATTGCCTCACGAGCTGCAGCTTGGAAGTGGGCTGCCTTCGTCCTCCTCTCGTACTCGTTCGCCTCCTCCCTGGTTATAAAGTATCTCCTTTTTGCCTGAAAGTCAAAGAAACCAGGAGCAGGGAGAGCAACATGGACAGTGCGACGTCTGTCAAAGATTAGTCGATACTGGTGGAATTGTTCATTCCTCTCAAGACATTGATGGCTAACCATGGCATTATAATCTAGATAAGCAGGAGGCAACTCCATATCCCTTTCATGTATGGGTATCTCAAGAAAATTAGCTACACTGGTTGCATAAATCCCACCAAACAAGTCTCCAATTAAACCATTATTATGCAACCTACGTGCAACAATGGCCCCCATGTTATATTGTTTATCTCCTAGCACATCACTTTGAGGACACTAAGATCAGGCACACACATATGACATGCCTCGTCCTTACCATTTTTACATCTACCTATAAAGAGAGCAAAATAATGTATGGTAGGAAAATGAATGCTCCTTATGGTAGCTTGTGCTATTTCTCTAGATTCCCCCACAGTGATACTAGCAAGAAAATATTTATATTTAGATTTGCGAGGTTCACTAACATTTGCCCCACTGCGGGAGTTTACAAGTAGTACTAAAATCTTCTAAGTCCATGGTATAAGATTTATCATAAAGATCAAATAGGACAGTGTGAGAATTGCGTGAAGATGTAAATTTGAACCTTCTCACAAATGAATCAGTTAAATGGTAATATTGAGGGCACTTATCTTGCATGAAGTCCTTAGGATTAGCATTACACACATATGCATCAAATTCATCCTTTATACCGGCTTGGACCATGAAATCTTTTGATGGCCATTCACAAGGCCGCACGTGAGCTTCCCTCGGTGGTTCATCATCCTGCTCACTTATTGTGAGCCTGGGTCCTTGCTTCCTTGAAGAACCACCTTGGTACATTTTCCTAGACATATTTCTTCCTCTCTAAAATTTCTGAAAATTTTAGCAACTCAAAATAAAAGTGAATCAAACTCAACAAAATTGATAGCAACTACTCCCACAAGTGCCTAGAGACTATATCATGCATTAGAACTACTTGGGACCATATAAATTTAACATGCAAGATCAAGAATAGGGTCACCTAGGCAGCAAAAATTTGCAATGAATAAAGCACTAGAACAAAAACTAATTGGACCATTGGAGGAGTCACATACCAAAGATCAATCCCCCAAAGCAGTTTTGTGAATGGAGCTTTGAGCAAGGAGATCGAAAATGGCAGCAAGATGAGCTAGAACTCGTGCTTGAGCTGGATGGTGATTTTTTTTGGGAGGAAGAAGAAGTGTGTGGGTGCAGGAATAAGTGGAGGGGGGAAACCATGGGCCCAGGAGGCAGGCGGCGCGCCCCAGTGGGGTGGGCGCGCCCTGGACCTTCGTGGCCAGGTTTTGCCCCCTCAGCTGTGTTCTCAGTGCCAGATATTCTTAAATATTCTAAAAAATCATATTTCATATTTAGGGCATTTGGAAAATTTTTATTTTTGGGGTATTTTTCATTGCACGGATAATTCAGAAAACAGACATAAAATACTATTTTTGCTTTATTTATTCTAAATAACAGAAAGTAAAAGGAGGGTACAGAAGGTTGTGCCTTCTAACTTCATCCATCTCATACTCATCAAAAGGAATCCACTAACAAGGTTGATCAAGTCTTGTTAACAAACTCATTCCGAATCGCATGAAACCAGAGAATTTTCAAATAGCACTAGGTTACCTCAATGGGGATATGTACATCCCCAATAATAAAAATATCATATTTGTTCTTGACAGTAGGAAGAGGAAATTCAAAACCTCCAATAATAATCGATGGAATTTTTCCAATAGAGTTGATACTATGAACTTGAGGTTGTTTCCTCGGAAAGTGTACCTTATGCTCATTACCATTAACATGAAAAGTGACATTGCCTTTGTTGCAATCAATAACAACACCTGCAGTATTCAAAAAGGGTCTACCAAGGATAATCGACATACTATCGTCCTCAGGAATATCACGAATAACAAAGTCCATTATGATAGTGATGTTTGCAACCACAACAGACACATCCTCACAAATACTGGCAGGTATAGAGGTTGATTTATCGGCCATTTGCAAAGAAATTTCAGTAGGTGTCAACTTATTCAATTCAAGTCTACAATATAAAGAGAGAGGCATAACACTAACACCAGCTCCAAGATCACATAAAGCAGTTTTAACATAGTTTCTTTTAATGGAGCATGGTATAGTTGGTACTCTTGGATCTCCAAGTTTCTTAGGTATTCCACCTTTAAAAGTACAATTAGCAAGCATGGTGGAAATTTCAGCTTCCCGTATCTTTATTTTATTTGTAATAATATCTTTCACGTACTTAGCATAAGGATTCACTTTAAGCATATTAGTTAAGCGCATACGCAAAAAGATAGATCTAATCATTTTAGTAGAGCGCTCAAAATCCTCATCATCCTTTTTCTTGGATGGTTTAGGAGGAAAAGGCATAGGTTTCTGAACCCATGGTTCTCTTTCTTTACCGTGCTTTCTAGATTGTTTGCAACGGAGAGAGACACCCCTATAGCATATGTCCAATAGAGGTCTGGCCAACAAGGAACAAAGGTCGAGAGGGACACATGGAGAACATGGACGCATGGGGAGGGAGAGAGGGTGTGTTTGTGATAGAGAGATCCCCTCGAGATCGTGCGGGAACTATATGGGTGGGAGATCGAGGGAGGTGCGTGCGCGATAGAAAGATGACTGGAGAGAAATCGAGATAGACCATGCCCATGTCTGTGATGGAGACTAAGATTAGCTAGTCATATACATATAGGGGGGACTGCATGTGCCAACAATTGAGGGAGAGACCATCATATTTGGCTAGCTAGGCATGAGACTGTGTGTGTGTGTGCGTGTGAGATGGAGAGAGAACGAGGGAGAGAGATAGAGTTTTAGATGGGCCTATCGAGTGTGAGTGAGATATGCATGTGTATGTGTGACCCAGGTAGATGGAGAGTTTGAGAGAGAGGGGGAAGAGATCCGAGACGACAGAATGGTGAATGAGAGAGTTAAGGGAAACGAGCCAAGGAATTTGTGTGCGTACGATAAGTGCACCCAAGATATCTAGCTTGGACTAGAGAATAATACATAGTGTGCGAGAGAGACCTATAGATGGAGTATATATGCATGCGAACTAGAAAGAGCCCCCCCCCCCACACACACACAAAGAAAGAGAGAGAGATGGAGAGGGACCAACAAGGTTTGTGTGTTGGATGC